>NC_134237.1:14209533-14514395 GCF_965152275.1 Natator depressus
GTTGAGAAACACTGACCTGGAAGGCTCCCCAAACCCCTGACTTTGTGTAGGCAAGCCCTCTGCAAATCATCCACCGGAACTTCTGAGCACACCTCCAAACCCTCGACAAAGGCAGTTTCTCCCGCCCCCTCTGCCCCCACCAGACAATCAACACAGTGCAGATGGGATAAGATGCATCAGTGAGTGTATTCCTTGCTTCGCGGTTTGAATTGTAAACGAGCAAGGCCCTCTTATGTTGTATCTATTGTGGATTCCTTTAGTCCACTGTTAGAATGTTTTTTCTTGTTGTTGTTCTCTGTTAAAAAGCCCAAGGGCTATAGCTTTTTGAACTTTGCACCAATGATGCCATTGAGAACAAGATGCCACATCTTATATGATATTCAAATTGCAGTAAAATACTCCTTTTAAAAAAATGAAGGCAGATTGTGCCTTTCGGTCTGTCATTGATGCAGAGCATTGCCATATTAAAGGAGCTTTGGTCAACAGTTGCTGTCTTTGTTCTTCTTCTTTACCTCTGTGATTACCGTAGTTTGGACCTTTTGTTTCACCCAGGGATGGTAACAATGGTTTGAAGTGAATGACAAGTAATAATAGTTCTCATCATATGCAGGAGAAAGGCAGGGTGAGCTAAGTGGTTTTCCCTCCCAGGGAGGCTGTAAGCATAGTGTGACAATTAACAAAGACGCAGGACTGCAAAGCTATTTCCCATCTCAATTGCTTAACTGACTGGGCTACAAACCATTGGTGTATACAGTGTAGTTGTAGCCCTGTGGGTCACCCACCTTGTCTGGGCTGTAAACCAACAGGAGGTGGATCACCGGGTCGAAGAGAGCTAGTCCTTCTGTACACCATATGGGCAGAATCCTCAGGTCATTTTTACTCCTTATTTCAGCAAAACTCCCACTGAGATCAAAAAGTACAGAAGTCATCGGAAGTCCTCCTGAGTAAGGACTTCAGGGTTTAAGATGTGGGTGATGTTTAAATAAGTATGATTAAGGAACAGGGACATATCCTTGGAATTGGGCCCTGTGTGGGCGAAGATGTTTCAGGCCATTACCCCCAGCCAGTTGATAAGTCCTATCAAATACTCTCATGTTACTGCAATTAGAATTTAAGCATATGGGGAAACACTTGAAGAAAAGATGCAAAGAGACAGATTAGATAGCAGAGCGGGGTTACAGCTGCAAAGTTCAAATTCAGATCCTGATTCTGAACCCCCACCAAACTTTGAGCATATTGGGATCTGAGGTTTTAGTCAGTCTTCTGGAAATGTACAGCCAGATTTTCGAGTGCTCAGCCTCCACAACCAGGGCCCAATTTTCAAAAGAGGTGAGAACCCAAGAACTCCCAGTGTAACATTTATGACCAGATTCTCAAAGAAGCTCAGCACCCAACATTCTGAGCACTTTTGAAAATCTGGCCCTGGTTGTGCTGTGCTGTGCCCTTCTGAAAATCTTGCCTAAAAGGGCCAATTGTAAATTTCAGATGTGGAATCTGAGCTCTGCACGTGTTTGGACTGGGTGTTAGGATCGAATTAATCTAATGAAGCATTTGTTTAGTCGGCTGGAAAATGCCAGTGTTCTAAGAGTTAAGTGTAAAAATAACGTGAAAGGATATTATTTGTTTACAGAATCTCTTGGTCCAAATACAACTTAGAGTGTCTTCAGCTTCTAGATCCAGTGAACTTTTCTTTTAGAGACTATTTTATTTTTATAATTAGCCCTAAAAGGGGACATCTTGTTTCGCATAAGCAGGAGACCTGTTTTCCTTTTGTTGCTGCCTTCCTTGGCATGTGCTGGGAGATTTTCTGTTCATTTGGCAGGCAGTTTGCACTTTACTCCCATTACAGTATCGTGTATGAGGAAACAAATGGTGTAATTGGAACTGAATGAGTTTTGCATAGGTCAATTCTCACTGTAAATGTGTGCCATATTGTGCATGAACAATTTTATTAGTTTCACTTGTGTAGAGCAATCACTGTACCAAATGGCTATATGAGTTACTTATTGTTCTATTATGAGGTAGGTCATCTGTACATCAACGTGGCAGAGTTCTTATTTGCATGAGAAATAAGTCAAGCCAAAATGCCAGATCTGACCACTCCTCCGCATGGGAGAAGTTTGGATCCAGATTCAGGCTTTATGACTGGCCCCTAGTTCTATAATGGAGCAAACCAAACTCCCCAATCGACACACCCCTGAAATTTGGAAAAGTTCAGATCCCATTCCAAATGTTGTGGCTTTCACAGTGGAGAGGTTGACTTATGGCACTACTGTCTATGGTGAACCTTAAAAGGTTTTGAGGTTCAGATTTGGTTTGATTTGGCATTCAAAAGTTTTCAGACATCTGCCTGTCTGTCCATATTTATAATCAATTGTAGCTCTAGGATGCCTGTTAGCATGGTAACTATACTTATCCGAAGTTTTAAACATACACATACACATACACATCTTGGCCTCTCCAATCAGGAAATTCTGTGGGAAATCTGTCAAAAGCAAGTGTGTGAAATCTTGTATAAGATTCCCAGCACTTCCTGGCCTGGGATAGAGTGGACATTGACTTTCTTGGTATTTCTGTATCTGTTTAAAACTGTACTAAGTGAAGCTGTTTTCCCAACAGATCTGGCTCTCCACTAGTGCAGACTGGACTAAAATGTTTAGCTTTCAAGGAGAGATTTAGATAGAGAATGCATTGCATTTAAAATTCTACAGCCTCCGTTGGGATGCTGTTTGTAAACCCAAGACAGCGGTGATTTTTTTTAATCTAGTGTACTTCGTTCACAACAGGCAATATGGGTGAGTTCCTCAACTGATGTAAACTGGCCTAGCTCCATTGAAGTCAATAGAACTATACTGATGTGGCCCTAAAGTTTTATGGTCATTTTCCATACAAAATGTGTCCTAAAAATCTCTTTATAGAGTTAAAATAACTCTTGTGGCACCTTAGAGACTAACAAATTTATTTGAGCATAAGCTTTCGTGAGCTACAGTTCACTTCATCGGATGCATTCAGTGGAAAATACAGTGGGGAGATTTTATATACACAGAGAACATGAAACAATGGGTGTTACCATACACACTGTAACGAGCGTGATCAGGTAAGGTGAGCTATTACCAGCAGGAGAGTGGGGGGCGGGGGGGGGGAACCCGTTGTAGTGATAATCAAGGTGGGCCATTTCCAGCAGTTGACAAGAACGTCTGAGGAACAGCGGGGGGCGGGGGGGGGGGGGAATAAACATGGGAAAATAGTTTTACTTTGTGTAATGACACATCCACTCCCAGTCTTTATTCAAGCCTAAGTTAATTGTATCCAGTTTACAAATTAATTCCAATTCAGCAGTCTCTCCTTGGAGTCTGTTTTTGAAGTTTTTTTTGATGAAGAATTGCCACTTTTAGGTCTGTAATCGAGTGACCAAAGAGATTGAAGTGTTCTCCGACTGGTTTTTGAATGTTATAATTCTTGACGTCTGATTTGTGTCCATGTATTCTTTTACATAGAGACTGTCCAGTTTGGCCAATGTACATGGCAGAGGGGCATTGCTGGCACATGATGGCATATATCACATTGGTAGATGTACAGGTGAACGAACCTCTGATAGTGTGGCTGATGTGATTAGGCCCTATGATGGTGTCCCCTGAATAGATATGTGGACACAGATGGCAAAGGGCTTTGTTGCAAGGATAGGTTCCTGGGTTAGTGGTTCTGTTGTGTGGTTGCTGGTGAGTATTCGCTTCAGGTTGGGGGGCTGTCTGTAAGCGAGGACTGGTCTGTCTCCCAAGATCTGTGAGAGTGATGGGTCATCCTTCAGGATAGGTTGTAGATCCTTGATGGTGTGTTGGAGAGGTTTTAGGTGGGGGCTGAAGGTGACGGCTAGTGGCGTTCTGTTATTTTCTTTGTTGGGCCTGTCCTGTAGTAGGTGACTTCTGGGTACTCTTCTGGCTCTGTCAATCTGTTTCTTCACTTCAGCAGGTGGCTACTGTAGTTGTAAGAATGCTTGATAGAGATCTTGTAGGTGTTTGTCTCTGTCTGAGGGGTTGGAGCAAATGCGGTTGTATTGTAGAGCTTGGCTGTAGACAATGGATCGTGTGGTGTGGTCTAGATGAAAGCTGGAGGCATGTAGGTAGGAATAGCGGTCAGCAGGTTTCCGGTATAGGGTGGTGTTTATGTGACCATCGCTTATTAGCACTGTCGTGTCCAGGAAGTGGATCTCTTGTGTGGACTGGTCCAGGCTGAGGTTGATGGTGGGATGGAAATTGTTGAAATCATGGTGGAATTCCTCAAGGGCTTCTTTTCCATGGGTCCAGGTGATGAAGATGTCATCAATGTAACACAAGTAGAGTAGGGGCATTAGGGGACGAGAGCTGAGGAAGCGTTGTTCTAAGTCAGCCATAAAAATGTTGGCATACTGTGGGGCCATGCGGGTACCCATAGTAGTGCCGCTGATTTGAAGGTATACATTGTCCCCAAATGTGAAGTAGTTATGGGTGAGGACAAAGTCACAAAGTTCAGCCACCAGGTTTGCCGTGACATTATCGGAGATACTGTTCCTGACAGCTCGTCCATCTTTGTGTGGAATGTTGGTGTAGAGGGCTTCTACATCCATAGTGGCCAGGATGGTGTTTTCAGGAAGATCACCGATGGATTGTAGTTTCCTCAGGAAGTCAGTAGTGTCTCGAATCCTGTAAAGACTTATTTTAAACACGTGAGCAGGCCCATTCATGTCCATGGGCCTGCTCATGTGCAGACTGCATTTGCAGGATTGGTTAGTTGGTTAATACAAGGCAGGAACTGGATGGCTTAGTGAAATTTTCCTTTGGGTCAATAGTTTGAATCCAGCCCATCTCACTCATGGCTGAAAATTACCACCAGCTGATGGCCTACATGAAAGATTGTGATATTTTAGAATTTTGAATTTTCATACATTCAAGTTTTAGAAACATAGAAATTGACAATTTTAGCATTTTTAGATTAACGTTTACATTGTTTTAACTGTAAGCTCTTTGGGGCAGGGACCATCTGTTAGTTATATATGTCTATGAGCACAACAGGGCCTCAGTGCTAGATTGGGGCCTGTTGGTGCTGTGTGATAGAAATAATAAACTATAATCAAATAGTTTGGTGGTCCCAGTCTAGTGACAGGCTTCATGAAAGCCAGCACTGCGCTCTTAACAAAGATGCCAGGTGTTGACTGGGCATGAAAACTTTCAACTATACCTCCCAACATTTCAAGTGGCTAAAACAGGACACGACACCACTCAGGTTTGGCCCATTTGCTTTTCTGTAGATGGAGAAGAAGGGCAAATGGGCAAATTTGACTGGCACTGCAACCTGAGTGCCACTCAACTTTGGCCCAGCTGCCCCTCCATAGACAGAGTCTAAGGGGTGTCCGGGCGAAACATGCGTGGTGTTGTGACACTGTGCACCAGGTTGCAATGCCACTTGGTTTGGGGGCCCTCTCAAACAAGGTCCCAGGGCAAACTGACCCTTTTATCCCCTCAGGCAGCCCTGAATGATTAAAATGTTCACTGCAATTGGGACAGGAGGAGGTCAAAGTGGGACTGTCGGGAAGTGACAGTCTGTGAGCTACCTTCTAAGCCCTACAGGTGATTCCTTCCTGTCAAGGTTAAGTCACATTGGCAGGCCGGATGGGTACCTTTCTGCATCCATGGCCTGTTCTGTGGATAAATAAGGGACTTAAGTCACGAGGGCTGCAAGCCCGACAGCTTTCATAGCACTAAATTCACATACACTGAAAGAACAACCAATAATGCAAGACCATGTCAGGCACTTCAAAAAGCAGCAATTTAGGGTATTTTTAAAGAGTGAAAAATCTCTAGGTCCAAGGTCTGGATGCATTTAAACTCTGTGGAATGCCTATTATCTAACCTAAAGAGCAGAAGGAAGTCTGGATATTGTGGACACAAATGCTGTTGGCACAAGCTAAAAATGTGCATGTGAGCGCCTTTCTAAGTACCCGATAATCCCCCAGGGCCAAGTGAAGATTAGGTCTCTCTCCCAAACAAAGAGGGAGTTCATTTTCTCAAAGATCCCTCAGCCGAAGCCAAATTGAGCGAGGAACTCATTTTCCCCAAATGAATGAAAATCCCTCATTCAGTTCTCTGCTTGCAAACAGGTATAGAGGTGAAGCATCTTTATTTCCTTGTGTGTGTGCACGCGAACAGAGCGTGGCGAGATTGTGGGACTGGGGTCAGATCAACGAAAATAGATCCAATCTAACACTAAAAAAATGCTAGAAACCTTTGAGATTAAATAATATTGCATGATGAAAATCCAGCCACTTCTCTCCACAGCCTTCCCCCTGCAGAGCTGAAGATCAGTGTGCATTTCTCTGCCTTCACTCTGCAGGGTGACTGTGGTGGTTCTTTTTCACAGAAGTCTAGTTTCTGGTTGTTTAAAAGGAACCACCTTGCTGGGAGAGACACTTAATTCATTTCAGCTGGCTTGTCCTTCTCTCTCGTTTCTTCTTGCATTGCAATGTCATGTGCTCTGCACTGCCAGCAAGGAGCCCTTAGGATAAATGCAAATGATCCTTCAATCTGAGACTTTATTACTTAGGAATTCCCATATCAGGGTAGCCCAGTGACCTCTAATCTTTTAATCTGTCTCCAATGGTAGCCTACACATTGAGAGAGGCATAATCTCTGTCCCTGTCCCCCATAATTCATCGAATTGTGCTCTACAGTTCCCTAGAAATTTCTCTTCTTGACCCTCGCCAGTGAGCGTCTTATGCCCTAGCATGAGGATCCTTAGCCCCTGTAATTCTGTCCGAGCGAATGTAACTGCAGATGCTATTGTGATTTATACAAATCTCTATTTAAAAAAAAAAAAAATTCCTGTTTTGAGGGGGATGGATCTTAAGCGGGATTTTTTCTTCAGCTCCTCCCATCTTCCCACAGGCTCCCCTGCTTCCAGCTGGCTGCAGAATGCTCGGCTTGACACTTTTCTGAACTTACATATCAGCATCTGAGCACAAGAGCATATCATTGCTATTTCTAGTTTGGCTACAGGCCACACTGCCTAGTGACACGAGGGACTCCTTAACCGATGGAGCTGATGTGCAGGGTCCTGGGGCAGAGTTAGCACAGTGCTCCCAGATCCTGGCAGCACAGTGTATTGAATCCATGGCTACCTTTATACAGGCATTGCCGTTATCAGCTAAGCCACACGCACAGCATCCAGAATAGGACTCAGGATCCTGTGCTCTCAAACCACAGGACACGACCACTTAAGCTCAAGGAGATACTCTGTTGCCTGTGCCAGCAGTATGGATTACGTGCTATTTTTGGACCAGCCACAGCAGGAACAAAATGACAGATACTTGAGCAGTGCTGTCTTTCCACCCAGTGGAGTGCAGTGATATCTACAACATGCATGCCGGGAAGCATGCTGCGGTTAATAGAGTGTGCCTCACACGGTAATGTCTGGTTCAAACCACAGGACTATAGGGTTAGCCCTTCATTTAAATAGTGTCAACCATGAAATAGTGTAGAAGAGGAAGAGATCGATTCCACTTTCCAGGAGATAGAGGATTTTCATTTTGGGGACATTTTCATTCACAGGGAGGAATAAATGTTTCACGAGCTGACAGCTGTCCCTTTGAGAGCTGGCCTTAAGCCTGCAATATGAGGTATCAGAATTCAAGCCAAAAGACTGCTGTTATCTCACTGGCTGAGCCCAGGGCTGCTGGGGCAGGGATTTCAGGACAATGTGTGACATTATGTAACAGCAACCCAACACCTCAGGGCATGATAAGGATAGAAAGGAGGCTTAACCCCTTCACTTCCTTCCTCTGGTGAGCATGTCAGATGTGAGTGTCGTTTCCCTGTTTGTAGTCAGATCATTTAATGTTTCAGTGTTTGGGGGGTTTTCAACCAGAACATATGAGAAAATGTCCAAAGAGCTCAGTGGAACTGCAGAGGACAAGTTTTTGTCACTACTCACATGGCTGATTGCTGCCTTCACTTTCCACCCCGTGTAAGAAGTTCCAGCCTTTTTGCAAATTGTGAAATGTAGACCCTGCACGATCCTGTTTATCATAACAGTATCGTCAACCCCAAACATTAAAAATAAATGTCAGGCCCCACAAATTATAAAATTGGCTTAAAAATAATTAAATTTGAAAAATTAATAAATGGAATCACTTTATTTGCCTCTTGGTTTTTTAACCCTCAGGGGGTCTTGTTTTCAAGCTTGTTTCTGTGACTATACTAGCTGGAAACGTCCTCCTTTCTTTACAAGAAAATCCTGGGTTTTGTTTAAAAATCAGTTGACTCTAGGAGCTGGGGATTTAAGGAAAATAGAGCACAAAATTCACAATAGAATTGCAAGAGTTGGCAACACTGTAATAATTGGGGGTATTGAGATCCAAGGGTTTGGTTGAGGTCCACTCTAATCTGAAAGCAATAGACAGACCCAAACATGGTGCAGAATGTTAGCAATGCAGATTCTGGGAGTGGATAGAGGGAGTGTTGGAGGAAATCATTTGGACAAAAGCAATGGAAGGAGAGCGAGCACAGAGGGCCAGCAGAAAGTGTTTAGAGAGAAATAAATGTGTGTCCAAGAATTATGTATAATGTCTGGCAATAAAATACACAGAGACACCAAAAGTACATTAAAGAAAGTGATATAAGAGAGAGAGATGGAAAATATCAGGTACACAAAACAACCGGAGAGAATGCAGGATGGAATGTAGAGATTGTAAATAATGATAAAGAAAGCAAAAAAGATGGGAATGAAAGGCAAAGTGCCCAAGAGGTTAAGATAAATAATAAGAAATGTTTCAAGTATGTAGGTAACAAGAGGTCAGTGCAGGACACAGGCAAGCCTTTAGGAGGAGGTCAGAGTAATTTATGGACAGAAGAGGTGGATGTTACTAAAACATTCAATGAATTCTCCAGAAAGGAAGGTCTGATGGTGGAGGTAAAGGGAGGATGAAAGATATCAAATGCTAAAACAGACAACATGTTCTGGGGGAGTTGATTAAGGGCAATTATGAGTCTGAGGCCACACAAGATCCATCTCAGAAATCTAAAGAAGGTGGTAAAAGATGGGGAAACCTTTAAGCAGGTACATTGTTTAGAAAAGAGGCAGTGAGTGATGGACTGCAGAGATAGTGCAATACTTACAAAGAGAAACTGCCTTAATGGAAAAAAGAAAAGGAGTACTTGTGGCACCTTAGAACCTAACAAATTTATTTGAGCATAAGCTTTCGTGAGCTACTGCTCAAATAAATTTGTTAGTCTCTAAGGTGCCACAAGTACTCCTTTTCTTTTTGCAGATACAGACTAACACAGCTGCTACTCTGAAACTTGCCTTAATGGAGGTGGTCTTCTGATAAAATTGGAGCCTTGGTCCTCAGTGGACCAAGATCGTCAGTTGGGATGGCATCGCTCCATTGACTTTATTGGCGCTATACTGATTTATACCACCTGAGGATCTGGCCCACTACATTGTGGATACTAAAGTGGCAGTCTCTTAAGACAGAAGATTGCCTAATAAGGTTGATTTCTTATAAAGATTTAGTGTATTTTATGAAGGGTCTAATGAATGACCAAAAAACAGTAGACATGTCAGCTTTAACTTTAAAAAAGCAGCTACAGATTCTGACACCTTAGTCATGATGAATAATATCTCATTCCACAAATAGCTCATTGGGTGACATTCTGGCCCCATTGAAGTCAATGACAAAACTTCCATTGACTTCAGTGGGGCCAGGGTTTTACCAAGTAAGACAATTTGTGGAGTGAGGGTGTTAAATCCTTTTTTCATTCAAAAACCCTATAGCTATTTGAGAAAGGGGAAAGAAATGGATGAGGGAAACCAGTGTTCTAACGAGATTACAACAAAGATGGCTCCAAAACCTAGGTCTGTATTCTGTAATAAAAGAGATAAGGAGGGATATTCCCTCTTCAATACATTCCCATTAGCCCTCCTTGAAGTATACAAAATTCTAAAAGGATTAATGCCACAAGTCTGAGTCCCTTATTTTTTTATATATATAATACTTCAGTATTCTACAGAAATGACCCAAACTACTTTAGTATCGCTAATCCAAGAGGTAGTGTTTTGTATTATTAAGGCAAAATTAGGCTCCTAAACCTTTGTTTTAACTCCTAAATAAGTGACCTGATTTTCAAAAGTGCTGAGAACCCTGCAGCTTCCACTGAAGTCAATTGGAGCTGCTGGGTGCTCAGAACTTTTGAAGATCAGGTTACTTACTTATGTACTTAATAATGGATTTAGGAGACTAACTTCAGACTCCTAATTTTAGAAATCTTGGCTTTACTGTATAATCCTGCAGTATTCTTTTGCTACTGGCTGAGCGAGTGTTAAGTGAAGAGCAAAAGGGCCACACACCTAAGCTAAGGAAAGGCTGGACAGAATGTCTTTGTACAGCGAGTCGTTAATGTGTGCAGCATTAAATACCAAAGGCACAATGGGAGCAGCCAGTATAAATAACATTTAACAGTTCGACAAGAACTTTGCAGAAAAGAAAATATTTTGGGTGCAGCTGCCAACTTCAAGTGGGGGTAGAGGGAGGTTACATAGACCCAGCTAGCCTTTAGAAACAGTGTTATATCTGGGTGACAGATAAAGGACAACTGCAGGATTGTGCTTTTCCGAGATGGTCACTGTGGTTTGTTTTTTTAAACTATGTAACTGTGAGGCTGTTTTCTGGGTACTGCAATTTAAGTGGGAGGGGCCTGCTCGTCTGTCTGCCAGGGCACTCCCAGGGAGGGAAGTGGTATCACAGAGAGAGTTGTGTGGACCCTGCTCCCTTGTGGAGATTTCATATTGTCCAAAAGGAGTTGCTGTGAAGAAGGCAAGAAAGCGACTTGTGGGCCTTGAGCTGAGCAATGACAGTTCAAGGCACAAGGTATTTCGCTGATTTATTCCCTGCACTGAGATGACGATTTCCGTTGTAAACTGGGAAATGGAAGAAAAGCCAGGTATCATGTTTGTAAAGAGCCTTCCTAGAGAGTGAACTTACTACCGGGTCGCTGGATTCAGTGCGGTGTTGAGGATTGCTATGGGAGTGCGATGCTGTGGGAAGTTTCCATCTTTCAGGGGACATGTCATGCCAAGGCCTGACAGGTAGATTCTGTGGCACCTTTTGTAAGAGTAGGTGTGTTAACCCTACTGTCCATTTAGCTAGCAATAGTCTGTCTATCTACAATTCCCCGTGCATATTCACCTGGGCAGGATATTCTTCTTCACTTCCTGTCCTAAAAGGTCACGGGGTGTTACTGTACACTGTTAAACAGCCGCTGTGTTCCATCTCAGAGGCGTCTGCATTTTAGTGATAGAATGATCCCTATCTCTTAGGTACTTTGCAGCAGTTGTGAGGTTTAATTCATTGTGTTATTTATTAACTGTTTGATTGTCACATGGGGTGTTTTTGTCTTTCATCCTTTTTCTGTCACCTGTGGGTGAACGCTTTTCATGAAGCGATCATTCTATATCTGACTGCTCAGTCCTCCTGGACAAAAGAAATCTGCACAACACCTTCCAAAGATGAGCCTGGGAGCTTAAATTCATATCTTTGCTAGACACTAAAAATCATGGTTTCATAAAGACCCTGGATTTATGGCTTATTAGGACAGTCTGTCACCCACTAACCCCCGTTTTTTGTCCTGTGACTGCAGAGGTGTTCATGGGCCACTTCACCTTGAATGATCTCTTAGGGTATGTCTACACTACGATATTAGGTCGATTTTATAGAAGTCAATTTTTAGAAATCGATTTTATACAGTCGATTGTGTATGTCCCCACTAAGCGCATTAAGTTGGCGGAGTGTGTCTTCAATACCGTGGCTAGCATCAATTTACGGAGTGGTGCACTATGGGTAGCTATCCCATAGTTCCCGCAGTCTCCGCTGCCCATTGGAATTCTAGGTTAAGCTCCCAATGCCTGATGGGGAAAAACATTGTCGCAGGTGGTTTTGGGTACATGTTGTCAGTCGCCCCTCCCTCCCTCCGTGAAAGCAATGGCAGACAATTGTTTCGCACCTTTTTTCCTGGGTTACCCATACAGACGCCAAAACCACGGCAAGCATGGAGCCCGCTCAGCTCACCACTGCTTTTGTGAGCATTGTAAGCACCTCGCACATTATCCTGGAGTATGTGCAGAACCGGACTAAGATGCCAGCATGAGGACGATTGTGATGAGGACATGGACACAGATGTTCCTGAAAGCATGGGCTGTGGCAATTGGGACATCATGGTGGCAGTGGGGCTGGTTGATACAGTGGAACGCTGATTCTGGGCCCGGCAAACAAGCACAGACTGGTGGGACCACATAGTGTTGCGGGTATGGGATGATTCACAGTGGCTGCGAAACTTTCGCACGCGTAAGGCCACTTTTCTTGAACTTTGTGAGTTGCTTTCCCCCACCCTGAAGCGCAGGAATACCAAGATGAGAGCTGCCCTGACAGTTGAGAGATGAGTGTCGATAGCGCTGTGGAAGCTTGCAACACCTGACTGCTACCGGTCAGTCGGGAATCAATTTAGAGTGGGCAAGTCTACTGTGGGGACTGCTGTGATCCAAGTAGCCAATGCAATCACTGACATTCTGTTATCAAGAGTAGTGACTCTGGGAAATGTGCAGGTCATACTGGATGGCTTTGCTGCAATGGGGTTCCCTAACTGTGGTGAGGCAATAGACGGAACACATATCCCTATCTTGGCACCGGACCACCTTGCCAACCAGTACGTAAACTGCAAGGGGTACTTCTCAGTGGTGCTGCAAGCACTGGTGGATCACACAGGATGTTTCACCGACATCAACGTGGGATGGCCGGGAAAGGTGCATGACTCTCACATCTTTAGGAACTCCAGGCTATTTGAGCAGTTGCAAGAAGGGCCTTACTTCCCAGACCAGAAGATTACCGTTGGGGATGTTGAAATGCCAGTAGTTATCTTTGGGGACCCAGTCTACCCCTTGCTCCCATGACTCATGAAGCCGTACACAGGCAGCCTGGACAGTAGTAAGGAACAGTTCAACTATATGAGCAAGTGCAGAATGGTGGTAGAATGTGCCTTTGGATATTTAAACGCTCACTGGCGCTGTTTGCTGATTAGGTTAGACCTCAGCACAACCAACATTCCCATTGTTATTGCTGCTTGCTGTGTGCTCCATAGTATCTGTGAGAGTAAGGGGGAGATGTTTATGGCGGGGTGGGAGGTTGAGGCAAATCGCCTGGCTGCCAGTTTTGAACAGCCAAACACCAGGGCGATTAGAAGAGCACAGGTAGGTGTGCTGTGCATCAGAGAGGCTTTGAAAACCAGTTTCATGACTCGCCAGGCTATGGTGCGACAGTTGTGTGTGTTTTTCCTTGTTGCAAACCCACCCCCTCTGTTGATTTTAATTCCCTGTAAGCCAACCACCCTCCCCCCTTCAATCACAGCTGGCAAAGGAAATAAAGTAACTATTGTTTTGAAACCATGCATTCTTTCTTTATTAATTAAAAAAAAAAAAAGTGAGATAGCTGACAAGGTAGCTCGGGTGGGGTGGGGTGCGGTGCAGGAAGAGGGAAGGACATGGCCACATTGCTCATTGTAACCACACTACAAGTCAAAACTGTTTGAGTGACAGCCTTCTGTTGCTTGGGCCATCCTCTGGAGTGGAGTGGCTGGGTGCCCGGAACATCCCCCACCTGTCTTCTTGGGTGTCTGGGTGAGGAGGATATGGAACTTGGGGAGGAGGGCAGGCAGTTATACAATGGATGTAGCGGGGGTCTGTACTCTTGTTGGCTTTCCTGCAGCTCTAAGAGATGCTTCATCATGTCTGTTTGCTCCCCCATTAGCCTCAGCATCACCTCCTGTCTCTGCTGTTCGCGCTCACTTAATGCTTTCCTGGCCTCTGGCACTGAATGCCTTCATGCATTAAGCTGTGCCCTATCAGTGCGGGAGGACTGCATGAGCTTGGAAAACATGACATCACTAGTGCCTTTTTTTTTTGCCTTCTAATTTGTGATAACCTCAGGGATGGAAATGATAGGGGGAGCATAGAAAGATTTGCACCTGGGAGGGGAGATAAAAAGGGAGAGTAAAATTTAAGATGATACATTTCTGAGAACAAAAGGGAGACTCTTTCACAGTGAATCAAGCAATTCATAGCAGACAGCACATGTGCTTTAGGTACAAGGTTGCATTTTGCCTTTTATATTGAGCGCCTGCCGGTATGCTGACACATCACAAACGTCTGGGCAACAAAATTCAGTTTCCAGGCAGCCATGGTAAGCCTTTTGGTACACGGGGTTGGCTTCTTCTGCCTTCATAACATGTGGGAATGGTTTCAAACTGCAACGCCATCCTTGCCCATAGCAAGCAATGCCAGTTGGGTTTCACATTTAAAAGGAGGGGTTGTAGTTTTCGGGTGGATGTGCAGAACACACCTCCCTCCAGCCCACCATGTGGCTATTCTCTGGGATGATCCCTTCACCCCTCCCCCACCGTGTGGCTGTTCTCCGGGATGATCCCTTTTAGCCAAGCACAAACAACCCAGCAAGAACGGGGTACTTTTAGTGTTCCCTTACAAAAATTCCCCTATTTCAACCAGGTGACCATGAAATGATATCACTCTCCTGAGGCTAACACAAAGATATAGACCGACTGTTGCTTGAATGCGACCAAAACCCAGGACCATTTACTGCCATGCTTTGTGCTGCAATGATTCCAGACTACTTGCTACTGGCCTGGTAAAGTGTCCTACCGTGGAGGATGAAATAAGGCAGCCCTCCCCAGAAACCTTCTGCAAAGGCTTTCAGAGTACCTCCAGGAGAGCTTCATGGAGATGTCCCTGGAGGATTCCTGCTCCATCTCCAGACACGTTAACAGACTTTTCCACTAGCTGTACTGGCCGCGAATGCATCCCAATTCTTCAGGGAAAATCAAACATTAAACACTATTGCTTTTAAACCCTGTACTCTAGTTAGAAATGTGCACTCACAAGAGCAGCCTTCTCTGGCTTCAGGGTCGGGGATCCTGCCTTGGGAGGGTATTGGCTCCAGGGTGATGAAAAGGTCCTGGCTGCCAGGGAGAATGGATTCACTGCCTGCCTGCTGTGCATTCTCCTCCTCCTCCTCTTCCTCATCCACAAAATCCTCCTCCCTGTTGCGTGAGACTCCCCCCTTGCAGGTGTCCACGGACAGTGGTGGGGTAGTGGTGGGGTCCCCCCCTAGAATGCCATGCAGCTGATCATAGAAGCGGCATGTATGGGGCTCTGACCCAGAGCAACCATTTGCCTCCTTTGTCTTTTGTAGGCTTGTCTGAGCTCCTTAATTTTCAGGTGGCACTGCTGTGTTTCCCTCTTGTAGCCTCTCTCTACCATGCCCTGTGCGATTTTGGCATATTTTTTAGCATTTCTTCTTTTTTATCAGAGTTCGGCCTGCACAGATTCTTGTCCCCATAAAGCTTATACAGGGTAAACTCATAAATTGTTCACCCTCTATGTCACTGATAGAGAGAGATGCACAGCTGTTTGCTCCCCCCAGGATTAATCACTTACTCTGGGTTCAATAATAAACAAAAGTGATTTTATGAAGAATAAAAAGTAGGATTTAAGTGGTTTCAAGTAATAACAGACAGAACAAAGTAAGTCACCAAGCAAAATAAAGCAAAAACATGCAAGGCTAAGCCTAATTCATTAAGAAACTGTTTACAGGTAAAATCTCACCATCAAAGATGTTCCAATAAACTTGTTTCACAGACTAGACTCCTTCCTAGTCTGGGCCCGATCCTTTCTCCTGGTACAGTCCTTGTTAGTTCGAGCAAACATCTGAGGTAGAAAACAGGGGTGTTTGCATGACTGGCCGCCCCCTTTGTTCTCTTCCACTCCCTTCTATAGCTTTCGCACAAGGCGGGAATCTTTTGTCTCTCTGGGTCCCCACCCCTCCTTCTAAATGGAAAAGTACCAGATTTAAGATGGATTTCATTACCAGGTTACATGGTTACATGTCACTGTAAGACCTCATTCTTCATTACTCACGGCTGGCCCACACGTACACAGGAACATCCACAACCAATTGTCCTAGTCAATTGGAGCCATCAAGATTCTAAACCACCATTAATGGCCCACACTTTGCATAATTACAGTAGGACCTCAGAGTTATACTTCATATTTCTAGCTTCAGATACAAGAATGATACATGCATACAAATAGGATGAACACACTCACTAGATTATAAGCTTTGTAGTGATACCTTACAAGAGACCTTTTGCATAAAGCATATTCCAGTGACATCATATTCACGTTCATAAGCATGTTTTCATAAAGCATATGGAGAGTAACGTCACAAGAAGAATGGGAAGTTATATTACCAAGGAGCACCTGTTGGTGTTTCCGGAAAGTTCGGTGCTGATCCTTCCGTTTCTGGATGACGTACTGGACACTAGGAATACATTACTTCTAACTCCCAGAATGGGTTGGTGCTGAATGTTCCTGCTGTAGTTAATGAGGATTTCTCATTTACACAAAGGCATATGTGTACACTGCTAAATGCTGGGCACAGGCTAGCCTACCCCAGCTACTTTGAATCCAGCTAGTGTGGGTAACAATGGCAGCAAAGAGAACGCAGGCTCCAGAGTGGGCTAGTGAGCAGCGTATGTCCCCAGGGCCCATGCTGGGTTGTACGATTAATGCTGGACCATGCGTTGGCTTCACTGCTACTGTTACCTGGGCTAGCTGGATTCAAGTTAGCTCTGGTAGGCTGTTGCTAAACTCACTCTCCACCAATCTGGCAGTGCAAGGAGGGGACTTCAAGTGGCATAAATTAGTTACACTCACTTTAAGACCCCTTTACGCTACCAGAGGGGCATAAAGTGTAACTGAGAATCAGGCCCTGAGTAGTGATGTCAGAATTTGCCCCAGAGCTAAGGACAAGTGCATGTCCTGAGAATCTTAACATTTCAACAGGATCCCGCCATCTCCCCAGAATGAGACAGCTCATTACACCAGGGTCTCTCTTCCCCGTTGCCATAGAGTGAAGAAGAGCTGATGGTAGGTTACTGTTTCCATGTGTAGACTAATGGAGGATTAGAAACAAAAGTGCTACTTCTCTGTATCCACTCCACACGGTTGTGTCAGGGCCAAAACTGCAGCCGATGGGCCACATCCTGACCCTGCTGCTGCATGGGGAGGAACCTGGCCACAACCCCACAGCCTGGCCAATATGAGCACGCAGAGATGCTAAGCAGCTCCTGGGGGGAACAGGCTTCCTGGGCAGCAGCTGAGAAGCTACTCTGTAGCCAGGCAGCCCGATCCACTCCCACAGAAGAAGCGACCGGTGCTTGGAGGGTGTCGGGTGGAAGCGGTGCTCTCTTTGCTCCAGTATTGCCACTTGCAAGATCTCATAACTTGAGCCTGAGTTTTGCAATATTTGGTGTTTTTCTTAAAGGCCCAGCTCCTGGAGTCATGTGATTATAGGAGACGTCCAGCTTTCGTGAATAAACCCAGGGTATGTTTCTGTCCTCCTGGTTGCCAAGAAAGGCTTGAAACTGTGGCCTGACTGCCTCCTGAAGGCTCCAGCCCCACCAGGCAAATGAAAAGAACCCAAAATGGATCATTCTTAAATTCCATGTATTTTAAGCCTGTCTCATGGAGCGGGGGAAGGCTCACTCATGGTTTTTGGCTGGCCATACTGCTTCTCTGCCAGTGTAAGGCTCTCCTCTGCAGAAGTACAGGACCGAGGATTTGGCTAGTATCAGTGCAATAGTATAACTGTATATCCTGCTTTGTACTAGTGACAGCAAACTGCCAAAGGGACCAAATCCTACATTTTGTATGTGTCCAAAGCTACTGAAATCAGTGGGGAATTTTGAGTACACAAAGAATGCAGGGTCAAGCTCCTCATTTGGAAACAAGTTACCAGTCAGCACCCACCTCCTGAGGGCTTTTCTGATCTGCTGAGGTCTGCCAAAGGGTGCTGGAAATCTTGCAAGAATAGATTTCTCAGATGCTTCCATGTGCTCACTTGTAACAAAGATCCCCCCAAGAGCAGCTCTGTCTAGAAACAAGTAGAGCAAGTGTGTAAGCTCTTCAGGGTAGGGGCCATTTCTTTGCTGTATGTTTGCAAAGAGCTTGGCATAATGGGGCCCTGTTGTCACGATCCACAGGTCTGGTCCCTGGGAGAACCCCTTCAATGCATCAGCCCCCTTAGGGTCACACTCTCACTGGGGTAAACCCCTTGGCTTCACTGCCTCCTAGGACCGAACCTCGGAGCCTTCAGCACTCCTACTTTATGTCATGAGCTCCCTGCATCCAGTCCACCTGGATCGTACCCCGGAGGGAGACTTACACACCTAAAGGGAGCAATGCACCCCCAGTTTCCTTTATCTGGAGTGACTCCCAGCCAGTGCTATAAAAGCAGAAGGGCGTATTAGATGTTTGGAACACAGCATTCAAAGTCCCTGATTATCACAGAGAAGAGAGAGTTACAGCATAGGCCATCTGTGTCAGTTCAGAGCCCAGAGCTCTCCTACGACCCTTTCTTAGTCCCAGTCCAGACGCTTTTCCTACTTCCAGCAACCCACATTTAACAGCCGCCTGGCCCCTCCTCACTCCTTTGTCCTTGTTCCTGGGCAAACATTGTCACCTGGCCCTCCTCCTAGCCCTTTGTTCTCCATCTGGTCAAACCAGGCTGGCTTTCTGCAGAGGGATGGATCATCCATAATTGTTATTTTTTAGGTACCAAAAGTCCGAGCAATTGTCTTCTGAGACTCTTCATAGCATGGGGCCAGGCCCAGAGAGCCAGGCATCAGTCACACCTGGAGCTTTGCAAAAGGTACACAGCCTTTCCCCACCCCCGACCTAGTTAACCATAGCACATAGGGGAAACTGAGGCACACAGGGTATTCATACAAAACATGATGAAGAATGCATCACATTTGTCCTCTAGGCACTCCTGCAATATAAGCAATAATATTTATTTTTTCAAAAAAGGGGTTAAGTTTTATTCTTATCGAGACCAGTTCTTCTCCCACACAGGCGTAAATCAGGAGTAATAATAACTATATTGATTAAACTGGTGCAAGAGGAGAAGTGGAGCCATTGGCTTCAGTGGGATGTCACTGGTGTAAACAAGAGAAATTTGGCGCCCAGTATTCATGCAGGCTTCTTCCTCAGAGGAATCTGGTTAGCTTTATACAGAGGGAGATCTATTTTGTTTGGCATTGGTCCATGAGTTTGTATTGTTTTGTATGTGCCTCGAGCAACTGTAAGGGCCCACTGCCTCAATTGCTAAATAACGCCCCTTATTCATACCTGCAAGGTTCCCCAGGGGTTTATACAGAGGGGAGTAGGATATGGTCACACTGGGTGAGAGGCAAAGTGGAATGAGATTTGGTAAAAAAAAGAAAAAAAAAAGAAGGCAGCCAAGGCAGGATTTGAGGTAAGACGCAGACACAGATAAGCAGAGGGAGGAAGGAGGCCGTTTTGTCTAGCTCTGGACCAATGAAATTCCCCAATCTAGGTGAAAGTGCTGCTGCTTCCCTGGTATATCTCATCTGCAATGTGAGACTTAAAATTCTTGCCTGACACGTGGGGGGCTTGCGGGGGAGGGGGACTTGGAGGGGGAGGATTTACATGGATACAAAGAAGGCTGGCCTCTCACAGGAATGGAATCCAAGCCATCCGAAATATCTAAAGCCTCATACCTTGGCCGGCATGTGCTCTCAGACTGAAGCCTATTAAACGTAGAACAAGGGACAATTGCTCCCCATCTCAGTCTGCAGCTCTCCTCAGGGCTAGGCAGGAGTGAAGGAAAGACAGGGAAAGAGCATGCTTCTCATACAGATTTGTATGCAGTGTTTTCCTTACTTTAGCAGAGAGGTGACTGTAAACCGGACCCACATTTGACTGTGAAAATTAGAGTCAGTAAGAACACCCAGTGTTTCAAGATATTTTATTTTCTATGCTAAAAGAATAGACATAATGAATAATCATCTGTGTTGTTTTTGATGGGGTGGGCTAGGAGAACATTGGAACTGTGTATAGACCTTTCTATCTCTCCATCATTCAGGGTAGGTAGGACTTGTCTGCGGGCGTAAGATCAATGGTTTTGCTGTTAGGAGAGTTACCTAGAATACAGCCTTAAAACAAGAAGAACTAGGGCTCACCCAAGCTAAGTTCCTCAGCTCTGCGATGCGACTCCTGATACTCTTCTAAGAAGGAAGGCTGTTCTTGTGGTTAAGACGCTAGCCTCAGAGACAGGAGATCAGCGGTCAGTTCCTGGCTCTGACACAGACTTCCAGTGTGAGCTTGGGCCAGTCACTTAATAGCTTACGGCCTCATTTGTAAAATGGGGATAACGTTTCCTTTCCCGTAGCTTTTGTCTTGTCTGTGTAGACCAGAGGTGGGCAAACTCCGGCCCGCGGGCCACATTCGGCCCGTGGGACCGTTCTGCCTGGCCCCTTTGCTCCTGGCCCGGGAGGCTCGCCCCCAGCCCCTCCCCCGCTGTTGCACTGCGCCGCCAGCACTCTGGCCCGCCGCTCCTGCCAGGCAGCGCAGTGGCATGGCTGGCTCCGGCATGGTAAGGGGGTGGGGAGTGGGGAGTCCTGGGGGGCAGTCAGGGGACAGGGAGCGGGAGGGGGGTTGGATAGGTGTGAGAGTCCCAGGGGGCCTGTCAGGGGTCGGGGCAGTCAGGGGACAGGGAGAAGGGGCGGTTGGATAGGGGGCGGGGGTCCCGGGAGGGGGCGGTCAGGGGACAAGGAGCAGGGGGGGTTGGATGGGTTGGGCGTTCTGAGTGGGGGCAGTAAGGGGGCAGGAAGTGGGAGGGAGCAGATTGGGGAGGCACAGCCTTCCCTATTCGGCCTTCCATATAGTTTTGCAACCCCGATATGGCCCTCGGGCCAAAAAGTTTGCCCGCCCCTGGTGTAGACTGTAAGATCTCAAAGGCCAAGGACTGCCTTTTACTGTGTGTAAGTTCCGGACCCGGCACAATAGCAGCCCCGGCTCAGTCGGTTAATACATTTGTGCTTCTCAGTCAGCTAATGCATTGACCTCTGGTTAACTCTCTGGTTACCTTTTCCAGACCTGAGAATGAGCTCTGAAGTTCAGAAACTTATCCCCTCCACCAGAAGTTGGCCTAATGAAAGATATTACTTCACCCACTTTGTCTTTCTCTCAATGCGCTCTATATTTGATCCCATGGTTGATTCTTCTCGATCACTGACAATAGGTTTCAGAGTGGCAGCTGTGTTAGTCTGTATCCACAAAAAGAACAGGGGGACTAGTGGCACCTTAGAGACTAACCAATTTATTTGAGCATAAGCTTTCGTAAGCTACAGCTCACTTCATCGGATGCAATATGTGTTCCTCTATTGCACAGTTGTTCCAAAACATTTAGGAAGAAGGGTTTTAATGACCAGACTCTGTCTAGATATAACGGAGAGCAGAATTTCACCCTACGAATCCAGTTTTGGTGGTGAGGTATTCTTTCATCTTTCCCATGCAGAAGAATAGGCACATCAATGGCTTTTAGCAGCTGTTTTCCATCAGACATTTTCCTTGGTGCGTGTTAAAAAATGAGGCTTTGATGTAATATTCCCCATCTACATATTTCTTTGATATTTTGAATGTGATCTTAGTGTGTGTGTGTGCGCGTGTGCGTGTGCGTGCGTGCGCTTGTCTGTCGGTCTGTCTCAGGCACTCCATGAACTTTGACACTCCCTTGGTTTCTTTTGACAGGGACACATGTGCAGCAAAGGAACAGACTGACCTGCCAGCTTCCCACTCCCTCAGTCCAGAGTGTATCCCCACTGACTTACAGCACAGCAAAACAGCATGGTCAGGAGGAGTTAAACCACGGCTGAAGACCAGGTGAGAGAGAAGATGGTTTTATTCATGATTCTCTTCCTGCCCTCTACATATTCCAGTTATTTATGTATACTTTGAATTTCATTCTGGGACAGATCCTCAGCTGGGTCCATTGTCAAACACAACTTCCATCTTCGGGGAGAAGAGTCAATTTAGACCTGTGTAAGTGTCAAGTTTTTGAAGCGTCAGGAAGTGGGATTGTGTCAGAGTAATTACCCCACCTCACACTTAGCCCTTCCCACACCTCCAGCATAATGCCAGGGAAATAAACTCAATCATGTGCCCTGAGCAAAGGACAACTTTGCTGTCTGTTGGTAATGTTTGTGTGGGACTCTGCACAGAGGAGTAGTCACTCTTGTTGCTGATATGCCCAGGGGGGAGACTGGTTGACTCAGGTGTGCTTTCCTTTCCTCTCCTTTATAGAACTTTGTCAGTCCTGGAGAAGACAATTAGAGAAGTAGAGACAAATTCAGCTTTCCACTGCACTGGAGTAAACCTGGAGTAACTCCATTGCTTTGGCCCAAGGGATAGATTTGTAAAGGTATCGAGGCATCTGAAGATTAGAGCTGTGCAAATAACGTATTTTTTCATTTTCTGGGAATTCTGAAAAATCAAGGAAAATTTTCAGTGAATTGAAAAGTGAAAAAAGAGTTCATTTCAGATTGAAAGAAATATTTCATTTTGACAAAATCAAAATGTTTCCCTTTTTATTTTGACCAGTTTTTAATTGTTTTTTTAGTAAAACTAATGGAATTTTTGAAAGATTAGTACTTCCTGCTTGTAGATCTTTAATTCCCAACAGTAATTACTTGAGAGAAGCGTCACAGTTTAGTGCTTCATTGTGATATTTTACCATCAGAGGCATAGTCATGGGGTTTTTTTTATTACACAGAGGGTAGCATTTCAGGCTGTGTCTGCTGCCTGTCTATATTGTGTATCAGTGGTTGACACTTTGGGTCCAAACAGGAAGTAGCCTTAATGTAGAAGAATTTGAGAGTGGGAGGGAATATGCTGCATGGCCTTAACCTTTGGCTCTGCCAGCAGGGGCAGCCCCACAACTTGTTTGCTTTCTATAAACACACCCGAAATGATGAAGTGCTTTGGAGCACTGATTGTCTAAAACGTTCTGTGAAATTCAGGGTGGAAGATAAGTGTTTCCAGTCTTTGGGAAATTCCAGGATTCTAGGGCCAGATTCTTAGCTGATGGAAATTGGGGTCTGTTGAAATCAGGGGAGCTGCACCTGTTTTCACCAGCTGAGGATCTGTCCTGGAGCTGGCATCGTTAACTGTGTAATGTTTGTGTAATCTTTGAGTACCACCTGCCTGATTCTTTGTTGCCCAGCATTTTGTGGAGTGCAAAGCAGGTATACAATGCTACTAGATTGTAATGATCCTGTTTTACACAGGCATGAATGACTATACAAGGTACAAAGCAGTGAAGAATCAGATCTAGAGAGTCCAGATCAAGAACTCTCTTCATTAAAAGGTTTTGTATGAAAGACGTGCTGGCTCCTTAGTCATCGGAGCTATATTACATTTTTGAGTTATGTTACATATATAGTCTGTATTTTCAGGTTTGCTAGGCCCTGCAAGCCGCCAGAGAAGGCTAGTGAAGAATTACCGCTGTTCTGGGCAACTCTCTGTTGATGTAAATCTGGTGGAGGCAGCTCTGCCCTCTCCCATCCCGAGGGGAAGGGGAAGGAGGGGGAAGGAGGGGGCAGTGCATGGGCAGGTAGGGATGGGATCATGGCAGACCTGAGCTTATCTTTGCGTGCCCCTTCACGGATGTAAGGGACCTTAGGCCAGTGAAATAAGTTAGGTTGACCCTGGCAGCTTGAACTTGCACCAGGGCTGAATCAGGTAGCTCCAACCTGCCCTGCTCTCCACTCTGTCCAGGCTGTGTGAGATTGAGGCCACAGGGCCTGGAGACTGCTCTCACAAGCTCAGGGGCAAATCAGGAGAACTCAGGTGAAACCAGAGGGTCAGATCCCCTGTTGGTGTCGATTTGCTTGTCTGTGAGTTACGCCGGCTAAGGATCTGGTTCAGAATATATGTAGTATGTAATACATACATACAGATGTACATACACTGGTGTAGAAACAATGTAGGTGTGGGGACAGCAAGGCCTTTTATGCGTGTAACTCCATTGAATTCAACAGAGCTGCTTTTGATTTGCATCTGGGTAAATCTGAGGCGAATTAGGCACAGCGGTATGAACGTATAGCACAAAAAGAGTGGAATTCAGATATCCCATCTGAAACTGTTAGCCAAAATAGGATCGTGTTCCTGGTGTCTGCTAATTACAGTGCAAATCCCCTTTGCTATCTGCCATCATCCACTGTCCCCATTACATTTGGATAATCAGGCTTATAGTGTGACATATTTCCTGCCAGTCACCGGCTCTGTACAGCTCATTATTGGAAATGAGCAAGAGTTGGAAAGCACATTCCATCCATTGTTTAGAAGTCTCTCCTGATGCGGTTGCTGTGTGTTTTCTAGCAGAGTGCATAAGCATCTTAGTCTTCCTTGTTCTCTAGTCTTTTTTTAACTAATTCTGTATTGACTGAAGAAGAACCAGAAAAATTGTTTGCATTAAACCTGTTGGGCCAGATTCTCAGTTGGCATAAATCAGCGTTGCTCCGTGACCTCAACAGAGCTGTACCGATTTGTGCCAGCTGGGCCTAGGGGTCTGGCCCAGGGTCTTTTGTTTTGGCTTCACTTCAGGAGACTAGAGTGGTAATGCTTGGGGAGACAGAAATAGCTGGAGTTCTTCACCAAGACATAAGCTGAAAAGTATAAAAGCCATACAATACAATCAGGCACCCTTTCCATATCTCTTCTTTCTTCCTCTTTTCCAGTAAAGGAAAATCCCGTGAAATTGTAGCAAGAACATGAGAACAGGGGAGAGGCTGTATTTCAGACCCCTCCAGCCTTTCATTCCAGCCTTCCTGTTCTCTAGGTAACACCAGGCAAGAACAATTAATCGGTCCTGACTTCTGCTTGCCTAAGCCACAGTCACGTGTGAACGGCGTAAATGTTCTGGCAATGGAACCCCACTAGTATGGCTTCCCTTCAAATTTAGGATCTGATATACCCCTTTCATTTACTTTATATAGGGGATTAAATAAATACTACTGCTTGTTAAAAATCTGCCTTCAGAAAAGATTCCAGTAGGACACAGTTGTTGAATCTAGTAATCAATGAGCATGTAGTTATTCTACATCAGCTCTCATATTAACAGCTAAATCCCGCTCACTTCATTCAAGTGAGTTGTCCAATTAATGTCAGCTGAAGTCAGTGGGACTCTTCGCTTGAGTAAGATGAGCCTTAAATCTAAGAGATATTGTCTGTTAGTTGTACTTTTTACTGAATGACAGTTAAGCATTAGGTAATTAATTAGAGCAAAATCCAGAAGTCACTTCACCACTGTATGCCTCAGTTTCCCCATCTGTAAAAGCTCAGTGGATTTCAGAGCCTGAGCTCCAGCACAAGCAGGAATGCCTACACTGCTATTTTTAGCCCCGTAGCATGAGCCTGGGTCAGTTGACCCAGGTTCTGAGACTCACTGCTGCGGGGTGTTCTTTGCTGTGTAGACATACCTTTAGTTCACAGCAAGGTGAGGTGTAAATCTACTCTATGATAGCCTGCTGTTCACTTGTTCCTGTGCACCCTGCTGCTGCGCTCTTAACCGTTTCCTAATGCAGTCAGAGTGAAACCACTTTGAAACAGGACTCGCTCAGAGCTCACTAGGGAACTTCTGATACAGAGCAGCAGGGTCCACATTGGCACTTAGTGCCCAGCAGGCTAGTGTGAGGTCGATTTACACCCCAGCTTGCCACAAACGAAGTGCTCATCTAGACAAGCCCTAAGTAAACGTAAAGTGATTTCAGAGGTGTGTTTAAAGCTCCCACAACTAATGCAACATGACACAGCTATAAAGATTCAATGTGGCACACTCAGGTATCCTAAATGTAGCTTGTCAAAGACAGTAAACAAATAGCATTTGATTGTATCAGCTAAAGGCCAAAAGTGAAACCTGTCTTAAGCACTGGGAATGGGGCAAGCAATACAAGTGGGACCCAACTGGATCATGCTAGAACTCTGGTGAGCTCAGCAGATAAATTTTACCCTTGATCTTTGACTAAACATCAAACAAGTTAGAAAGCTTGAGGACACTTTAAAATGATTTCCTCAGGCAGAGAGTTGTCTATTGGAAACGGCCCATAGTGTACTTCTCAATATATTTTGAATTATTTAAAAAAAAAAACCAGCAGGATTAAAAACCAATTTGCAGTATATTCACAGGTCTTACCTAAACTGGTGCACACTGCTGTTAGTGGGAATGTTGCCTGAGCATATGCAGAAGAATAACCATGTGAGCGTGTAGTTCTGTTCCATTTTTGCAAACCCTGTGGGGAGATATGATTGGCCCAGTGTTGATCTGGTGACATTTTGCGTAACGCTTCACTGACTTGAGTAATCTTTCTGTTGAGTTTTCCTTGTTCTTCAGTAATGTCTGTTAAGGAACACAGCTTCCTCCCAGCCTGGCACCAAAACTTCTTACAAGAGTTGGGTGAGTCTAAACAACCAGAATCAGTAAAGAGGAGTAAAGCTGAGGCTATTAAGGTTGTTTTTCTTCTAATTGGCCTAGTCCGAGAACCAGGACTGCACCTTAATTATGAATGATGTTTCTTTGAGTGGATTGTGGCTTCATGCTGTAGAAATCCTAATAGGCTTTCTGAGTGTTTTAGTTTGCATTCGCCTGCTGCTTAATAGCAAAGCACAAGGACTGCAATGAGGAGGATGGCCCCATATAAATATGAAGCAGGAAGTGCAATGCAATTGATTTATTCTCAGGCTCTGGGGACTGATTGCCATTTGGGTGGATGCACATAGAACATATCCTTATTATAATGGTGTCCCGTATATTGCTACAGTGAAATGTTACAAACTCTGGGCCAGATCCTCAGCGGGTGTAAATCAGTCTAGCTCCATTGATGACAATGTTTTCATTATACAAATCCTTCTTCTCAGGTCTTTTTAACTTAGAGATTTTCCCTTTTGTATCTTAACTGCAGGCATGGGCCCTGATCCAGCAGGATGATCCATGCTAGTTGACCGTTATAGGCACCCATATGGACACAGGAGTCCATCCACATGGATTAGCTTTTACTGGGAAAATCTAGACTCACCAAAGGTTCTTTGATTCATATGTCAGCCATGAGTTTGATGAACATCTGCACACTTGTAGCCTCAACTGCATACTGTGATTGACAAATGAAGATCACCTGACTGGTGTGTTAACAATGGTGACTTAGTTGGTAATCAGTCAAACTCAGTGATAGGCCCTTTACTGTACACTGATTCATGTTCTAAAAGACTAAATTACATCTCATTATTCCCTGCATGGATCAATTTAAGTTAGTCAGCTGTAGACTTGGGTTTCTATGATATACCAGCTGATGAAGGGGCGTTCATTACAGAATCCTCCTCTTTAGCTTCAGCATCTTACTGAAACTTGGACATCAGTCTAAAGTTCTTCTTGTCCCCTATTACTATTTGTCTGCCACTCTCTAGTAACATTTTCCCTTGAATGTTTTGGCTCTTGGTCTGAAGCCCTCAACCAGCAATGGAAGCTCCATAATCCATGGAAGCTCCATAATCCACAGAAGCAAAAGGGTTAATGTTAAATGAATCCTTCAAAGCTCAAAACTTTTTTAAAAATAGTAGATCCATTCGAAAATTTTATAGCTAATTCTATAGCTGCCTTGAGGGCTCTAGCATGTTTCCATCTAGCACTGGGTAGGGGGGAAGCTGTTGACTGAATGCTTTCCATGTGGTTTTGAAGCATATATTGTAAGCCCCTCCTACCTTCAGAGCCACAAAGTGAGTGCTACATTTAAGAGAAGGTAGACCACCCTGTTAGACGTTTGGCAGCCCTCTTGGCCTGCCCAGTCTGGCTGAAATGCTTATTGCAACCACTTCTTGTCTTCAGAAGGACCTGATGGGGCTCTGTGTGTATTATTTAAGTACGAGTTGGAGAGAGCATTTAATCTGAAGTTTCCACCCATGGCAGTGTACTGAATTAATACACTAACCTTTCATCTCTGCAGAGCTACCTTAGCTCATGAGTGAAGATGGGATTCGTGGTCTCATGCTAGACATTCACCCATGTCTCAAAACTCTGTGTAATTTCGCTGAGTTGCCTTTCTCTGCTCAAGGGACACTTTGGACTGGAATAGCCAGAGCTATTGCAGGCCACTGCGATGCAGCAGCGTGACATTGTTGAGAAATTTGCCCAATGCTTTCTTATCGTGTGCCTGACTCTAGCTATCGCTGACAATCCTCCCATTTAATAAACACTCAAAGCCCTGAATCAGCCAAGTACTTAAGCACGTGCTTAAGTTCTACCAACTTAAATGGATCTCAAGCACAGTAATGAAGTTAATTTTGCACTTCGGTGCATGGCTGAATCAGAAGCTACATTCACCTAAAAACATTTTTTTAATTCAAACCTAGATCCCCAGCAAAACAGTGCAGAGCACTTTGACAGGACCATGGACTGTAATGGGGTTTCCTGGGTGTAACTAACCGCAAAAAATAGCCCATATAAAAGATGGAGAAACCTATTAATTACTAGAGAGAGAGCCTGACATGTAAAGAGCTCCCTTTATTTAGGCTTGTAATGAAAACAGAGGTTTTACCCTGTAAGGTAGATGATTGTGATTTCAGGTGAGAGATTACTCATTTAGTATGGATTTGCTAAGCCATGTACATGTGGCACATTGGAAAGCAGTTGTTATGTATGCCCACTTTTGCAGTAACCACTTCTTAAACAACTTGCCCCTTTTAAGTGAAATTAATTTTTATAGCCAAGTTCTAAACCCCGACAATAGACTCGGGGTAATTTTATAGTGCTGGCCCTGGCATCCATTCTCTCCTCACTTTATTGATGTATTGTCAGGAACCCCCTTGATGAACTGCTGAGATGTGAGAATCAGGGGGTTTCACTGGTGTGCTATAAGGACTGCTTTGTGCAGTCGAGATCCCATTTTCCCTGTTCTTTTAATCTGATATGCACCCCAGAGCTGTTATATATGTATGGCAACCTTTATGCAACATGACTGCATGACACTTGATAGGAATGGCTCCAAAATGTACAGATCCCCCAATCTGCTCATTTCCCCTCCAAAGGTCTTCGCAGTGTTTTGCAATGAAGCCTGTAGTGAAGCACTCCAAAGGAATTCTCATGGGGTTTTGCAAACAGTATCATTTTTGTGTGTGGAGGAGGCTGCAGTTATTATTGGTGATATCATTCGAAAAGGAACTTTGGATTTTATCTTAGGTTCTACCATGAAGCATTTTCCCCCCAGTGGAAGTGGTCAGCAGTTTTCTTCCCCTCCTTGCTTTTTCTTGCATCGCATTGTAACACTCAGCAGTTAACTTCTTCTAGCATGGTGCGCTGTGGGATGCCTGCTGCCCCTGGAACTCCAGTGTGGCTTTAATTTGTCATGTTAGTGGAATGGTTGGTTGATGAAACTTCCCTAAAACTCAGTGCCCTGGAGTCAGATCAGACTGTACAACTGCAGCAGAAAATGGAGCTCGTGGGGAACTTTTATATCGAAAAAGAGGCTGAAAGAAGAACAGAGAGCATGGAGAAAGGGTTTTGTGCAAAGCACCTTCTCCATATGATGTTGATTTGGCCAGAGGGTTGCTATCAAAAATGCTGATGTTTGCTATAAGGTAACATCTCTGTTTTGGAACTCATCTTGCTTTGTGTTTTAGTATTCTCTGGAGATGAGCTTAGAGAATTAGGGGCCAGATTCCCATTGTTCAGTACCTTGTGTAATTTTTGCACATGCCTTGCCCTGGTATAAGTTACTGCACAAGGTGAAAGGCAGTGGAGAATCCAGCCCTGCTTAACTACATTCTGATGAACGGCAGGTGCAAAGAAGCATCTCCACATCTCTGCTGCCTTGTTACGTTCTGCGATTTATTTGTTGGGAGCACTCCCGAGATCCTACAGAGCTATTTTCTCCCACTGAGGGTCTGAGGGATTCTCAGCAGCTGTAAATCAGCATTGACTTCAGTGGAGCTACACTGATTTACACCAGTTGAGGATCTGGCCCATACATACACGTTCAAAAACTTTGCATTCGGGGCGTGTATTTTTCCTCCTCTCCTCCATGTATTTTCCTATGGTTTTCATTATCTTCATATATCAGTCTATCTATATCTATATATCACAGCACACTGCTTACCACAATCCATAGCTTGAGGAACTTCGTATAACTTCCCCACAACACTAGGAATTTCCCTAATTAAATCACTGGATATGTCAGGCAATGAATAAATTCCATGCTTGTTGTAAGTGAAGTCCTTAGGTATGATTTAAAGTATCCCTATCTTTGCACTATAAAATGAATAGGCATGTATAACAGTGGAGACGCTCACTGTTCCTGACTAACCCAGATAGCTCCACAGTGCAAGATAAACACTAAATCAGAGTAATCTTCAACACACTGATAAAAGCAAGTGAATTTAAATGTCTCACTGTTGCCTTCTCCCATTGCTGTTTTTTCTCTTTGTTTTTAAAATGGCAAAACCAAAAAGCTTTTTCCCAGGCATGCTTTATTTCTTTTCTCAAAATCAGCACAGAAATTAGGATAATTTTTTTTTCCTTTTGATCAGGAACTCAGTCAAAAATAAAGCAAATACTTTTCAACTACTGGGCCTGATTTTCCTCTCAGCTACACTGATCTAGGTCAGATGAAACTGCCATGACATGAAGTGAGCCACTCTGGTGTTAAAAAGGTGTGAGAGGAGAATCAGACCCGCTCTGGTTGTTACAAGGAGAAGGGAGAAAAATTGTTCTCGTTAACCAGTGACGTAAGACAAGAAGCAGTGGGCTTAAATTGCAGCAAGGGAGGTTTAGGTTGGACATTCGGAAAAAATTCATAACTGTCAGGGTGGTGAAGCACTGGAACAAATGGCCTAGGGAGGTTGTGGAATCTCCGTCACTGGAGGTTTGTCGGAACAGGTTAGACAAACACCTGTCAGGGATGGTCTAGAGCAGCGGCTTCCAAACTTTTTTTCTGGGGACTCAGTTGAAGAAAATTGTTGATGCCCGTGACCCAGTGGAGCTGGGGATGAGGGGTTTGGGGTGTGGGAGGGGCTCTGGGCTGGGGCAGGGGGTTGGGGTGCGGGAGGGGGTCTGGGCTGGGGGTGCAGGCTCTGGGGTGTGGCTAGGGATGAGGGGTTTGGAGTGTAGCAGGGGCTCCGGGTTTGGGGAGGGGGCTCAGGGCTGGGGCAAAGGGTTGGGGTATGGGAGGGGGTCAGGGCTATGGGTGCAGGCTCTGGGGTGGGGCCGGGGATGAGGGGTTTGGGGTACAGGAAGGGGTTCCGGGTTTAGGCACAGGCTCAGGGCTGAAGCAGTTTTGCCTTTTGAAATACTTACTTTCTGGGTGAGATTCTTGGTTTCTGTAAATTGGCCTGGCTTCACTGAAGCCAATGGAACTACACTTATTTACACCAGTGGAGGGTCTGGCTCATTGCTTGTCTTGAGTCAGAAATTAACTGCGAAGCTTACAACTGTGCCTATCTGTCTAGGATAAAAGTCAGGTTCTCACAATATTGCAGCCTCTCCAAAGCCAGTTCTATGGCCATTTTTAAAAAATGTTTACTCTTGCTGTGATTTTATATTGGTACCTGGAACCTGTACCCTGCGGTAAAGCACATGTATGGAATGTTTTTTACAAAGACTGCAATCAAGACCTGCCTTTGGTAACCCAGTGCTTTGCTTTGATGAGTTAAATGTGGTCATCTTCCCATAATACACAATTGGAGGTAAATATTCAGCTGCAGATCCAGCAGTTTCCATTGCACCAGTCTCCTTCCTCTAAGGACGGCCTTATTAGGAGTAAACTAGATTTGTGCAAATACCTGAAAGAGCAAGCTCCTTGACTAATCCTGTGTTAGAAGGCACATGCCAGGAACCTATGGTGTTGTACCACATGCACACGGGCACACACACACTTACACAGAAGACATCAGCTGAACAATTATCTGTAGACTTGTGGGTCCAATCCTAGTGAAGTCACAAGGAGCATTTCCATTGAATTCAATAGGAGTTGGATCAGTTAGTCTTGTTAGTTTGGTGCACAAACACGTTTCAGTCTCCGATTTTCCACAGAGCTTGCGTGCACAGAGTTTTGTGCACCTGTACCAAAGCACCCACCACCACTATTAGTTTCCATTTTCAGCAACAACTAGGTGTGGACACAATGCAAGGTTATCCCCCACTTAAATTTGTAGTGCTTGTCTTTTGAGTTAGATTCACAGCTTCCTTGTTTACTCATGAAGCTATTACAGGATCGTTGGTTGAATTGCTTTTAAAGTATTAATGGCTTAAAGGACTGGGCAGCACAATTCTTACAGCTCTTTGCTGAAGGATTCAAGGGAAAACATACTTCTATCTGTCAAACAATGGGCTTTCCCAAGCAAGAAATGAAAATGGCATAGGTTTCGCTTCTACCAGAACAACAAAAAGATCCTTTAAATCCCCAAGTCTCTTTGTGTTATGAAGGGACACTTCAGGAATAAGAGAAGGTGACAGTACGAGTTACTTTGTAAATCCAGTTCCGTCAGCCTCCCACCTGACCACATTCAGTTTCCTTGTTTTCTTGGCAAGAGATGGAACAAAAGAGCTCTGTTTAAACATACCTACAGGTAAAATTTGATTGTTCAGCTCCTCCTTTTTAAATTTTCAGTTCAGCTCTTATTAATGAGATCCTGTCATAACAGGGAGATAAAACAGATCTCTTTCCTTCATGAAGATCAAAGGTGCCCTTAAAACTGAAATAATGGTTTGTTCTTCTGGATTCTTTAGCAAATGGTTTGCAAAAAAATAGTGAAATGGTGTTATGCCCTAATTTTTCTCAGCACTTTCTCCTTAAGAAGAACATGGAACCAGATCCTCAGCTGGTGTAAATACCAATTTATACCAGCTGCATAATACCAATTCATACCAGCTGCATATCTGGCTCATAGCAGTAGCATTTATAGATTATATTATCCTTTGACCATCTTTTCCACAACTTCATGCAACACTAGTGGAAGCCATGGTCAAAATATCTGTTTTGTGTCTACCTAGGTCTTTTTATTTATTAATTTATTTGGAACACATTGTACATAATGTATGAAAATCTCAATGAGACAAAGACTTCTGAGAGAGGCCTGGCACAGAGAAGTGTTATTTTGCCTTGAATTGTACAGTTATTATGCTGTATGTTCAGGCTGAGATATCTATAAGGTGATTCATCTGATAGAAAGTTGGGACTTCTGTGAGATGTGGGTAGTGCATAGGTCTTGTGCTGGCCCTCAGCATTGGACTGAGTATCACCCAGAGAGCGTGGCTGCTACTGTGATGGGGCTATAGCAAAATGACAGACAAAAATGGGGGGAGGGAGTTCAAATGCAAAGGGAAAGAAAGAAAAATGGAAAGCATCAGGCTCTGGGACCAAAGAGAGCCCATTCAGGTCCATTTAACTACTGAGCTGGTTCCCTGTCTTGACTTTCTCCTCAGCCACTCTGTGCTTTAAAATGGTGTGTTTGCCCAAAACGGCTTGAGATTCTGTGCAGCAATGATGACTGAAGCAATTAAACCCTTCTTGTGCTAGGGCTGCTTTTGCAACCTGGGACACACGCTGTGAAGAGATGGCTGGCTAAATGAAAGGCACTGTAAGATGTAAAGGACAATCATAGATGGTATTTTGTTGGTCATATGTCATTGTGGGCATTTATAGGCACTGAAGGGACTGAAGAACCCTGTGTAATATTGCCCAAGCTTTCCCTTTATGGGCATTAATTCTTTAGATAACTCTGCCAGCCATTACTTTAATACAAACAATACCTTTTGAAAAATGTTAGTTATCTATAGGATTTTTATCAAGTAGCATCACACAGTACATTCTGTAGCTGCTACCAAAAAAAGCACCGATTCTGCAAGCTAATCCATGTAGGTGGACTCCTGTGTCCATATGGGTGGGTATAAGGGATCAGCATCCTGCTGGATCAGGGCCCATGTCTGCAATTAAGATACACAAAGAAAAATCTCTGCAAGGAGCCAGTGGACTGGGTAACAATTTTTGAATATGTTTGTGTGTCAGTGGTCACTATGTTTGTACGTATCCATGTGTGTCAGCATGTCAGAGTATGTGCTGATGGGCACGTATTGGCATGAGGACGAGTGTGCCTGGGTGGGATTGTGTGCTGTCATGTGTACATGCAGCAGGATGGGTGAATAACTCGGTGTTCTTTCAAATTAATTGCCTGAAAAATAGCAGCAAACAGAAGCATGAGGAGTGATATGTGCTGATTGACATTTATTTGCTAATGTCCATTTACATGGCTCTTCCCCGAGACAAAAGAGCCAAATGACTGGGTGTTGCTAATATTTCGGATCCCTCTCTCTTTCTACCTAGGCGGGCTGAACTTGTGGGCCGACCGCACTCCTGGCATTCAACCAAATTCATAGAGAACCAACCCGATCCCAGCATGATGCAAATATCTCAGGGCACGATTGGCACTCCTTGGCATCAGTCCTACCATTCCAGGTGAGGGCCATGTGGTCTTGGCCATGTACTGTAAAACTCAGAGGAATACAGCAGAGTTGTTTTTGTTTAGTGTATCATTACAAGAAAAGAAAACTCTCTACTCATTCAGAAAAAGTAGGCTTCCTCTCTGAGCAATAAAATCAGTCATCCCTGCTGGACTGTCTGTCTATTGCAACCTACTTCGGTGCATTCGAACAGATCCTGCCAGTCCTTACCCAGCCTTTACACAAGCAAAACTCCCATTGACTTAAATGGTAATTTTATGTGTGTAAGGACATACAGTTCAGTGAAGTCAGTTGAAAGACACCCAGTGATTTCATTAGGCTTTGGGTCAAGCACTAGATAAGTACTGCAGTATTTGGCTGCTATGATTATTATCATTATTTTTCTATGTAGCGCCTGTCGGCACTTAACATACACGTAGTAAGACCAATCCACAAGGATTCTAAGCTGAGGCCCTGAGCCAAGAGTGTGCTCCAATGATCCCTAGGGCATCAGTGACTTCAGTGGGGCTCCGTGTTGGCTCGAGGATCTGCTTATGTGGAGCTCACTGCAGGATCAGGGCCTAAATATAGAACAAAGACAAAGGAATGGGACAGAATGTGTCAGGACAATACAATCATTTGCCCCTAATATGTACAGGCAAGATTTTCAAAAGTGCTCATCATCCACAGTTGGGGCTGGATTTTTACAAACTTCAGCTTCTACATGGCATCCAAATGAAGCGGCCAGCTGCATTTTGTTTATGGGAACTGTTGGTGATGAACTTCCTTAAAAATCTGGACCTGTATTCCAACCATCTCAGTAGGGTCTGAGTCAAATCTCAGCATCGCACCAAGAGCTCGATGACAACTCTAGGCAGGGCCCTAACCAAGTCCTACTGTACTTCTGTGATATAACAACTCAAGACCTAGAGCTAGTCTTGAAAACTGGTTCCTGCAGAGATTAAACACTGTGTTCCCTGCTCTACTCTGACTGGGCAACTCCTTTAAACCCATGTTAGGCAGAACATTTTTAAAAATGTGGTTAGCTAGCCCTGAGTTTTTATCGATAGTAGGATCTGAGAGAGAGACTCCCAGGGCCTTCAAGACCTCACAAACATTCTCCACCCTGTTCCTTTCCCCAGTGAAGAAAAAAAAGTAGAACAATTAGCAAGTAAAAAGAAATAAGAAAAGGACCCAGGCAGCATGGAAACATCACCCATCGGTGTAACAAGCAGCTTTCATGAGCAGTCATTATAGCCAAAGGTATTACATCACTGATGGCCCTCCCAGGGTGAGAAGTTCAGTGAGGGATTTCGTGATGTTGCCAGTTGCTTTCTGCAGGGGTCAGAGTTATAATTATGTGTGTGTGTTTCCCTCCTAAGTCAGTATGGTGGGTTACCAGTCCGAGAAGACTAAGCCTGGGATCCTAGTTCTGTTAAAAGAATATGGTATCCGACCCTTCCAGCCATTATTTAAGCTGCAAACTTGAACAAATGCCATGATCCCACCCTGTATATGTGTGTGGTGGGGGGAGGGGGGGTTTCTCTTTTCAAAGTCTGTACAGATGTATCTCCGACTGTGCTAAGAAGATCCAGAAGACACTTGTCAGTAAGTGCCATGGGCAGTCTGGGGAGAGATGTACAAAATTCTACCCTCTTCATTTCCCCTTGAAAGGCAGATGGGCTTCAGAAGGAGGGCATTCTCCGCACAGCCTCTGTGCAAACCCTCTGGGCAACTTAAACGCTGGCACAGCAAATGTCAGCCAAGAACCAGCTCCAAAGAGCCTGTGGGGTGGGGCAGGGGAAGACAAACTAGGATTACAAAAAAAGAGTTACAGTAGAAATGCGTGTTCCCCTCTGCTCAAATCATCCTGTTAGTAGCCCATTCATCTGAGAGCGAGGGGCTTTGCATCACAGCTGCTGCATTTCTGGCAGAGAACTCCAGCCTGGATTCCCTGCTGCCAGGGATGCTTTTTCCTCCAGGTGTTTTTAATGAGGAACACCAGTGGCATCTAGTGGTCAGTTTGCCAGCTCCACACATCAACTTCCCTGGGTGGGATGCCGGGGCCCTGGCTGAGAGTCTGGCTGTGGGGGTCTGAAACCCATAGGCCACTGTTCATTTAAAAAAAGAAACAACTAAAATAAAATGTGAAAGCAGATCAGCAGCTGACACTGGACATGAACAACATGGCTGTTTTGAGGTTTCATTGACGTTATTCCCCTCCATGTCCATATATGTGTCTCTGCAGCCCTTCCTGCACATATCTTATCCTTTGCTTTACAGGCAGACTCCTTCTCGCTGCCTTTCCTTAAGGCTATCCACCCGTCTCTCTTTCTAGCTGTCCTTTGCACAGCTTAACTCCTTCAGTCTAACTGTGCATGGGGAGGTTACAGTCCGAATGTGTTTTGAGAAGTACCATGGACTCTTTAGTGGCTACAGATTAGCCTGGGGGCTGCTTTACCTTACACCAGCTGCCTCAGAGGACCTGGTAACTTGATGTTCAGAGCTACTGAGAATCCCCAACTCCCATGAGCTACAATGGCTGTGATGGGGCAGCATGCTCAGCTCCTTGTGTAGGGGAATGAGGGTATCATTTTACATTGCTCCCAAGCAACTCCTTCTGGCCATTGCTCATAGTGGCATTTAAACGGCTACAGCGTGAGCTGTGTCCCGAGGGAGAGTTGCATAGGACAGAGGGAGAGGAAAAGTAGTACCTCAAATTACCCTCTTCAGCCCCAGAAACACTTGATGGAGTGAAACAGCGGTTGTGAGCCTAGAAAGTCCCTCCCAACAATTTAAAACCTCCTCACCTTCCCCCTTAATGTGAACAAACACATTCTGAAACATAAGTGTGTCTGGAACAAGAGCAGCTACCTCCCTCCCAGGAACTACTTGAATAGTCTTCTTTATGGACAGACTTCCAGTGACCACATCAGAGGTTCCTCCACCAACTTATATCTGACCTAGCTAATGCTCTGCAGATCCCTTAAAGGGGAACGCCCTTGCCTGCTAAACTACATCCGCGGTGGGGCTGTAAAGACTTCCTGGGGCCTTATCAAAACACTACTGTAATTTCCTTCCCACACAGACATCCACACACACATGCCCCCGTCTCCTTTCTGTCTTGTCTGTTTAGTTTTCTCACAGCAAACAAAATTTCACTGCTACAGTTGAGTTTCCAGGAAGACTGCCAGGGTGTAGCCTTCAACTCCATAAAAAGAAAAAAAGGGAGAGATTCAATTCCTCCCCCCAAGAAGCTGTTCCTACTCCCTTGCTCTTTCCCTCTCTGGCATCTGCGTTTATTTTTATTTTTTAAATGCTTTGGATGGGTTTGATGGGTGCGGCAGATCTTCCCTGGCTCCAAAGTTTGCACAGTGCTTCCGCCTTTATTCCCTGTCCTCCGCGCCGCCACCCCCCACCCCCAGTGATAAATAGGAGACATGTGTTGCAATGTCAAGCAATTTCTCTTAGTAAACCAAGATGACTGCAGACAGCAAACAGAGTCAGGCCCAAATATGGGTTTTCGTCTGTTCTTCTAAAAACTAAACATCTTGCCTCTGAGCTCGTTTATAAGCCAAAGCATGTCTCTCTCGCTAACAGTCTATTTTTCCCTTCTCTCTCTCTCTCCTCTAGTTCCTCGACGAGTGATCTCTCTGGCTATGACCATGGCTATCTGAGGAGAAGCCCTGACCAGTACAGCTCGTGGGGTAGCATGGAGACCTTGGACCAATCTCCTTCTGGATATCACCCTGGCCACCTTTCGCCAGCCAAGTCCACCAACGGCATCGACCAGCTTGCCCAACTCCACAGCAAGAGGGACTCCGCCTACAGCTCCTTCTCCACTAACTCCAGCATCCCCGAGTGCCCAGCGCCTTCCTTCTGCAAGGAGCGCTCCTTCTCCATGGACAACGTGCACTCCCGAGGCAGCCCGCAGGAAGGGATGAGGCAGGCTGACATCAGGTACGTCAAGACGGTCTACGACGCCCAGCGAGGGGTCTCTGAGGAGTACGAAGTGAACTCCTCCGCGCTGCGTCCAAGTGGCGAGGGGCGGACGCAGACAGAAGGCCGTGGCTACAGCAGGCTGCATGGTCACAGCCGATACAGCGGAGTCCCCTTCTGGGGCCAGCAAAGGAGGAGCTCCTCCGACAGTGAGGGTCAGCACCCGAAGGGGCCCCCCATGCCACCAACTCGCAGTGACAGCTATGCGGCAATAAGGCACCACGAGAGGCCCAGCTCCTGGTCCAGCCTTGATCAAAATAGACCGTGTCGAGCTCAGCCGAAAGGGGCCTGGCCTCCATCATCTGGCACTGCCTCCCTGGGGCAGGGACAGCTGCTGAAACCCATGTTTGTGGAAGGGCAGCTGCACACCGTGGTGGAGAAGAGCCCTGAGAGCAGCCCCACAGTGAAACCGAAGCAGAGCTATTCCCAGGCAGCACAGCCGGGACAGCCTTTGCTTCCTACTGGCGTCTACCCTGTACCTTCCCCCGAACCACACTTTGCCCAGGTGCCCCAGCCTTCGGCAAGCAATAATGGGATGCTTTATCCAGCTCTGGCCAAAGAGAGTGGATATGCTCCACCTCTTCCAGCCTCGTATGAGAAGGCCCCGGTCTGCAGGCATTCTGGCGTCGATGAGAATGGAAACCAAAGTGTTACAAACAGATCGGCCGTCTTCTATCGGCCGGACCACGGGCCACCGGCTGCAGAGAAAAAGCAGGAAGCAAAATTCGCTCAGTACAAACCTCACAGTACATCAGGCCCTGACGTCCATTCAACCCCTTCCCAAAAGGACAAGTCAGGCTCCCTTTATGTGGCATCACATGGCATCCGAGAGAGCACAAGCAACACCCCGCACTCCAACCACAATTCACAGCAACTGCAGGCCCGCTCGAGGGATGCCAATGAAAGCAAAGCTCTCTATCAGCCCAAGGAGTACTGGGCGGCTGAGTTGCAGGAGGACAAAAATGCTAATCTACAGAAAAGTGAGAGAGACCCCACCAGCCAGAATCAGTGGTGTTACGGTAAAGCCAAGCACCTTGGCTTTTCATCCTTGCAGAACAGCCTAGAGAGCACCAGAAAGCAAAATAGTTTGGAGCTAAAGGAGATGCAACAATGTGAGGGCTATTCTGATGCCAAACTGTCTTTCACAAATCGCAATAATAAAGCAGAGAAGGATCGAAGAGGGCAAGGGTGTGGCCAATGGAACGATTTGGACAGACAAGCCTTCACACGGCATGAGGATGATGTCACCAGCATGGCCCCATTCCACAATGCAGAGCCAAAGTACGAGGAGCCCTCTTCTCTGCTGCACCCAAAGGCCTCCGATTTCAGCAGGAGCCGGCTAAGCTCCAGCAGCACCCAAAGCATCCAGCCTGGGAAACTGGAATCCAGCAAATCCCACTGTTCTGTGCTGGAGAAGGTCAGCAAGATCGAGCAACGCGAGCAAGGCAGTCAAAGGCCCCAGAGCATAGGTGTGCCCAGCTTTGGACATAATTATGGGCCAAATAGGCCAAGCCAATCATCCGGCGCTAGGTGCTCTCTTAACAGCACGGAGGACGTACGAAACAAGACAAACTCCCAAGAGCATGGCCAGCCATCCGGCGAACCGTGCAGGCTACCCAGCATGACTGGCTGTGAGACGCCGCCCTGTGTGCAGCCGGTGAGCAGGAACGGGAGTGCGAAGCCTGAGGCGGTTGACTGGCATCCTGTGGAGCAGCAGATGGTGGCAGCAGCAAATCAGGCACGGCAGAGTGAGTACTACGGTCTGACAAGGAGTAAAAGCACGTTCCAGCTGATGTGCGAGCCAGAGAAGGAAATCCTGTGGCGGGATAACGTCCAAGACGCTCCTGGAACACAGCTGGACACCTCGTTCAGCAGAAACTACAGAAACAGCATTAAAGACGCTCAGTCCAAGGTCCTACGAGCCACATCGTTCAGGCGCAAAGACCTCGACATCGGCCCACCCTTTGGGAGCAAACCCAAGGGGAGTGCACAGAGGCCGGCCTCGGCCCACGTTGGGATGAGGACCACCACAACATCCCCTCACGTCCCCAAGGAGAGGCACAGCGTCACTCCTACGCAGAACAGTGTCCCCCTCCTGGAGTACACTGAGAAGGAGAGCCACGCTAGGCTGTCACAGCCCGTGTCCCGCATTGGGGGCAGGAAGCGGCTGACAGCCGAGCAGAAGAAGAGGTCCTACTCCGAGCCAGAGAAAATAAATGAAGTGGGTGTCTCAGAACACGAGCCCTCGCCCTTCTCCTCCCAGAAGAAAGGCCTCCATTTCATCTTCCCAGAAAACACTGTGGCTGACCGGCGCAAGATCTTTGAGCGAGAGAACAAAGCTCGCTCCACCATCAATCTCTCCAAGCCGGAGCTGAAGCAGCTCCAACAGAACGCACTCGCGGACTACATCGAACGCAAAACGGGGAAGCGGCCTTCTCACGATGCTGGCGTCCTGAGAGAGCACTCACAAAGCTCCTACCTGCAAGCCAGCGGCCTGGACAGCCAGAGCCTCTCCTCTGCCTCCAGCATGAATTCTCTCCAGGATCAGAAGCTTTACCACCGGAGACAGTCACTAGAGCAGGTATCTAGAACAGGCCGGGTCTCCTGTACCCTTCCCCCGGGGCTGACGGGCTGCTTTGATCTCAATGGGTTTGAGCAAAAGAAAGGGCACCCGGACGGAAGCAGCAGTTCCTTTGCAAGCCAGTTTAAAATGGACAGACGCCGAGATTACAGAGCCAAACCGGAGCTTCTGAAAAGCACTCAGGCAGGTCAGCGTGGCTCACACGACCAACTGCTCTACAGGATGGAAGAGCAGGCCTTTGGAAAGGCCTCGTTGCCTGGGAAATCTGGGAAATCGGTGTCTGCAGAAGACTTGCTCGATAGATCTGATATCCAGTCAGTCACGGTGCATGTGCGCTCCAGGTCGTCTCCCACAGCCGACAAGAAACACCGGGTAAGTACATTGTCCAACTGATATTCGCAGGCAAGAAGTCTCTGTGGGCTGCGGGTGTTAATGATGCTAGCCTGACATTCAGTTATCCATACACATAATGTGGTTAAGTGTGTACTGCGATATAGATCATATGGTCTGTTTAAATTATCCTGGTGCAGTTTGAAATGCCGGCTGGCTGGATAGCACACGCCTTCTGTATTTCTCTTCCCCTCTTTTGTTAACACTAGGGAGATTTGCTCGGGGAAAGGATGTTTGTGTAAATGCTTTTAAGAGTACATCTGCTCCTGCTGCGTATTCCTCGTCTGAAATCCTAGGTCTAGAGGCTTGGCTACAGCTCAGAAGCACGGAGCACAACTCTGAAAAGGGGTGTACAAAGGTGTCCTTAAGCTCCCCCAATCCTGGAGCTGCAGTGCAGCAGGCCATTTCCCTGGCATAAATTAGAGCAGGCTAGGGGTACCAATGACCCCCAAAGGCCATTACAACAGCTGGGGTGCAGGGAAGCCCAACCATGCGCCCCTTTTCCCCAGCCATGCCCTCACTGCTGCCTGCAGGGAGGGGTATGCCTTAGGAGCCATTAAATTACCTCCACAACCCTGGAGGATCCCCCTCCTGTCCAAATGCGGAGGAGAAACCGGGCCAATATTTTCTACATCCAGTCGGTTGTTGTGAAAATCATGATGCTGTCACAAGGGGGTGGGAGGGATGAGTGACTCTAGTGGCAGCAAATGAAGCAAGTGAACTTCAAAGATAGCAAGATCCTGGGCCAGCTCCTCAGCTGGTGTAAATCAGTATAACTCCATTGACGCCACGGCAATGAGTGGAGCTGGGCTGATTCGTCCCATCGTTTTCATATAGGGTCCCTTCGTTGGAAAGAGAGAGAGTGGGAGATGGAGCAAAAACACAGCATGAAAGCTCGATAGGCAGAATTCTCTCTAAAAATGTTTCCTAGCTGCCCATGTAGGCCCAGGGTTTACGGTATAGCTCCACTCAACAAGAACATCTACATTTGGAACCGCTGCCACTGTAAAAAAAATTATCCAGTTGCGATATTCTAGTGTTTAGTAGAATAAATTAAATAAAGCTTGAATAAGCTAGTAAATGGAGTGCTCTGCTGAGTGAGAGCCCCTCTGAAATGCACCAAGAATGGGAGCCTGTCCTTCCTAAACCCATCGTACAATTCGCTTTAAATCTCCCACCTTGAAATGCATCAGTCCTTTCGCTGCTTTCTAAATGGAGAGCATAAAAACCAGCACCTAAATATCAAATGGCTAAAACACCTTACCTAGCTAGTGCTCACATCCCATCGTTTTTCCCCCACTCTGGATGATGGACCCATCTACATAACATTACTACAACTGCTGTCAATTGTGAAACATTTCATATTCAATAAGAGGACATATCCTTAAGAAAGAGTTATTGTGAAAGCCAAGAAGCAAAGCCCATTCTGACTCCTGGTGCATTTCAGAGCAGGAACAAAAATAACCAGCATTCCAGATGAGAAAGTACAAATAGAAGATATCTCCCTCCCCCCCCCCCACCTCCCCAAAAGGTACTTTATGATGGCAGTCTGGAAACCAGACTGTTTCCAGTTGGTTCCAAGCTCCTGTTTACCAAGCCTGTTGTCTCTGTCAGGGGCACAAATTGTGAGCATCCTGAGACCTTTTATTATTATTTTCCCTGTTGGCTTGTTTTTGCTTTTTTCCCCATGCATGCATTAGTGAGATCGAAGGTGCCAAATGGTGTGAACTGAGGAACTGACGCTGGGAAGAAGATAACAACCGTGCAGATACTCTAACAGACCCCAGTTCAGGAAATCGCTTAAGCATGTGCTTAAATTCAGCAATAAGGGTAACACTTTCAAAAGTGTCCTAAATGATTTAGGACCCAAAGTCCTACTTTTCAAAAGTGCTTTAGGCTTTTGACTTTTGAAAATAGGACTTAGGGCCCTAAAGCAATTAGGCACTATTGAAAATTTTACTCTTAGACCCTGATTCAGGAAAGCATCTTTATGTTTAACTTCAAGCACATAGTTAAAACTCTACTAGGACTTAAGTTATGCATCTGCTTTCATGAATAGGGATGTTGTTCAGAATTGGGGCTAGAGTCCATGGTACAGAACCAAAAATGTAAAAGTGTGTGTGAAGAGGGGAATACGCAGTTCTTTTTTTTTAACCAGCTCAGCTCCTCTGTGGAAAACATTCATTCCCATTTTATAAGCAGACTTAGCTCATTGTATGCTATTCAGGGCTTTGCTTACGGTATATGCTGTTCTCTTCATGCTGAATATGAATCCCAGCACAGTGTCGCTGTAGGAATTTGTTTAAAGATGTGAGGAAATCGATAGCCATGTGGAATTATTAGCCCTCAGTCTGCAGAGCACAGTCTCTGTCTTCCTCTCTCTGCTCTTTTGACTTGTCTCAGCCCACCTATCTTTCAGCTCCCCGACTTCTAAATCAAGATCAGCACAAACCCTACCCCTCCCATGCTCAACAGTGGAAAGAGAGCAAACAAAACCTGGGAAAAATTGGAATGGAGGACCCTACACTGAAAACCTCATCAGAAAAGTTAGGGAGGAAAGATTGAGCTCTTGAAATGAATGCTCAGCATTTACCGTCCTGTCGGGTAATAGACTTAAATCCTATGGGGGAAGCAGTCGAAACCAGATTTCCAAAAGAACTCAGGGCCAGATTTTTCAGTGTTCAACACTGGTTTTGCAAATGTCCACAGCATCCAGCAACTCCCATGGAGACAAGTGACTAGCCTTTCAAAAGAGCAGAGCAGCCAACCTGCTGAGGCCCTTTGAAATGCAGCCATTTATTTTGGTGTCTAAATGGGAGTCTTTGAAGATCTGGCTGTGGGCGCATGATCAGAAATGGGCTCTGAAAGGACGGAGAGACTCGTTACAGTACAGCAGTGGTGATGAGCTGGCTATGGCACGTTATGCTAGGCTTGGGCGGAGCTCTGGTGAGGAAGAGCTACGTGATGGCTTGGTGTCCAAGGAGAAGGGATTGTGCTGTTACAGGGCACCGTTACCCTGGCCAGCTGAACACCACTGCAGTACTGACAATTAGCTTCCCCTTAGGAAGTCACAGGCCTCATCCGGTTCCCATTTAAGCCACCTGGGGCAAAACTTGCGTTGATTGTAATGGGAGAAAGATCTGTGCTGTGCTCACACGGGCTGTCCTGCCAATCAGAGGAAGGGCGTGATGGGAAAATGGCAGCCTCAGAATCACAGTGTGATTGAAGGCTCTTTCAGTCTCTGGGCAATATTCAACTCTGGCTTCCACTGAGGTAAGTCAGGCCACAGAACCACTGGCCACAGAAAACCACCACAGTCTCCCCTTCCTTGGGTGACCAGCAGGAAAGGGAGCGGTGTTGGCCGGCAAAGTGAGGGCAATGGCTGATTCGTGGCATCTCCACAGCAGCCTTCACTGGGGGGCAGCTCTGAAGGGAACGTAGGCCCCCATCCTTCCGTGGAACCTCTTAGGGAGGGTGGTGGTAGAAGTGCTGCCAAGCAGGCCTCCGTGTGTCAGCTGGGGTGAATCCATTTGGTTTAGCGAGCACCTCAGAAGTTCCCTGGTGGCATAGTTTTACTCTAACCACTAGACCACACTCCTGCTCTTTACTTCCCAGTGTAAATGACACACAGAGTGCTCTTGTGTTAAGAAGCTTCAGCCGTTTTCAACTTGCTGCTCACTCTGCTCCTTTTTGTGTTCCAGGACTTGCTGAGAGGGGAAAGTAAAGAATTTGGCCACTTGGTGAAAAATCCTTCTTACGTGGTTGGTGCAGGAGACGGGTAGGTTTATATTTATGTCTCTTCTCCAGTTGCTGGTGCTAACCCCTGTGTTGTTGGCAGCAATTGTAATACGTCGTCGATTTAAATGAATGGGATATTAGGAGCTGGACAAACCATATGCTGTGGGTGCACTGGGAGACCGCATTTTGGTTGTCATACGTGATACACCTGGCAGAGTTAGAGGGGCTAAGCTGCTGTTAGCTCTCGTTTTTCAGCATAGAAATTAGTTAAAGGTAAAACCTTCTCTCCGATCTCCTCTCCCCGATGCACATTTCTGTAGCATGGTCTATCCTCGTTTAGTAGCAGAAGTCCTGTTGACTTAAAAATAACACTTCTCTCTGACAGTGTTTGACCGGCTATTGTTAAATGTCACATCTTAAATTCCTGGGTCTCTGTAAATCTCTACAGCCACAACTGAGAGAAACTGGAGAAAAATTACCCTAATGTTCCTGTATGTTTATTTGGCCCTGATCCAGCAGGGTACTTAATCTTAGCACATGAACATTCCCGTTGGTGGGCAGGTGGATAGGTACCTTGCTGGGGTGGGGGCTTTGCAGTGAGGCGGTTTCCTTGTTTTCCCTGTACAGTCAGGGTCTTTCACTCAGTATAGGGAGAGGGACACATTTAAATGTGATTGTAAAGCCCACAAACTATGTCGGGGGCACAGGGGCATGCATAGTACCTGACACTGCTAAGTAACAGGCTTTTTGATACTGACCAGATTTCAAGGTGGTCAGTTTTATATATTTGTTTCAATTTAAATATTAAAAAGACTCCTACGCAAAGCTCTAGACACCAAGACACATGTGATCACAACAAAACCCAGGCAGTATTAAGATAATTATTCAAAAGGGAATTCTGCTCTCCAGCCACCTACAAAAAAGATACTTTCCACCCTTTCATCACGTTGGGAATCACACCCCCAGCCATCTCCCAAATCACCTTCGAACGGCATCGGGGCAACAATGCAGTGAGTGCTGGAAATGCAATCCAGGTGGATAAGACAGGGCAAGTCAGAGACAGGATATTGGATTAGATGGTTCTGATCCAGTCTCACGACTCCTATGCTCCTTAGAGATTTGTAGTGTAAACCACAGAAGAGAATTTTGTCCTACGTCACCACCATTTTTGAATATTTTAAAACATGTAGTTTTCCTACAGGATTTGAACAGTGTTTGCAGTGCTCATTAGAGAATGACACAGCTGGCTCTTATTCTTAAACTCTTCCTGCCCTCTCCATTTTTTTTACCTTCAGTGTTTCATAATTCTTCGCTATATTGTAACTTCCATCATTTCCAAGGAGCTTTCTAAGTAACTGAATTTAACACCAGGTCTGAAAGTGAGCCAAGAGGGGCAGGAAGGGGTTATTATGTTATGTGTTTTCCTGCCAAGAGCAGCATTCCTGGATTGTTATTACTATCTTCACATCTTTGTGATGTTTCTACTGCATCCGCAACTCGTGTGTTATATTAGCATATTTTCCAGTGGAATGTAAAATGCCCTGCACTTAATGGTCAGGATTCTTTGGATAGATAAAACATGGAGTGCAGGTACCAAATACGCCCCTGAAACATCATTGACTCTGGGGAGTTACGTGCCCACTCACTGGGCCCTGCACTGGGCCCATGTCAAGTTGTGTACCTGGGTTTTGTGTTGGTGCCATTCATGTGCTTGAAAAAAACATAGATGGATCACTCAGTGGTGACACTTTTTTGCTCATGTGTCGCCTGGCGACTCCACAAAGGATTCTCTGTGGGTGGTTTTGTCTCATCAACCCCACTGTGACATGTAGGCTGACCAGATAGCCAGTGTGAAAAATTGGGGCATTTTTTTTGGGAGGGGGGGAGGAAGGAGGGACATAGTTGCATATATAGGACAAAGCCCCTAATATTGGGACGGTCCTGATCATATTGGGACCTCTGGTCACCCTGGTAACCTGCTAACGCAGACATGAGCAGTGTCAGCTGTGGGTGTTAATATCAGAACCCAAATGTTTTGAATCTGACCCTAGACCATTAATTGAGTGGGAGTTTTGCCTTTGACTTCAGTGGGAACAGGGCTGGACCCTTCCCATATTTAAAAAGCCCACTTAGGCCAGATTGTGATCCCCTTTTACTCACCTCAGTGAATTCACATGAGGAGGACCCCTGAAGTCAATAGGACTACCTGTGCCAGATTGTACTTGCCAGGGACCAGTGTGACCCCTGGTGTAAGTTAGAGCAGCCCCAATGGCTGCGCTACCTTATGACAGCCTCCCTATGGCTGCCAATAGACTGTTCCCCAGCCCAGAATAGCTAAGCTCTGAGTGCTATAGCTTCTCCCCATCACATCCTCAATACCCTCTCCCAGCTCTGCCCCCAGTGCACCCCTCATGCCGAGGGCTGCAAAGAGAGCAATATAGGGTCACGTATGCCAGACCTGTGCAGCTCCCCTATGCTAGTGGAATTCTCCCTGGTTGTTGCTCCATAAGCTGCTGGAGTGGCAACCAGAATCCAGCCCTATTTCTTTACAAAGCTTTGTTAGAGCAGGGTTAGTCCTTTAAATGGACCCGTGAAATGAGACCTCATTAGAGCTCATGTGGTCCCTTGACTTGTATTCCTTTCCATACGCTGCGTTGCCCTTAGCCAGCTTCCCAAATGCCAAGTTCCAGCATCCGTGGTGTTAGTGCAGTATGTGTAACTGATGTGGCTCTACCAGTCTGAGGCTCAGCAAATGTTACTGCAGTGCGACAGTCTCTAAATTGGAGAACGACCGTCCGGTTCTTGTGACAAACGCTGAGTAGCTCAAAGATCGCACGTTGCTACTGTCCAAGAACCACAGGCAGACCCGTCTTCCCAGGCATGAGCTGCCAAATTCTGTTCTCAGTTACACCAATGTAAATCCAGAGTGACCCCCAGGCTGATGTGCACCAGCATAACTGAAAGCACCTTTTGGCTCCAAATCTCAAACAGCACCTGTAGCAGATCATTTCAATAGTGCAGTCTTTAACTATTTACAAATATAATGGCAATACTATAGGATTTTTTTCTGTAGCCTCATGCATGCTTGGAATATCTTGTATGTATTATCATTAATTTTGTTTTTGAGCTAAATACCTGCTCAGGCTTATGAATTTTACATGATGTTCTAAGTGGGGCCTTCACTTTCAAGACGAGTGCTGTATTTCTGATTCATTTGAGAACATCCTTAAAAGTGGTGTGAACAATTTAGTCTGTTGCCCATTCAGATTGGTAGCTCACTGGGGCAAAGTAGTTGTCTTTGTATTGTCTGCAAAGCGCCGGGAACCCATCTGGCACTACGTAAAAAAAACAAAAACACCCCAACCATACATTAAGAGAACGTTGATGTTGAAAAGTGGAGCACTCAAAAGTTAGGAAATGTCAAAACTAAGTTTGCCTCTGCAACCTTACTTGGGCCCTCCTTGTGTGTATGTGTTACGATAAGTCTAATAACAGTTTTGCATGAATAGTACATAATATGCTATTTTTCCAGAGGACCTCACAGTTCTAAGAATTTTTTAAGATGGCTAAAACAATATATTTCTCTCTAGTCTCATTCTTGGAAGCATTTTAGCTGAAACGTTCCAAAAAAAAAAAAAAAAAAGCAGCCTGAAGCCCACACCCAGCACGGGACATTTCAGCCCACACAGTTTAAATTTGGCAAAATTATAAGCAACCGAAAACAGGGTCTTCTAATAAGAAGTGTCTGGCAACCTTACCTCTAGGAGTCACTACGTGCACTGCCGATAATAAATCAAGATGCTAACTGGAGTTAAATAACTAATTCACTGGACCTAGGTGGTCCCTGTATAGGTAGCTGTGTTGCTTAGGTCTTGCATGATTAGCTATGTTGCCTGCATTGTTAGCTACAGTTCCTGCTGTTTTCTGTAAGTTGGATCAAACTTCGTGACTCTCATGCCCACAGAAATATATTTCTCCTACAGTCCTCAAACCAGATTCTTCACCCTGTTACACATCACCCTTTGGGGGGAAAAAACCTATTAATAGATTAGTTGTAATTTTTATTTCTCTAGGTCCTTATATGGTGCCCAGTCCATCACCATAATATCTGTGTGCCTACTCTGAGTGGACCAGAATTAGCTGCTGGTTTCACCAGTGCAATCCCACTGAAATCAGCTTTAACTGTAGGCAGAAATTGGCAGCATGCCTCTGGTATTAAGGTCTAATGTGAGTTCTTAGCTTTTTAAAGGGGTACATGGCCGCTATGCTTGTTCCTTGAATGAAAATGGTAGATTTATCTTAGTTATATCTTGTCTTAGGTCCTACAGCAGTAAGAAAAGAAGCCACCCTGAAAAGCCAACAATCCCAAATTATCGTCCCCATCCTCCTGGCAATGACCTCACAAGCTCATCCACTCTGATTGAGAGCCACCAGGCCTCAGAATCCCCTAGGCATATCAGCAGGACTCAAAGGTGTGTCTCATCGCCAACAGACTTGAAGAATCATTCTTCCGAACCTAAGCAGGGTGCCAGACCCTTGCTTCTTAACCGTATTCCTTCTGGACCTGGTCAGTCCTCATCTAGCGCTGCTCATTCCACCCAGACTCCCTCAGATCTGCAGGCTGCTGGGGATGGCCTGTCAAGGCAACGTACAAAACTAGACACGGTCCCCGCTGAAGGCAATGATAAGGGTCAGGCATGGCTTCTGTACCATGATGACAGCTCCCCTGAGGACTCAGCCGCAGAAGCGATGCAGAGAAAGGCCATGCTGACTCAGAGACTCCTCCCATCCAAAGTGAAATGGGCTCATTCGGTCAATGATGACAGCTTCCCAAAGGGCTCGGTGTCTTCTCAGGTGTCTGAGCAGAAACTCTTTCAAAGATGGCAGAGCCTACCGATACAAAGCAGCACTTCTTCCGATCCGGAGACTCCTCCTCCCTCTGGGAAGATCTCTCTGCGGATCTCCGAGTCAGGCCTTCAGCTGACTCCCCCACCGGGCCTGCTGGAAGAGGGAGACGATGAGGTGTTTATCAAGGACTCGCAGCCTGGTGCTGTAGGGACTGCATTTAAACCCTTACCCCCTCCGCCACCACCACCTCCTCTTCCTGAGTGGAGCCCCAGCGCTTTCACAAGCGACACAGAGGTATTTCCACCTCCTCCTCCGGCTGCATTTGAAGCAGGTGGGGCAACAGATGACAAATCAACGAGGCTTATAGAAGAGACCAAAATAAGGTAAGGGAGAGCTGTAATGCCATGGTGTCTTCCTGGGCCAGCTTTAGTCTTTGTAGGGCCATAAGGGGTAAGATATGCCGGGCCCAATCCATCTGGGATGGACCACCCCACACACACACACACTGCATACCCATGGGACCCATTCACAGCCACTAGCTGAGCGGAAAGGCTTCTAGGGAGTGTACGCACACAGCAAGGAAAGCAGGGAAGTTGGACAAAGTCTCTGTCACCAGAACTTGCTCGCTTCTGGCTCTGTGGGCGGACAGGGAAGGATCAGTGACACTAAGAAAGAAGGAGGTGTCACAGAATGCTGAGACTGTGGTCTGTGCTATACGGGGGGCGGGGCAGACGAAATGGTCCCCTCTGGTTTTCAAGCTCTATGGCACCTACACGGCAATAAAAAACCCGCGACACCTACTGTTCCTTGTGGGGCTCGGGCTGCAGGGCTAAAAAAGCGATGTTGACGCTCAAGCTCAGGCTGGAGCCTGGGGTCTTGAGACCCACCCCCATCATGGGATTTCAGAGCCCAGGCTCCAGCCCAAATCCGAATGTTTACACTGCTGTTTTTAGCCCTGCAGCCCGAGACCTGTGAGCCTGAGTCAGTACCCAAAGTTGGCAGGTCCATTACTGTCGGTGGCACTGGCAGGGCAAGGAGATCCCCGATTAAACGGGCCCTTTGCAGCTGCATAGGTCTCATAAACCTATGGCTATCACTGAGGCCTGTAACTAAGAGAATATCCTGGGCTTGATTCTCCTCTCAGTTACAGCACAATGACGTTACTCCTTATTTATTGCTGTGTGAGAGGAGAATCAGTCCTGGGGTTCTGATGTGCTGCGGTGGGTGCTCTCCATTCCAGTTGTCAGGGGGACCTCCCAGGTTTTGAGGGGGATGATCCCACATGAAACCTAGGCTTGCAGGATCAAAGGGTCCCAGAATATATCACGGAGCCTGCGCAAAATGATCCTGTCACAACATGGTGACTGAGTGTCAAGAGGTGGTTATGCAAATATCGCAGCTCCCAAGTGCAATTAGTTTATCCCGCCAGAGTCACTTGTAAAGCAGGCCATGGGCTGGTGTAAATCAGAGCAGCTTCATGGACTTCAAAGTTATACCAGCTGAAGATCGGGCCCATCCCGACTTTATTAGCAGGGCTGTGGCAGTGAGTTGTTAAGGAACCTTTGGTGTCAGTGTGAAAAGGACAGCTAGGATTTGAATTGTTCAGGCTTATTCTCGTTCCCAGCTTGAGAATGTCAAGCTGATTGACTTCCTTGTGGGGCTGACAAACCTGATCTCCAAACGCTTGCTAGGAGGGTGGCTGCTGTCGTTTTAGCTCCCCCAGCAAGAATCAGCTTGTTATGTGTCACTGGGAGTGAGCACAACAGTTGCCCCACATTGTCCAACACAGGAAGTTTGTAACTCACTCATTCAATCTTTACTGGAATAAGGAAGCAACTCTGTTCGGAGTCGTGGGGATCATTTACTTCTGGTGCCACTAGCTTCTTACAGTGGGTTTTTCTAGGTACGAACACTTAGCAAGAGGCAGTCTCTGCCCCAAAGAGCTTACAGTTCAAATAGACCAGAGAACATGTAGTGGAAAGGGAAATGTGATCTACTATTCACCTCTCTTGCTTGTGCCGTACCTTCACTCTCCAAAAGGAGTCCTTCACCCCATGTTTGTCATAGAATTTTTCTGTCCACAGCAGCTTCGGCAGGTTTCCCAGGAGTCTGGTTGACAGGGGAAAGCAGGGGTTGAGCTCCATCTGCAGGGAAACCAGCTGGGCCGCTTCACCACCTGTTGGGAACACTGAGTCACTGCACCAGTCACCTGCTGCTCAAGGGGAGTGGCCGAACTCTGAGAAGCAGAATGCAGAGCAACTTGGAGGCAACCTGAAAGAGCCAGAGGCCCAGGGGAACGATTCGGAAAATGGTGGCCTCAGCCCCGGGACTCAGGGCACAGCTATTCAAGTGAAGAAGAAGAAGACCCCAGAGGATATTAAGTCAGAGGCCCTGGCCAAGGAGATCGTCCACAGGGATAAGTCTCTAGCAGATATCCTGGATCCAGAGTCCAGAATGAAGACAACCATGGACTTAATGGAAGGGATCTTTCCCAATGGAACCAGCTTGCTGAAAGATAGCAACATGAAAAGGAAGATGATGCAAAAGAAAGCCAGCAGGACGGTGCCTGAGGATGACAGGTGAGCCCAGTTCATTTCAGGGTTTGGCTGATATATAAGAAGTGCTCTTAGCCTGCTCGCTTGTATGGAAGAGTGCAGGCTGAATTCCTCCTGCCAGTGAGGCTGGAGCACTAGTTTGCTTTCAGTCCCCATACACTGGGATTAGCAAATCATTCTGTAAAAGGGATTCCTACAGTCTTGGCTGTGCATAGCCATTGACTTCGGGACCTTCTCTCCTCTAAGCTCCAGGCCACTAAGACCAGTAGAGAATATGATGCTGAGTTTGGTATAGAGGCATGGGGAGGGAGAGGTTGCTTCACTCCACCCCCTTGTTGGCTAATCTCTGCAATGACATTTCTCATGTTTTTGGAAACTGAGATCCATGCTACGCCTCCAAACCAGAGAGAAAGGGCTTAATTCTGATCTCACACCCGGGTAACCAGGAGTAACTCCACTGAACCCAATGGAATTACCTCCGTGTAAAACTGGTGGGAGAACAGAACTGGGACCAAATCATTGGGAAGGCAGATAGATAGTTTATGAGAGGCAATATTTGGGGGGGGGGGGAGGGGAGCCTGGGGGAATCCCTTATAAAAAACACTACTGTGTGCTGCAAAAATTACCCAAAACTTTGAAGAATGCCTAACGTAAGACAGGTTTCAGAGTAGCAGCCGTGTTAGTCTGTATTCGCAAAAAGAAAAGGAGTACTTGTGGCACCTTAGAGACTAACCAATTTATTTGATATTGGTTAGTCTCTAAGGTGCCACGAGTACTCCTTTTCTTTTAACATAAGACAAAGAGTCCTGTGGCACCTTATAGACAAGTCTATAAGGTGCCACAGGACTCTTTGCCACTTTTACAGATCCAGACTAATGTGGCTACCCCTCTGATACTTAGAGTAAGACAGAGGGCCAAATACAACAGCTGGAGAAGCCCTGCTGTAATAAATTATAACTGGATTATGCTGGATAAGATATTCAATTAAATTGACTTCAGTGGCGCTATACCAGTTTAGATTAGCTGAGGATCCGGCCCCAGTGTTTAGACAAGTTGTTAGCAGACAACCAAACATCAGTGCGATTGTGTTGGCTTTCCCAGTGTGGAGGGATTTGAAAATGGCTGACATGCACCATCTACTGGTGGGAAGCGGCAGTCTCCTTTACAGACCCTATTAATAGACTATTCCAGCTGATACCCTGACATTTCTCTATTCCCTTATCTAAACTAAAGCCCTCTCTGGATCTGTTGTGCGTCTTTTTCACTGTGGTATAGAAGAGAAGAAAAGGAAGCTGCTGTAACTTTGGTCACCTGCACTGCTTACTATAACATGTCGGCCCCCAAAGCAGAGCTGCTGAATAAAATCAGAGACTTGCCAAAAGATGTGGACAAGGAAGAGGAACAGCTGGACATCAATGAGAAGAAGGTAAATACACAGCGTGGGTTTCTGTTGGTCTGTGTGTGCTGCTGCGGGGAGAGAGAGCTGGGGGGGGGTCCTCTTTCCCTGCCGTAGCCCCTCAGCACCCTTCTGCACCCCAAACTCCTCATCCCCAGCCCCACCCCAGAGCCCACACCCCCAGCCAACCTCACCCTCTGCACCCAACCCTCTGCCCCAGCCCTGATCCCCTGTTCCCTGGCCCCACTCCAGGGGTCATATTCAGCAGTGCGATCAGGCCCAGCCATGGCCAGGGCGGCCCCAGCCGCGGCCGGAGTGGCTTGGACCCAGGCACAGCCACGATCAGGCCCCTGCTGGGGTGGCACAGCCAGAACGGTCTGGAAGCCAGCAGCTGCCAGATCGGGCCCAGCCGCAGCTGTATCGGGCCCAGCCGCAGCCGGGGCAACCCAGCCCAGCCCCAGGCTTGGCCCGGCAGCGCGGACCCAGCTGCAACCAGGGTGGCGCAGCCAGAGTGGCTTGGACCCGGTCGGTGAGTGGTCCTCCCCCAGCCAGGACCTGCTGGGGCCGGGGGAGGGGAGCCTATCCTGCAATCCCAGCCCCAGAGCTGCCACAGCAGGGAGAGGCACCTCTCCCCCCAGCCCAGGTGCTGCTGCGGGGAGAGAGAGCTGGGGGGGAGTCCTCTTTCCCCACCGTAGCCCCTCAGCACCCTCCTGCACCCCAAACTTCTCATCCCCAGCCCCACCCCAGAGCCCACACCCCCCTGCCAACCTCACCCTCTGCACCCAACCCTCTGCCCCAGCCCTGATCCCCTGTTCCCTGGCCCCACTCCAGGGCCCACATCCACAGCCGGAGCCCTCACCCCCTGCACCCAGCCCTCTGCTCCAGCCCTGAGCCCCCTCCCACACTCCGAACCCCTCGGCCCCACCACCACCACATGAATTTTGTTTTGTGCACCAATATGAAGTCACACATTACTTCCATATTGGTGCATATAACAAAATTAATTCCGCACATGGAAAAAATTAGAGGGAACACTGGTTCCAACTTGTGTGAATTTTGGCTTTCCTAGTGTCAGCTTGAGGTTTGCCCCAGTTGTTCTCGGTGCCATACGGTCTTTATTACAAGAGAGTCCCTGCCCCAAAGAGCTTACAGAAGGTGGGAGAGGAAACAGAAAGGTAGTGACTTGCCCAACCAAGGTCACAGCTCAGGTCAGTGGCAGAGGCAGGAACAGAACCCAGGTCCTGTGATGCCCAGCCCAGTGCCTTGGGCTCTCTCTTGCTCCATTCTGTTGCTGAGTCTCTTGATGTCAGTTCCTAGAACTCGGTTCTGGCAGGGCTGGTGGCAGGGCTCCTAGGTTGCTAGGGGAATTCTCACCTTTGTGACCCACTAAAGATGGACACTGCAAAGCTCGCAAATCCCTGGAGGCAGGTTGTTGTTGGAGAGAACCCACACATATTTCTACGTTCTTTTCCCCCCATGTCAAAAACAAATCACTGCTGTAACTTGACAGCACATTGTGTCTCACTGGACAGGATAACATAACAGTGTTTTTATTCCTTCAGTATGACAGGTTAGTTTGAACAGGCTGAAATATACAAAGAGTTGCACAAGTACCCTGTGTTGTAAACCCGTGTATATACTTTGCGCACTGAGCTCACACGTTGCTTGATCTAGTGTCTAGGACACTGGACTGGGAATCTGGCAACCTGGGTCTTAGTCCCAGTGTGGCAACTGGCCTGTTGTGTGAGCTTGGCTGAATCCCTTCACCACTCAATGCTAGTTTCCCTTCTGTGTCTGCTCCCAGCCATTGTCTATTGTGATTGTAAACTCCTTGGGCCAGGATCTGTCTCTTATTATGTGTATGTACAAGGCCTAGATAGAAGGGGAACCCAATCTCATTTGGGCCATCTAGGTGCACCCGGAATACAAATAATTAAAGATAGAACTGGGAAGCTCCATTTCATAGGACATTTAAAATAAACCTCAGCCATGTGCTAGAAAATGTTCTGTAGGGAGCAATCCAACCCTGGCAGTGGAATATAGCTAAGGTAACAGGCCTTGTCTCTTTTCTATGATTCTGCAGAGATGCAGGATAATAACTGCACACTGAATAAATGATTTGACAACGGGCAAGTGATCACAAACATTTAGCTTGTGCCTTCGGCCCCACTTAACACCTGGTTTAAATAACTAGCCTAGCCCACAGTTTGTAGCGCACTTCACTTTAAAGCTACTAGTTACAGCCAGTCCAAGATTTGCAGCACTGGATTAATTCTTTGAGTGCTGTTGAACATAGCTAACGCCCATCCGCCCGTATCAACAAAAAGACAAGAAGGATAAGGGGTTGAGCTAATGATTCAGATGCATGTAGCGAAGGATTGACAAGCCAGCAAGTAGGTGCGAGCCTGCCAGAAGGGGACAAGTCCCAAGAATCAAAGGTTACATTTGCGTGGGAAAACAGAAATGGATCTGAGTGATTAGCGAGATTGCTTTGGCATGTTTGCTGGGCGTCTGTGTGAAGTAACATTTGCATAGGTATTATGAGGGGAGGCAGCTACTCCAAGAGGTCATTTGGGTAAAGGAAGCACATTTCCATTGTAAATATGCAAAGGACTGTGTGAGCTGGCATTTGGAAGGGCAGGGGAGTCACTGATTAATGAATACAAAGCAAGTGCTTTCAGGTCCATTTCAGACTCCTAGGCATTCCAGGACAAAGCTCTGATTAAAAGGTATGTTTGCTCCCTGCCTCCACCCCCACCACCTGACACTGTCCTGGTACAAGGGGCTCAAGGACAGGGACTATATACAGACAACATTCTGAATGACCGGTCACGGTTCTCCGGCAAAACTTGCAGATCACCAGTGAGTAGCGCCAATGCAGCGCACTCTGGGCCTGATCCAAAGCTCGTGGAAGTCAATGGAAATGCTCCCATTGGGCTTTAGACCAGGCTCTTTGAGTGGCTCTGTGGCGTTTTCCCATTTGCCACTGTAATAATTCAGCTGCCTTCTTTGCTCCTTTGGCTACCAATGCCCTTGCCCCCAGTTTCCCAGGCCCCTGAATTCTAGCTGGGTCACTACAATGGCACCTGGCAAAAGACAAGGGACCTCGGTTCTGTTCTCCCGTACGCCGGTGTGAATCTGGAGTGCAGCCCCTGCAGCCACTGGAGCTACCCAGGAGCAAGCGAGCCGAGGCTCAGGACAAACGCTTCGGCACAGGGAGGTTCTGCCACCCAGCCCAGTTTCATAGGATGAGCCTGAATTCAGCTGATGATGTCCTGCGTTCCAGCCACACAGCTAAGGGTTTCACATTGCCCAATAGCGGGGGCCCATCTGTAGCATACAGTAGAAACATATTCCTTCCTACTGAGGAGCAAACTGGGCCTGCAGTCAGAAGTATTAGTGCCAGGGGGTGCTGTTTGGTGTTTGCTTGGCTGTTGTGTGGGTGGGGGGGGGTCGGAGTAGCAAAGGATTCTTGATCACATGTGGTGAGACCAGTGTGGTCCTCTTATGAGTTTATAATGACTGGATCCTCAGCTACAGCCAAGGAGCACAAAGATGCTCTTTTCACTCCCACAATCCTGGGGCTGCTCTGTGCCTCTTGGCTCTCTAGCATGGATTGCAACAGCCTGAAGGCTGCTCTAAACTACATCAACTGCCAAAGGCAACAAGGGGTCGTTAGGGCAGGGGTTCCCAAACTGTGGGCCGCAGCCTAAAGGTGGGCCATGGCACAGTCCCGGGTGGTCAGCCATTACTGGAGTTTGGGAGGGGCATGGGGAATGTTGCCCGCACCAAACTGTATTTGTTGGCGGAGTGCTGCTGGAGATGGCCTGTGCCTAGGGCTGGAAGAGGGCAAAGCAGTGCTGCCAGATGGAGGGCAAGGAGAAGGCGGTGGCTCCCAGGGTGGCTGGAGGAGGCTGGAAGGTTCACTGCTGTTTCTGCTCTGAGTTGCCGCACCCCAGGGTCAATGAGTGTCAGGCTCTCTGGAGTATTGGTCCCGTGGCTCCCCCAGGTACCGGGACTCGGTGGTGCTACTCGGTTTCCACCTGGACAATGCCATGATGGGGACCGTCAAGGAAACAGCTGGGCCTCTTCCTGGCAGTGGCAGCCCTCAAGCCCTTTCCTCATTCCCAGGCAGGGGGTGTCTGTGAGGCACCCCAAGGTGCTGGGTGTTTGACTGAGGCAGGGCTGCAGGTGACAAGCTCAAGGCACTCAGCAGGCTGCTGAGGCTGGGGGTGTAGGCAGGGGCTGGCTGTGGCACCTGCCTGGCCCCTTCGCCCTTGCGCTGGCCCTGGTTCCTGCTGAGGCGAGGGGCAGCTCACGCCCGGTGATGCCCCTCTCCCTGACAGACGCATGTTAATAGTGGGCTGCAGTGCCCATTGCAGCTGCACCAGTGGGACTCTGGGGAAAAAAATTGGGAACCCTGCACTAGGGCATAGGAATTCCCAAGCCACGCCCCTTTTCCATGGCCACACCCCCTGCACTGGCTGCAACAGAGGTTGGTGTAGGGGCAGCTATGGTGGCTCCGATAATCCCCCTGAGGATCTGCCTGCACAGGGAAGGCTGAATTCACTGAGATTAGAGCCGCTTTGCAAGGGGAGAGCATTGCAAAGTGACCAAAGCACAACCCACGATCAGAGCCATTCTTACGATGTGTTTGTATTCCAGTAGCTCTGAGGCCCCAGTCACAGCTGGGCCCCATTGGACTAGGTTCTGCACAAACACGTAGGAAGATACAGTCCCTACCCTGATGAGCTTACAGTGTAATGCTAATGAATCAGGAGCTGAGACTATAATTTCTCTTCCCCCTTCCAAAAAACATTCTGCATTAGTACCCAACAACCAGTCATCTTCCCCTTGGGGATTCCCAGCTATAAAATGAAATGACTTAGCTGTGCCCCATCACTGTGAACCTGGGCAGCTGAAATCTATGGTTAAGAGTATTTGTTCACATTTCACTGACCCTCGGCCCTGCCACAGAAATGCTAATGGACTCCGCAATCAGAAAACTAACTGCTGGTGACAGCTCTAGACTCCCAACAGATCTGTGAATCATGCAGCCATCTGGTGGTACCCGGCTAAATGATACTGTATTATTTAGATAGAGGGAAGCTTGCATTGAAAACTACCTCTAATGGGCATCTCCTTGCTTTAAAGGACCACTTCCAAGCATCCCCAGAGTTTCCACTACAGTTTGTTTGACTGTAGTGAAAGATCCACTTTATCTGAAGCACAGAGTCTGCTTACATGAAATTACCGGCACTTCTGATAGAAAGAGGGTTGTTCCTTGAAACGTTTCAATACCCCAGAGACCTACTCTTTGGAATGAGACCTCATATTGTACCCTGTAGCCTCTGTGTGCAATGCATATTCAACTAGCTATAATGATATATTATTACTCCATAGGAAGCTGAAAGCAAAAGCAGAACACGTGGTGCTCCGACGGCTCCTGATGCACACTCTGCTGTGGCTAACTGCTAAGTGAAAGCAGAACTGTAGCATTACGAGCCTCATACCAGGGAATACATGTACTTACTGCTTTCCTCCAAATCCTAATCGGAATCAGGCACTCCAGGACATGCACAGCATAGCTGCCCTTCAGGGTGATTTTCCCATTGGCTGTGGAACAGCTGCAGGGGTTTTCACAAAATGAGCTTTAACTCTCCTTAGCTGGTAAAGCTACATGCTGGTTTGTTTCTCTTTGCCGAGGGCCACTTCAGCCCAGGCAGTGGGTTCTGCCAAGGGAGAAATGCCACGGCTCTGGCTGAAGCTGAAATTGAAAGTGGTACTTGCACCTGATGCTGAGGTTTCTACGTCCTTCAGAGCCCCAAGCTTTTAGCACTTTATAGTGCAGTCTAAGAGGACAAAAATAGGAGGGAAAAACATGACAAGTTTTTTTTCTCTTTTCCCTCAAGGCTTTTTGAGCCAGCATGCACTATGCAGCTAACAACTTCCAGCCCTGGCATTTGTTACACCGTAACAACCCTGGCCAGAGTCTTGGTTAATTAGTCACAGTTGCTCCCTTTTTTCAATCAATTTTTAAAATAATGTTTATTTGAACAAAGGACAGTGCAAAAAGTAACATGCAAACAAGAATCCTGAAGGTGTGGGAGTGTGATATAGGCCCAGATTTTTAAAGATACTTAAGTGCCTAACTCCCATTGATTTCAATATATACAGTCTTATAAAGCACTCTTCATCCAGAGATCTCAAAGCGCTTTACAAAGGAAGGGAAGTTTCAATATTCCCTTTAAGGTATATCAAGTGGTGCATCAAGGCGTGGCACCAAAAATCTTGCCCAATCATTACAAAAGCAGGTAACGATTTGGGCTACTAGGCAAGTAAAGCGGTACCCTAATATCATTTGGCCAACAGCTCAAACCTTCTCCCATTGAGTTTCACTGTCTCCTCCATTTCCTCTTCTCTCTCCAGCTCATCCCGCTGTGATCATTGTCAGCATTTGCTGAATTTTCATTCTAATGGGACCAGGGCCATGTTTTCATATGGTCACACAGACAGCACAGCATACCCTATAAAGACTAGTAATAATATTTCCCTCCTACCAGGCTGAGCTCATCACGAGTTTGTCCCACAAACTGGAGATCTTGAAGGAAGCTAAGGAGAGCCTGCTAGAAGACATCAAGATGAATAATGCCCTGGGAGAGGAGGTGGAGGTGTTGATCAGCGAGTTATGCAAGCCCAATGAGTTTGACAAATACAAGATGTTCATAGGCGACCTGGATAAAGTGGTGAACCTCTTGCTCTCCCTCTCAGGGCGTCTGGCCCGGGTAGAGAACGTTTTGAGCAGCCTAGGTGAAGATGTGAATACTGAAGAGCGGGTATGTCTCTTTTTGTAAACTTTAGAACGTTGGTGATTTTCAGAGTGCTGAACAAACGGGTGATTAGAAGAACACACACATATAGGCTGGGACTTTCAAACGGGCTTCAAGGAATTAGGTGCGTCAACGGGAACCGGGCCTCTAAGTCTCTTAGGAACCTTTGAAACTCCCAGCCATATATAGGATTGTAGCCTCCAAAGTGAAGCCAACAGTTGAGCCTGTTCCATGGGTATAAAAAACACGATTCTGGCCCCACGAATCTTGGCTGATATTTTGTACAAATGACTCTCGCCCCGTGCATCTTGGCAATGTAAAAAAAGCATTTGTTTTGACTGGTCTTACCATCAGCTGTGCAAGCAGAACTGCAGACGAAGCAGCACATAGCTGGACAAACGATGGTCTCTTGGCTCCAGCTAACCATATTTTATCCCTTTGTGGCCAGACCATGCTCGGGGGGCAAAAGCATGGTAGAAACCATGGCTCGATCGTGTTTTGTTAGCAATTTCTAACCCCATCTGCACCATGTTGACCATGCTGTCTGAAGTATTGGTCCTAGGATATTGGAGACACAAGGTGGGTGACGTAATATCTTTTATTGGACCAACTTCTATTGGTGAGAGAGACAAGAAGAGCTCTGTGTAAACTCAAAAGCTCATCTCTCTCACCAACAGAAGATGGTCCAATAAAAGATATGACCTCACCCACCATGTTGATCAAACATCTTCAGAGTATGACTGAGTAGGATTCATGTTTGAGCCGCATTGAAATGTTATTCCCCTTCTCCATGTGTGTGACCATGAAAGAGGGAAGCATAGTCCCCAGGCCATCACTGCCAGAGGAGGGAAAGGCTGTCTGTGGGGAGGGGAAGAGGTCGTGGGATTAGCACTGTGATGTTAATTCCCTGTCTCTGATGTGGCAGAGCTCTCTCAACGAGAAGAGGAAGCTGCTGGCTGGCCAGCATGAGGATGCCCGGGAGCTGAAGGAGAACCTGGACCGGCGAGAACGTGTGGTCTTGGACATCTTGGGCAATTACCTCTCGGAGGAGCAGCTCCAGGAGTACCAGCACTTTGTGAAGATGAAGTCCACGCTTCTCATAGAGCAGCGGGAGCTGGACGACAAGATTAAATTGGGTCAGGAACAGCTCAAGTGCCTGACGGAAAGCCTCCCTACAGACTTCATCCCCACGGACACAACAGCAGCAGCGGCCCCAGCCACAGCAGCCACAACCCCCCCGGGGGTCAGCAGTAGTTTACCTACACCATCGGCCTCTTCACTTTAACCTTTCCCGGACAAGCCTCGGGTACAGCTCTTCTGCTTGAGTTTATTTAATCGGCATACTTTTCGGAGAGCTCTCAACAACTACAGTGGAGCGATGGGTTTAAAAAGAGAATCCAAGGAAGGAAAAAACCAGTAATAAAGTCTTTGTTTTCCTCTCCCTATGCCATCGCCCCGAGAGCTCACTATGAAAACTTAATCCAGCCTGGCTCACACTAGAGGGAGGTGAAAGATTTCTCTGGCTACAAGGTATGAGGAGGAGGCACTTATTTTTGAATGGGCCAGCTCATCATGAACAAAGATGTCATCTTTGGTAACATGGCATGGTTGCCTCTGCTTCCCCCCACCCCCCACCCCAACACCTCAATCAGAGTGAGGCAGTATTGTTAAATAATGAAGGATCTGAAAGAATGAAGCCTTAAAAATAAAACCAACCCACGATGCTCCTGAACGTTATTGATATTTATATTTTTTTAAAAACAAGACTGAATGTGTAAGTTGCTGTACGTATGCTAGTCGCTTACTTGAGTCTTGGCTCTGTATGTAGAAAATGCATTTAATTTTGTATTTTGTGAAAACTTAACAAGAAGAGGAATCTCCAAAGATAGTCGCACCCTAGAATGGAGCATCTTTTCCGGGGGCTTTTTACATAATAAAGGGCAGCCAGAAAAAGCTTCAACCCGTTTCAACATTTGCTGAATCTACCAGTAAGCGCCCTTGCAAAGGAGACTTTGCCCAGCAAAGTATAATCTACCCTCTTCTGGATCCCGTGGCTTGATACATCCAGAGTTTAAACAAGCACTTGTGTGAACCAAGCAACTCAGGAGTCAAAGTTAGGGTGAAGCAAAAAGATTCCCTTCTGGTTCTGGATTCACAGATGATTTAAGACAATACAAAGGCAAGATCTGTGCTAAAAGCAACCTGAAGGTTGTTAGTTTGATTTGGGAGAGGGTCTTTAAAGGGCATTACATATAGGTTGCTTTTTCTAAAGGGGATGACGTACACACCAGCATTTCTTTTAAAAACTGTAATACCTCGTTTATCTGGACCCATCTTATTTGAAATCCCCGAATGGCTAACAGTGGGTTACATGCCCCAGCGTGAATAGCTTGCAATTAAGTCTTCTGCCCACCCCAAAAGCTCATTTGTCCTAGTTAGATAAATGGGGCTTCTGCTGTAGGGTTAGTGAGTCATTTCTCAGTCAGTCTAACCTGGGACAACCAAATTTGCCCAACTGAACATCACTTGGGCAACTTACCCAGAGCTCCAGGGCTGCAGGTACTTTGCATTAAGAAAAGCAGATTGGAAATGGCCTCCTTTTTAAGACAGTGGGTGTTATCTCACTTATGGAGCATTGAATTCTTGGACCTCTAGTTCTCCAAGGCTTTGCACATGTCTCCCGAGGAGTCTTTCCACCACCACCGCCCTCCGCATTAAAGATGAGGGAGTCCATGGACTGCATTGTAGAAAGCCATGGGCTACATTTGACTCACAAGACACAGTTTGGTCACTCTGGTCTAACCTCGTAGAAATTTTATGTTGCTGCTGCTGTTTAAGCTGTTCCTGTCTTGAGTGTGTGTTTGTTCATCCCATCATACTGCAAGAGGGCCTCAGATTCCAGTGCCCCCAAAGGCTCTGACACGCATGGTTTGTAAGACCTTCATGCAATTAATTTATGTTTCAACAGTAAATGGTGAAAATGAGAGTGTGCACTGTTTATACTGCTGTTTTTAAGGACCTTTTTCTTGAAGCAAGTGCTCCCTGCAGGCTTCAAATGTATTGCTGCCTTGGGAAGCATGGCAGAGCTAGAGCATGCTGCTACCTTGCTGCCATATGAAATTTCAGCCCTCACATACCCTGAAGGTGATCTGCCCTGTGTGTTACAGGATGTCTCTGGAGGAACAAAGCAATTGCATGTCACTACGGCATGCAGAATTTTTTTTGAAAGGAAGAAACTAGGGATAGTCCAAACAGAGCCAAAAGGACCATTTTAGCTGCTTCTTGACTTGAACATGGTTCTGCCCCACAAAGCGTTTCGTAAGGCCCCTCAAGCCAGAGGGAACCTCCCTTTAAAGGTCCCCTAGCGCTAGATAGGTCTGTCACTTTACTCAGTGTCGATTTGCACCAGCTGAGGATCTGGCCCTCTGGCTCATACTCCCCTCAGTCCACATGCTCAGCTTCTGGGGAAGTCAGTTGTCACTGTGTGTATTTACTGGGGTTAGTATATAAGTTGTTTAGAGGTTAACCTCCAATCACACGAGCAGCTGTCATTGAGGCAAATGATCATTTACATTTATACAGCGGAAAGTAAATTACTGTCCATATTGGAATTATAAGCATATATCAAGGAAAAAATGGATCCTTTTATTGTTACTAAACTCTGAGCAACTAGTACTGTCTGTACATTCATGTGGATGCTGTATTTTGGGTACCCATTCCTGGCAATCTTCCTGAAGGAAGTTCCACCATCCCTTTGTCCTGTGTTTCATTGTGATGAGTTAAGGTTCGGGTTTCAGGAAGGAATTTTGCACAACCTTATATAAACATTCTTCTGCTAATTCTCTGGGGTTTCCTGAGTCATCAGATTGGGGAAAGAACATTTTGCCATGTACCTGGAGAAAATTAAACATTTGTCATTCTCGATGAGTTTGCTTCTAAGTGCCTTTAGCTGGAGAGGAAACTTATTTATTGCCTCATTTCCCATGATGCATTCCTGTTCCCTTAATTAGAAGTAGCATGAAGTGGAAGCCTCTTAATTGTATAGAGAAGAACGTACATGGAACAGCAGTGCACGGTGCAGAGGCTCACTATAACTGTTTGCACATTGCAATGCATTGAAACAAATCAGAACATTCGGCTTTCAGCCATGGGTGTAGCTACAGTGACGTGGCTGCACTGGTGCAAACCCCTAATTTAGACACACCGAACATGTCTCACATGGGGGTAGCTTACCCAGGATGCACGTCACTGTGTATCGCGGACTGCCCGTCTAGACTTGGGGTTTGAACAGACGCAGCTGCAGTGGCGCACCTCAACCAGTGGCTAAAAACTAGAGACAGTTAAGAAATATTCATCCAAAGCAGCTGAGTAACTTTAGAACCCTATGCCCCATTGATTGTCAATGGCAGTTCAGCTCCTAAAGTCACCTAGGTACTTTTTGAAAATGTTACCTGAGATTTTTGATGGGGGAAATAATTCCCTGACCAGCTCTCTTTTGATTTGGTATATCTCTGAATAGAGTTTCAGCAGCTGTCAGTTCACCAGCAGAGGGTGGGCTGTATTTACTAACTGTTTAGAATGCTCTTTCACAAGGGTCAGTATGCACACAGCCTTGAGCAGTCTCTCTCTGTTTGCTAGACCCATGAGTAACAAGCAAACATGTAAAGATCTGGCAAAATAGTTGTGTTTGAAACAGCGTAGAGTGTGTTTTCTGGGAGCAACGGCAGCAGGACCTTCCAGGATGGGATGTTCATGACTTGTGTGTTGTGATGGACATGGTTTGGTTTTGTTTCTTGGGATGACTTGTCACAAGTGGGAGATGGGAGGAGCCCAGGAGTGGGGCAATTTTGCTTTTCTTTCTTTCCTCTGGGCAAGTCTGCTGAAGTCAAAAGTTCAGGTGGTGACACGCAGACAGATCTTCTCCCTGCTCAGAAGAGATTCACCATGTTTTGTTTTACAAGGCTGGATTCCATTCAAAACTTAAGTCAACCACGTGAAAACTTAATTGACAGCTTTGGGCTAGGACTAAATAAGGTATTTTAATGTGCAGTTCGAAAGCAGCGTCCCTGTTTGGGATCCAAACGCTCACTCTGTTCTCCTCCCTTTGCACAGCTGAATAGTGACCGATTTACGGGAAAGGTACAGGTGCTCTTCCTTCTCCTGGGTGCCTTTGCACTACATTCTTGGCTCCCGTGCATGGTTTTGGCCATGGAGAGAGTGATCTTGCTGCTGCCTCATTCTGTAATCTGATATCTTCCATATTCTGTTTTGATCTTCCGCCCTGCGCAACGAATTTGGACTAAATCATCCCAGCTGTCCGTACCAGAGGGGGGAGGGGAAGCTGAGCCATTGGGAATGTTTTGTGCCTAGCCATCATGGAGCCCTGGAGACAGCAGCACCAGGGGTCTTGCAAATCCCTGCATGCCGGCACTGGATGTGAATGCAGACCCCAAGGTAGAGAAATAGTAACGCTTGGCTTCTGGTGTCACTAATCTGCTCTCGTTCTGGGGCAGGCTGTCAGGTGCTCATTGCCGGTGGGTATCATAGGCTGGGGGCAGCTGTGCCTCCCCAAACAGCCAGGTGTGGCCTTGCCCACGCTCAGCCCCCCAGGCCTTCCCCGTCCTGCTTCCCATTCTGCGGCTCCCCCTGTGCGGTGGCCCTCAGGCCGTGCTGCCTGCCCTCCCGGTGCTCCAGCTCTGGGGGGGCTGGAGCAGCACAGCCCACCCTCCTGGCATTGGGGGGAGGGCTGGGGCTGCACTGCCCTCCCTCCCAGGGCTGAGGGGGCTGGGGCCGCACCTCCCGGCACTGGGGGGCTGGGGCCACTATGCCCACCCTGCTAGGTAACGTGAAGTAAAATCCTAATGAAGACCAAACAGATTGGTTATCAGGTCAAGGTCAGTCCTAAGATCCCCCATAGTCTTTCTCTTGACCTGCTAACTCATGAAAGCTACATATTGCCTCGTCTTCACTAGGATTTTACCTCAGGTTAGTTATCTCCAGTTAAGAACATCCTGCTTTTCCCTAGTGAGGAAGCCCCTCGGCTGGGGACCTGTACGTCTGCTGCTTATGCCTCTTCCTTTTCTGCCCACTGCTCCCTGGCCTGGGTTCAGAATACAAGCCTTAGCCCTGGGCTGTGCATGAGCTTACTCTGGTGCTAAGGGGGTCACGGCCCATACTTTCCCTGACTGTCTCATTCTCAGCAGCCAATGCTCAAGGACAGATTAACACAGAGGCAACCAAGGCATGTACCTAGGGCCCACATTCCTGGAGGGAGCCCAAAATGGACGGGCCAGACCTGAGCGGCACTGTGACTCTGTGCGCCAGGTTGCAAAGCCATGACAGAGGGGCGGCCGGGCCAAATCTGAAGTGTACATTTGTGTACGGTCCAGTGATGGGTTAATACGGCCCATCTTATCCTTGTGGGCAGTGGCTGGTTTATTCAATCCTGCTATTAAAACAGCAATTCTGAAGAGCCCCCAGCAGAGTGTGGCTGTTTTAACTGATGAAACATGTGAGGCGTGGGGGAGGGGACTACTCTATGCACAGGTTTCAGAGCAGTAGCCATGTTAGTCTGTATCAGCAAAAACAACAAGGAGTCCTTGTGGCACCTTAGAGACTAACACATTTATTTGGGCATAAGTTCAAATTTATTTGGGTTCTAGACCACGAAAGCTTATGCCCAAATAAATGTGTTAGTCTCTAAGGACTCACAAGGACTCCTCGTTGTTTTTACTCTATGCACAGTGGACTGGGATGCAAATGTTCCTGTTTTAACTCTTCTAATGGTGACCTACTGATCGTTGGCCAGTTTCTGCTGGTTCTCTCAGTAAGGAATGCTGGTGTAAATTGGCACTGCTCCATTAACTTCAGCTGAGGTTCTGGCCTTGTGAAAGAATTAGTGCCCTACATCCCGAGGGGGTGTTTTTGAAAAGCAGTGAAACTGTGTAAATGTCACGGCAGCCAGGTCTAGTGCTCTAGATTGGAAGAGGATGGAGGCATGTGTCAGGGAGCACACTGCAGTGTGTTGTGTAATTACAACGGGCCTTTTAAATCAGCGCTTGGTAAATCCTCAAATACCTCCATTAACAGAGTAGTTACATGGCGCAGGGGGCGGTTGGAATTGCTTTCGGCTGTCATAACATGCTGCATGGCCTGAAATCAATACAGTCCCAGTCATCAAAACTCGGATTTGCTTTCTTTAAAAATGGACAATGCAAAGTCAATGATGGGGGATGGGGAGGTGGATTCGGCAATCATACATACGAGATTTTCCCCATGTCTAAAACCATGCCTAGGTTGGCTAATGAAAGGGATTTCATTTTCAGTGAAGGTTAGACATGAGACCGTCTGATAGCAAATGCTTTGTGGTTCCAGGCCTGATTCTCCATTGGCCTCGCCCTGGTGTGACTTGTGTAAAGCGGATGTTAAAAGCCAGCAGATCAGCCTGAAAGCATTTTACCCCTGCTTTGCACAAGTTCTAAATGACCACATGTGGAGCCAGGCAGGACCTTTCCTAGACAGGAGAGATCAAAAGCTTTTCCTATTGGACCCCAGAGTGGGGCCCTGGTCCATGCCTAGAGTTCCTAGGTAGTGTGGTAATACAAATAATAGATACTAATATTAATAAATGAAAATGAGCAGATATGGGGCATATCTGTTTCTCATACCCAGGTTCCCCCGCTTCTCCTACTGCCCTCTCCCAAGCTGTCCTGAAAGCTAAACTCGATTAACAGACGAAAGGTGCTTCCATTATAACCAACCTAAAGCGTGTAATACAAACCCCAAGGTCAATCTCTCGGTATTCTGGCAGTGTGGATTGGCCGTGTACTTGCAGCCTCAGTGCTCATGTTTTCCGTCAGACTGCACTTACACTTGGTAGGAGCACAACACTCAGGGCTTTTCTAATGCAATGTCACTGCCTCATGAAGATCACTCGTGTTATGTATTTGTATGTTTTCATGCGGCTAATGTGGGCACCAGGATCCCTCTCTTACCCCCAACAGGCAGAGACAAATTCTGCCCTCGCTAGTCATGAATCTTCCATACACGTTGCAGGCATTTAACTGAGGGTAGAACTTGGCTTGTGGGGTCAGAAACAAACTGCTCAGCCAGGCCGTAGCCAGACCAGCAGCCTGTCTGCATGTGGCCAACACGCTCTCTAGCTAGCACTGAGGCTCTTTAGCATCTCGGTCACCAATGTTGAAACTTAACAAATGCCTCCTTTTCTTCCATGCCATGTTACCATGCAGAAAGAGAGTTGGAGCAGCCTGCTTGTAGTGCCAAGATTATGCACGTGTTCTTAGCTAGATTTGTTGTTTGGTAGTGTTGCATTAGTTGCTGTCACCCTTTTGCAGTATGTTGGAGAGGGAAGCTGGGGGAAGAGAGAGAGGTCTCTTTGGACGCAGGGATAAGGGCACAATTATTTTCCAGTTCATCATAAGGAAATTTTGAAAGTTTGAGTCAGTCAATCTGATCGCTGCTTACAGACAATTTTACTTACTTTGTGCATCTTGGCTACACACATCATATTTTCAGCTGCTTTCCATGATTCTTAAAATGACTTTTTTTTTTTTCTCCTGTGTTGGGGTTGCCAGAGGTTGCCAATCAGTTTACAATTTAAGGTTATTGTTATCATATAGCATTGTGTAATTATGACTTGAAATACATATTTGTTGACATGTAAGAACCACTTAACTGACACTGACAATAAAAGAAGTGCTATCAAATACTCCATAAACTGATGTCTCTTAAATCAAATGAAGGGGAAGAGAAAGGAAAGGTACTTTTTTCCTTCCCATTTGTTCCAGTGCAAAAATGTATCTTAGAATTGAAATCCAGAGAATCAAATCTTCAGTTGGTGTAAATAGGAACCGGCTTAAGGAGTTACTAAGAGAGGTCAAAATGCAGGAGAAGTTAGGTAATGAAAAATGTTGACATTTCCATTTGACAGGATTCAAAATAGATCCCTTTGCCAATTTTGGCCAAATTTTCCATGATCTGTTTTACCAAAATTTTCAAAAAGTGTCTGTGTACTGAAAATGCAGTTTGCAGTACAAAAACAGTTTTTGGTAAATGAAAAAATTATTTGGATAAAAATTTAAAAAAAAACCAAAAACATTGAAAATTTCAATAATATTGACAATGTTTTCCAAAAGTTTCATTTGGTAAAGGCTGTTTTTCAAGAACACTTTTTTTGTGCAAATATGTCAACCAGCTCCAGTTACCAGCATGGCTAGTTAATGCTAAATGTTACATTGGTGGCTAGGCCTTTTTCCTCCTTGTTTAAATGTTTTCAGCCATGACTAGCAGCATCATACCTTCCTAATCTTCACTTCCCCTACAGGCTTCACTCTCCCCTGCCGTGACTTATCTTCACCTTTTTCCAGACACTCTCCAGGGATTAAGTAGACTATGCGGTTCTGCAAGATTCCTAGAGAACTTAAGAGTAGCCTACCTGGAGGCAGTGTGTCGTGGACCTACCTACCAGAACCAAGACTGGAATGTAGTAGATTTTGGGAGTTGGTGGGGGAGTGTAAAAATCGGCAGTTGTGGATGCCTTTGGAGTGCCCTCTAGTGGCAGGGCTTGACTATATCTGCGCTATGAGCTAGGAGGGATTCCCAGCTTGGGTACACCTATTTGCGTTAACTCAATGAGAGCTAGCGGGAGTGTAAATAGTAATGAAGCTGGGCAACATGGGCCATGGTTGAGAGTAATATTTCTCTCGACCTATTTTATCTTGTTCTATTTAGCAATGGTTTTATTAAGCTGCTGGTACAACACGAGCCAGCCTAGGTGCCTATTGTTAACTTGGTACACCAGCCTCCTTGGTAACAACAGGAGTAGTTACAGCTCCGGAGCTTCAGCCATCTCACTTCACTTCCCCCCTCAGGGCTTCCCGCAGGAACTACTGCACACCACACCGTTCCCTCCCACCGTCGCTCCTTGCAGTTGTGTCCAGAGCACTGGAAGCTGCCAACATCTGTGAGCAGGTCAGTAAACCCAATTACCCAACAGTGAGAGAGGGAGTGGTACCAGCTGGCCCTAGATGGGTCAAATGAACAGGTAGGATCTTAAAGGGTTAGAGGGCAAGGCACCTACCATGCATGCACCAAAGAGCTGCCTCCTGAGCACCTGGGAAAGGGCAATAGAGAGAAGTCTCCCCTGTCCCGCAGGGGACCTGAGTTTCCATGGTTTTCCTTTAAGGCCTCTCTTCCTCTGCTATACCTCTTAAGACTCCTTTCCCCACCTGTGCTTTGGCTTAAAGCACAGGGGAAATCTGAGGGGGAGAGAGGCAGCCAGCTTTCCCCCAGGATAAGGATGGTGGCCATAGCTTAGCCAGCCTGCATTACATCCCTCCCATCCTGCTTGGAGTTGCGCACTACGACCCTGGTGGCAGTCAGAGTGGGTCAAGGTGCAGCATCAGTCCTTCCCACATTCACAGCAAGCCTGGAGGGGCAGGGAGCAGAGAGTTAGACACCTGCACTGTGCCACCCCCAGCACTGGAGCTATTCCCATGCTGGGCTGCCATGGAAACAAACATGCCTTTTGGTGTGGGAGAGAAAACTCCCAGAATGCTCCATGCTCACCCTGCCCCTGAGCTTCCCGCACAGCTAGAGGAGGGGAGAGTGTAGCTTCTGGGAGGCTGTTTTGAATGGGTTAGTTGGAGGGGCAGCCCCCATCCTTTCCCTAGGAGAAAGGCATTTCTAAGAGCAAGCCTGCTCCCCGGTTACTCAGGCACCCTGCAGCCAGGGTGAGGCAGAATGATAGCGTCTCTGGTCCCAAGGACTATGACAGCCTTCTCCCCTCCAGCCCCAGGTTCTTTGGGGAAAATGGCACCACAGTTGCTGTAAGACACCAGCTCAGCTTGATAGAAAACCTCTAGCTTCCCATCCCAGGAGGGGATAAAGTGTATTAGCACACTCCAGCCTTCCAGGAGTTGATTTAAGTGGAAGATCCAGGTATAGTCCGTATGTCAGAGCTATCAGATCATTCTGCTGCCCCTCCCCACCCAAAGGGCTCGGGGTGTTCTGCTGTGAAAGGCCCAGCTCCACAGCCAGAACTTTCCTGGAACCCCCATCTTTGATAATGACCTTCAGCTGAAGGCCTAGCCAAGGCATGATTGGGCCTTATTTGGCCAGAGGACTTAGCAGCAGTTGCATCAGCATTGTCTCCTCCAGCTCTGGAGAGAGGAGTCTTTTCTTAGCTTTGAGGCAGCAGCTGGGAGGGAGTTCAACCTGGGCTGTGGGGAAGCAGACAGTTTTGCTGTAAGTATTCCTTCTGATGCCTAAATCAGAGGGTAAAGGCAGGGGATATGGAGAGGAAGTTTGAGTGGATCCCAGTTTAGCAGGATTAGTCCTTATCCTGACTGTTCTCCCTATTTTCAGGAGCTCAGCCAGGATAACAACTAGCCAGCTGCATTGATTCAGTCTGTTCTCTGCCTTTCCCAGCTCCTCTCCTCCCTGCTTACTGAGGAGGTCAGCTCTAACCCCACTCGCAGTATCTGAATGCTGTGTGTAGTGGCCACAGAGCTCCTCTGCCATCCCACTCTTATTCTCCTACATGGCTGTGAGGGAGGCTGGGGCACTAGCTGGAAGAGGGCATTTAGCAGAGGCAAGGTAAGCAACACTTCAATCAGCAGAAGCTAGAAGAGCAAGCATGCTCCCCCACCCCACCAGAGATGGTTTTAAAAAGTCTCCTAGAGTTGATGTGTCCCCCTACCCCCCAAAAAATTGACTACTAGAATTGTTAAAAAAAGCCTAAAATATTTCACAAGTTCTCATTCCACTCTAATTCCCACTCCGAGAGCCCCATTCCACCAATGGGGTCTCCCCTGCCCTGAGCTGGATCACTTTCCCAATGACAAGTCCCCATTGACACCTGCCCAGTTAACACCCCCTTGACTTTCTCCCCTCCCCAGGAGATACATAAGAGACTCCTATGTAGCCCTCCCTCCCAGTGAGGAACGCCACTTGTACAGTTGTGAGGAGACAGGCAGTCCTTCAAAGCCTGAGCCACTCTGTCAAGAACTGCAGACCATACCTACCTGTAGTGCATCCTAGTCTAACAACCCCAGCTATCAAAGAGATAGGTCTTGTACATTGCCTGAAATCCAGCAAGCTAGGACAGCCAGCCACCTCCAGGATTCAGCCCTAGCTCCACAACTGCATTTACATAACTGAGCAGATGATCACTGCAGGAGGTGGGGGTGGTATCCTTTAACAGTGAGAAGTTCATGGGGGTGTGGAGGGGGGAGATGAGTGGAGTTAATAGCCTCTTTCAGCTAAGAGGCTGCATTTACACTAGGCAGCAGCAGGACTGTTAGATTACCATCAGTTTTCTTTAAGGGCGGGGGGGGGGGGAATAGGTGTCTCAGGGCTGGGGATTAGGTAAGTGTTGGCTCCTGGTACAATTAGCCATTCCTATTTAGTGCAGGAGAGGCAAGCTAGCTCGAGCAGATGAAATGGCAAAGAGCAAGCAGACACGGCAAGCTTGAAGGCCAAGTTTAGATTTATTTCACTGAGCAGGGAGGTGGAAGGAATAGGACTAAGCAGTTAGCTAAACTTAATGGCTTTGATGGCAAAGTCACCTTCCACAGACAGGTACTCAATGTTCTGCAGGCCCAGCCGATTGGGGAACACGATCTCCTTGTCACCAGCCAGTTTCACCATCAGCTCTGCTGTGTCAAAGGAGATACAGATCTGCAAGGAGTAGGCACATTAGAACCAACAACACAGGCAGCCAATCCCCATGACCTCTTAGAGACGGGTTAACCAGGAGCTTCCACCAGACAGCATTAGCTACTCTTCCCTCAACTAGCATCTGTCTTGAGGGGGAGAAAGCCTGATTTCCCCAGATCTGGCTGAGAGGGCACCCCAAAATCTCAAGGGGCCTCACTGGTGCCTTCACCTGAGTGAAGAGAGGCCTATTTCATTAATGTGAAGTGCTTTGCTGTATGGTGTGAAAGGTGCTGCAGGAATGTAGGGCTAGGAACTCCCCAGGTCCAGAAGGACCCCAGCTCCACAAATCAAGTGCCCTCTTAGCATAGCTTTGTTCCCCACTCCTGGGTCCTCACCTCAGTCTTGTCACCCTGCTGGAAGGGAAAGTCAGTCTCCCTCTCCTCTGTCCCCCACATCCCATCCTCCATGGAGTTGCACACAATGACGTTCACATCCCCGTGGCTGTCGAAGCGTGGGTTGAAGTGCAGCACCAGGTTGCTGCGGTCCTTCCCCACATTCACAGCAAACCTGGCATGGAGGAGACAATCAGACACACAACCACACTACGCAGCCCCTCCCACCGGAGTCCGGACCGATCATCTCTGTAATGCAGAGACGGATCTAACAGAGAGAGCTGAAGCTGTCCGGAGGCAGATTCACCTCTGACACCTACCCCTGTCGTGTGCTAAGGGAAGAATCCCCACTGGTTACCTAAATGATGATGCAACATCTAACCCTTCCCAACTCACCCCTTGGCTTCCGGCAAGATCTTCCCCTTCACTTTGATGCACTCTCCAGCCTGGACATTCAAGTGAGTAGCAACCAGTCCCTAAGGGAGTCAAGCCACAAACGTATTAGCCTCCCCCTTGGGGATCAACAGACCTACTTCCTCGATTTGAAGGGAGAGGCAATACCACCGGGGACACAAGAAATAAGTGCTGAGCATGAACTAGAGACAAGACAAGTTCCAAACCATCCCCCTGATCAGTCAGCGACCAGAATCATTAACATGCAACCACAGTTCCGTGGCCTACGGAATGAGGTTTGTTGGTCTCCGTCCAGTTCCCATGGGGCAGGACTCCAAGTGTTCCCAGCCACAAGCACTAACTGGCCTGATGGCCAGCAGTCTGTCCAGAGGTCAAGGACTGAATGGACTAGAGGCACACGTTTGTCTCATTAGCTGCAGCCCACGGGATTTGGGGATGTAACACACACAGGGAAGCCTGCACTGCTGCGCCTGTCACTGCTTGGGCTTTACCTGCAATGGAGTTAAGAGGGCTCAATTCTTCCCTGGGAGTCTGACTAGCATTTTTCCCTAGCTGCCTTTATAAAAGAAGCCACCATTCATTTCTTAGGCACCTGACCCTTTAGCGTGCAGAGAGGTAACTTCCCCGGCCGGCAGGAATTTGAGACTTAACCCTCCTTTAATCTACCCTCCCACATTTAAAGCCATGGCTGTTACTGTGCAAATCTACAACCCACCAGCTTGCTGTGCACACTGTCTTAGCCGGCCACTGCTCCCCTGCACTGGGAGCCCTGAGTGGGGCTTGGCTTGCTAGCTGAAAGCGCTTGCCCATCAGCCAGCTTGCTTCCATACATCCCAGCCTCTGCTGCAGGGGAGCAAATGAAGTACATGAAAACACCCACCTTCAGCCCCTTGCTACCCTGTCTCCACCAGGTGCCACCCTTGTCTTGCAAGGGGCAGCCACTAACCCTGAAGGGAGCTGACCTAGATAAACAACCTCCATATCCAGCCTGTGTCTGGCCAGAGGCCCCATTCCACCCGCTGCATCAGAAACAGAAGCACCCTCACCTGAGGAGCTATTGGAATTTAGCTCCAAAGAGACCGCAATAATGAGCTTAAGACCGAAACCTGTCACAGCCAGGGTTATATTGCATTAGACCAATGGAAACAGTAGCATTTGCACCATTATCACCTCCTCCAGTTTTGGAGAAAGGGTCACTTTCCTTCATTTGGACACAGTTTTTTTTATCTCCTTCTCCAGGAGGTGGGGGAGACAGGTCAGAGCCTGGGAACAGCTGCAACATTTCTCGCTTCACACCCCACCCCCAGGCAGACCTTCCCAACCCCTGTGTTACAGGGAGTCAGTGACAAATGGAGAGGCCAGATCTCTGTTTAGTGGAGCTGCCTGTTCTCGAAACTTGAACTGTCCTCATTTTAGTTGGATCAGCCAAGAGGCTATCCAGCCACCTGCATAATCTATTCTGTTTTGTCCAGCTCTCCCATTCTCACCATAATGCTGAGGTCAGCCCAGCTACGATCTGCAGATTGCTAAACTGCTTATCACCATAGTATCTAAGCCCTACTTATCCTGGCTCCCTACACATCCCTCTTTTATTCTGTTTCTGGAGCACAGGCTGAAACTTGGTCGGATGGCAGAGCCAGGGAGGAGGTAGCCACCAAGACTGAGGAAGGTAAGCAATATTTAAGAGCTGCATTTCGGAGTTAGAGAGGGCTGAAAGGCCAAGGTTGGGTCAGTGACATGCCCCTATCCTGTAGTGCCCTATAGGGCTGAGTTAAAGGGGGTTTATTTTAAGTTAAAAGAACACAAAAAAGGCTCTATACAGGCATGAAATGTTTTATAAGAGTTCTCAAGAAAAAAATAAGTGTACTTCAATATTCTTTCCAGACTGTCTAAGAGATTGGAAACATTAGTAGAGTTACTGACACTACAAGTGCTGAAAACTGTCAACATAAATAATAAGTGGCCCACCGTGAACCCTTCAAAACAAAGGATACTTGGAAATATCTTGCAAAAATAAAAATTCATCCATCTCTAGTGTTCCTTCCCCCCAGTGTTATAGTCCAATCATGCATTTTTCTTCCATCACTGACATATGGCCCAACCCAATACCCACAGCTACTAACCCTTTAGCCATTTCCCCCTCCGTTAGAGAAATTCTTCTATTCCAAGATGCAACAGAAAAAGAGCCCTGCAGCTCACCCTGGGAGAGCCTTAAGAGAGAAGTCAGATGAGTGGGGTGTGTGTGTACCAGACCAGACATCTGGTCACCCAGCACATGATCCACAGCTCTCCCAAAAAGAAAAAGGAGGACTTGTGGCACCTTAGAGACTAACAAACAAATTTATTTGAGCATAAGCTTATGTTCAAATAAATTTGTTAGTTAGTCTCTAAGGTGCCACAAGTCCTCCTTTTCTTTTTGCAGATACAGACTTACACGGCTGCTACTCTGAAAGCTCTCCCAAACACACTCACCAGCAGTTAACCTTCTTCCAGGATTCCACACCTAGCTTCCTATCCCCTTGTCTTGCAAGTAAAGCCCTAACCAGTCCCAGCTACAGAGAGACAAGACTCACACATTCCATGCTGCTGACTGAAGCCACACCACAGTTAGGACAACTGCTTGCTTTCCAGTTCCAAGATTCAGCTGTGTGACTCAGCACTACCTCTACAGGGCCTTTAAACAGCTGACCTGGGCAGCAAAGGCTCACATGATTAAACAGGTGGGTGAGTGGGTGGGGCTGGGGCTGGTGAAGAGTCAGTTCTTCTTCTTCCAAACTTCAGGCATACAAAGAGAGACTAGCAGACCAGCGTCAATACAGTATTTGGTTTGGAAGACTGAGCTTTTTTCAGCCGAGCAGTAGCATTTGCACTGGCTGGCAGCAGCGTGGTTTCGGATCAATATCCCCAGTTTGCTTTAAAGAAGCAGCGAACATGCATGAATCTCAGGGCTGGTAGTTTAGAATTGTTTGCTTCGGGAACAATTCACTGTGCTTATGCTAGCTAACTGAAAGTCAGCCTGTCCACGCACAACCATCCCTCCAGCAGCTGCTATGCCAGTGTATTGCGGCATCTATCCCACAATTCGAAGCCCCGCCAGCTCCATGCGTGCAGTGTTGGGCTTTTGAAAACATACTGGCTAAGGCAGAGGTGTGGGAGCCTAAAGGATATGATTCTAATCCTGGCTTTGCTGCTGTGTCTCCATTTGCCCGTCTGTAAAATGGGAGAAATAATTCTCATCCCCCTCACAGAACGTGTGTAACGAGGCCTGGTGCTTGCAAAGCATTTTGGGATTCTTCGGTGGAAGGGGCTATAGCAGCACAAAGTATTATTGCTATTGGCAATTAAATAAAAGTGCTGCTGTAGGCAAAGATGGTATTAAAAAGCGTGTCTAAAAATCGAGGCCGTTCGTGTGGGGCACCAGTAAACAAACTGGGTATTCAGACCCCAGCTTTTTCACACAGCGTGGCCTAGCCAGTTTTGATCTGCATGCACTAGAATCCGGGGGTGGGCAGGAGCCACGCTTTGGTGTGAGCTGAGGAAAAGACGTGGTAGAAGGAAATGCAGCCAGCAAGGGAAGGATTGTTTGTCAGCGAGCTGCTACCACATGTTATTCCCCTGTACGGGTCTCTTGGCAGAGCCATAACGTGGCCCCATTAGGATTCTGCAAAGAGGAGTCAGGAGAGCTGGGTTTTGTTCCTGGCTCTGCCGTGGACTTTCCAAGTCACTTAGGCCCAGATCCACACACAATATATCCACGCTGCAGCTGGGAGCCAGCTTCCCAGACTGGTACACAGACAGAGACTAAGAAAAGGAGGACTTGTGGCACCTTAGCGACTAACAAATTTATTTGAGCATAAGCTTTCATGAGCTACAGCTCACTTCATCAGATGCATTCAGTGGAAAATACAGTGGGGAGATTTATATACACACAGAACATGAAACAATGGGTGTTACCATACACACTGTAACGAGAGTGATCACTTAAGGTGAGCTATTACCAGCAGGGACTAGTGCACTCAAAGTAGCAATGTGGAGGTTGTGGCATGGGCCAGCCTGACACTCCGGGACCAAACTCAGGTGGCTAGCTACATCCACGCTGGTACTGCCCATCAGTCAGTCTAGTCTACCCATGATGGGAGACATGGTCCCAGCTGGAGTGTAGACATACCCAAAGGTATTTAGGCACTTAACGCTGATTGTGGTAGTTACGGTGCGGCTAAATACCTTTGAGGATCTGGGCCTTAACTCCTCTGTGCTTCTATTTCTCCCTGGGGATAACTAAACCTACTTTACAGTGGTGGTGTAAGAGTTCGTTAATGTTTTGCGAAGTGCTTTGTGAGTCCTTCAGATGGAAGCTGCTATAGAAGGGCAAAATACCATTATCTGTTTGGTAAGCAATGACTAATGGCTGAGATGGGTATCCACCTATATAGAAGGGCTGTCAACACTGGACTTGTTTAGGGTGTGGGTGAAATTGAGCAAAGGAATTTATGGCTGAATAGCAGAGGGAAATGTCCTGCCTGTGGAATCTACAGCAAACTCCAGTGTCCCAAACTCCCTCTGACCCCTGACTTCTATTAATCACCCTGAAAAATCACCCTCAAATCCCAAACCTTAGTTATCTGAATGTCCAAGTGTCCCCATGACAGAGTGGGAATCATGTCTATACTGCCTTTGAGCTGGGAAATGCTCCCACTCCCTTGGGAAGTGCTGAAAGCCATATCCCATCAGACATTTAAAACTGGACAAAGCACTAGAAAAAATACTGAAGGAAACTACTTTGTGGTCTCAGAAGATGGACTGTGGCTCTGAGCTCCATGTGGGCAGGCCTCTTCACACATGCAGAAGCCCCACTGAAACCAAAGGGGCTTTGCATGGGCACAAGGGGTCTCTGTGAGTGGAGCTTGTTGCAGGATCAGAGCCTTGGTGACCCATCTCCTGCCTGCTTAGAGCCTGATCCAAAGCCCATTGAGGTCAATCTCTAGAACCTGATCTACACACCAAAGCTGTACTGGCTTAACTAAAGTTGTGGTTTTTTGACTGATTTAGTTAAACCCGCTCAATCTCCTGTGTGGAGACTCAAATAGGTTTCAGTCTGATTTATATGGGGTTAACTTGCATTAGTGAATATACAGGTGCAAGCTCACCGGACTAAAAACTGTTTTAAACCAATATAAAAGTTTCAACACAGGGGTTTGCCCCAGTTGAACTCAGTTGGTTTTCAAACCGACGTTAATTAAACTGGCGTCAAGTCTGTGTGTGAATGAGGCTGAGAGTGCTCTGATTTCTGTTGGTGGTGGTTGGATGTGTGCGGCCCTGTTCATGGCCACTCCTGGGCTACTATAAATTCTGTCCGGGTTCTTGTGGTGTTTTACATTCAAATCCATGGCCTTGGCTACATGAGGCAAGTGACCACATGTAGATCAGAGTAATTGTTCCAGAATAAAATCACTTCTATCCCAGAACAGAAGAGTTATTCTGGAATAGCTAAATTATATTGGAATAAGAAAAGGAGTAGTACTTGTGACACCTTAGAGACTAACAAATTTATTTGAGCATAAGCTTTCTGATGAAGTGAGCTGTAGCTCATGAAAGCTTATGCTCAAATAAATTGGTTAGTCTCTAAGGTGCCACAAGTCCTCCTTTTCTTTTTGCGAATACAGACTAACACGACTGCTACTCTGAAACCTATATTGGAATAGTTATTCCAGAATAGCTGTGCTGGTAGAATTTTGTGTCATGTGGACAAGGCCTAAACAACTTGGAAAGGCCTTGCCACTAGCATTTTCTCTTCTCCCTAGCCCTCTGTTCCCTCCCTTCACTATTCCTGGAGCTCTGCCATGAGTGTCTCTGCAAATCATGCTGTTCCTTCCCCCGGCCCTGTGGTGCCCCAGACATGATTTGCTGGTGTCACTGCTTTCACTGTTAAAGCACATCTTTCTTATGAACAGCCAGTCTAGTCTCTGCTGTCCCAGCCCTTAAAGGCTGTTCCTTCAGACAAGGAGATATAATTGCAGAGTCAAACTGAACTGAGTATTTTCCTCAGCGCCCCAGTGACAACGAGGGGTTGGAATGATGTTCAGGACCAGAACGGGGTCAGCAGCAGCCCCTCTGCTCTGGGCTGATGTAATGTGCCACCGTTCTTATGCCAGGCTGAGGGAGCAAAGTGTGGGGCCAGCAAAGAAACCCAACAGTGTCTGTGATGCCAGACTGGCTCCCTCCTCCCTAGAAGATTCTTCCACAAATCTCTCTTCTGTGTGGAGGGGAAGGAAGAACTCAGCCCCTCCCTACTTTTCCACAGGGTGAGAGAAAGAAAAGGACCCCTGGCAGCTCCCCATCCCCTCCAAGGGCTTTGTAGCAGGGCAGGTGGGGAGCCCTCCTCTCCACATGAAAAAGAATTTGCTCCGAACCTTGGATCCTCTGCACCACACATGAGGGAAGGGAGGGAGAATCCATCGCCATCACCTCCATCCAGGGGGAAGAGGGACTAAACCAAAGCCCTTTTCCACCCACACCCCAGACTACTTCTGCCGCTGGGGGCGGCTCTGTGCCTGGGGATGCCAGGTGGACAGCCCCACCAGCAGTGAGTGGACTAAGCTTTCCGTAGGATTTCCTCCCTGGAAAATGTATGTCTGACACCAGTGACCTCAGCCTTCCTCTGCGTGTTGCTGCTCGCTGTGACCAATAGGTGTCACTCTCAGAGCAAACACGAACTGGGTGGGGATATGGAGAACAGAGAGGCGAAGAGAAGAAATAAAGAGCCCCTCATTACACTCTTGCAGCAAGAAGCCTCAGTGCAAAGGTGCCTGGAGTAACCACACACAATTGCTGCCAGGGAGAAAAATGCAATATTCCTCACTGTGTGGGGCACTAAATTCAGTCCTTACATAAATACAACTGACATACGGCTCTGTGCATCTCCCCAAAGGCCCAAACTATCCCCACCACAGGGATAGTAAGGATTTCCCTCAGGGAAATTGTTTCCTCAGGGGCAAGGGTAACAGGAGATTCAGCCCCCTCAGCGCACAGATCCCCACATGCCTGCGGCTTTCAGAGGAATCTGTTGGATGCTGGAGCCATCCAAATGGAGGCTGCCTCCCCACACCCTCCTGGCTCCCTCTGCTGCTCACCTCCTGGGACCGTGCCTCCAGGCTTTCTTCTCACCTCAGCCCCTCACCCCTTCTGTGCGGGGGTCAGCACGGAAGAGCCCCTTGCACGATTTACCATTTGTGGAGCCATTGCCTGGAGGGGTGTTCATGTGGGACCACAAGGCAGCTCTTGGGGAGGATGGAGGGGTTTGAGCCATGTCTGCTTCTCCACCGCCCCATGCTTGGAGAGCTACCGCTGAGAAGTGTTATATAAGAGCTAGGTGGTATTTATCACTAAATACTATTAGTATTTATCACCATTATCCAAGATGAGCAGCAGCCCTCAGAGGCTCCATCTGTTTCCCCAGCACCCACGCCCAGCTTTGTTTCTTTGTGGTGCACCCACACACAGCACCACTTATTTGTTTATTTGCATTTTTTTCTAAATTACTAATTGTCTGAGTGACTGAAGTTGAGAAAGAAACAACAAAGGTGGGGCGAAGGCCCCGTTTCTCATGTTTAAAAAAGAAAAAAAACCCAATGGGTTTGCTGAAGCTGCATCCTCCGTTGCATCTGTTCCTGTATGGGGTGGGGCTGGCATGCTTCACAAGCTGCGCTGAGGGGGGTGGCTGCCGGCTCAGCGGCTCCTTAGAACTGGAGTAACAAAGGGAATTTGATGCCCTTAGCTTATCACAGGTGCCTTGTGAGCACTAGGAAACAATCAGCCTGTAGTTCTCCCCTGGTGAGGTTTTGTAGCAGCAGAGGAAGGCTGGGCTTGTAGCTAAATGCACTGGACTCAGGAGAACGGCGTTCAAGTCCCAGTTCTACCAAAGACTCCCTGGGTTACCTGGAGCAATCACTTAGCACTTGTCTACACTGGAAAGTTTTGCCACTTTAACTATACTGGTATAATCAAAGGGACACCACCACTCGTGTGGAGGCAGTTCTGCCCATATAAAAGTGCTTTTCCTGTCTAGCTTATCCTAGTTCAGGAAGTGAAATAAACTATGCCGGGATAACTACAGTCACACTGGGGTTGTTCCTGGATCATTATATCAGTAAAAAAAGTCACACCCCTTAGCGCCATATTTTTACTGCGTTATCTCATGTAGACCAGGCCTTGGGTACAGAGTCTATGGCCCAGATGTGCAGAGGGTTTTAATACCTCTCTCTTCCCCATCTGCAGAGTAGGCATAATAGTCCTTCCTTTCTTCCACCCTTTGTCTGTCTTGTTTAGTTAGGCTGTGGGGCAGGGACTGTCTCTTACTATGTTTATGTGCGGCACCTCACACCTGATCTCAGCTGTGGCACCTAGGTGTTACTGTAATCTAAATAGTGAGAGACAGTGTAGATAGGGCTTTTTCCTCAGAAGGCTGTGTAATCCCTAATGAAAAGGAGAGAGTTATTTTCAAAAGCCAGCTCCTGCTCTGACTCACCCCCGTGAAACCTGGCTGAGGCCAACAGGGCTACCCAGTTGTGAGAGAGCAGGATTTGCCAACATGCCACCTCCCACCTGTGTTAGAAGCAGGACACCTTCATTCCAGATGTAACCAGGCCGGCCCCCTCAGGACTGGGGGTCATGCTACAACCCTCCTGCCTCAGTTTCCTCTCTTGGCCTGTTCAATAAACTCAAAACCTACTTTTGTCCATTCCTATCCCTTCCTGGGTTCTGCTTTATTAAACTCACCAACATCCCAAATCACGTTTTCAAGGCCAGCCAGGATTCCATGCTAACCAGAAGTTTCTCTTTCTCCTCCTCGGCTTTTCCTGTTTTGCCTCAGTCCTAACTCCCAGGACTCTCTGCTAGAGCCTGCTGGCTCCTAGCAGTCTCCAATCCCAGGACAATCACCCTGATCGCTCCAGGGCGTGGCTCCTTCTGTAATCAGGGGTGGCTAGCTCCAGCCCTTAAAGAGTGAGCTACCCTGTTACACCAGGTTAATTATAAGGCAGTTTCTGTAGAATCTCACTGGTGGTGAAAGGAGTTGGCTGGTTCTTGTTCTTCAAGATACTGAAAATTTCACTCCTCTTTTTTTTTTTTTTTTTAATTTCCCTGCTTAATATTGACCCAGCTTGACACGGGTTTGGTTTAAATCCCATCCCCCAAGACAGAATTGCGAATCAGAACAAGGGGTTAGCAACCCACAGGAACTGTGGATGTCACCGTTATTTTGGGTTTCTTTAACTTTAGAACCTCTCTGCACACCTAATAAATTTGCAGCTGCCAACCACACCCTCCACCTTTATTTTCCCATGTCAAATGGACTGTGTGCTTTTGTTTCTTGGGCCCTGTCTACACTGGCAAGTTTCTGCGCAGTAAAGCTGCTTTCTGCACTTCAGAAAGGCGTACACACCGCCTGAGGTGTACACACCGCCAAGCCACTTAGTGCGCAGAAACCGCACAGTTGCAGCGCTGTAAAAAAACCACCCCGACAAGAGACTTACAGCTTTCTGCGCCGGGATTACAGTGATGTGATTGGCCTCCGGGAGGTGTCCCACAATGCCTGTTCTTGCCTCTCTGGGTCATCGGTTTGAACTCTCCTGCCCTGACCTCAGGTGACCAATCATCAGCCCCACCCCTTAAATTCCTTGGGAATTTTGAAAGTCCCCTGCCTGTTTGCTCGGTGATGTGTGCAGTGGTCTCGGCGCATCTTTCCAGGTGACCATGCCTGCTTCACGCACCAGGCGATCCCCCTCCTGGAGCAATGCCGAGCTGCTGGACCTCATCAGCATTTGGGGAGAGGAGGCTGTCCAGTGCCAGCTGCACTCCAGCTGTAGGAATTATGATACCTACGGACAGATTTCACGATGCATGACAGAAACAGGCCATGACCGGGACACACTGCAGTGCAGGCTCAAAGTGAAGCTGCTGCGGAACACCTACCACAAGGCGCGGGAGGCAAACTGCCGCTCTGGTGCTGTACCCACGAGCTGCCGGTTCTACGAAGAGCTGGACGCGGTACTCGGTGGCGACCCCACCTCCACTGTGAAGGCCCCTGTGGATACTTCAGTGGCTCACGTGCCAGTCGAGAGCGGACCGAGCCCGGAGGAGGAAATCTTGGACGAGGATGTGGAGCGGGATGGGGACCCAGAGACAGAGGATGGCTTTGAGGTCAGAGATGCATGCAGCCAGGAGCTCTTTTCTACCCCAGAGGAAGCTAGTCAGTCACAGCTGTCGGATCTTGGCGAAGCACAAACAGGAGAGGAGACCCCTGGTAAGTGGATCTGATTTTGGGAATCACTGAAGCGAGTTGTTGGGGGCAGGAGGGTTGCAGAAAGCAGGCTTGTGTCTGTATCATGCATGTACCACTGCATGCCTAGTCTGAGTGGCGGAACAGGGTGTTGATTGACTCCCTCACTTCACGGGAATCTGCCTCAGAGATCTCCACAAAACTCTCATGGGGATACTGGGCAATCTGCTACTGCAGGTTCTTTGGCAGAGCTGCTTTGTTTCTTGCCCCATTAAAGGTAACTTTCCCACACCACTCTGCTGTCACAGGGCCGGGGGGACCATTGCTGCACACAGGCGAGCCGCATAAGGGCCAGGGCGGAAGCCATAGGCTTGGAGAAGACCCTCCCTTGATTCCCTGCTCACCCTCAGCAGTGAGATATCTTCCATAATGATCACCTTCTGTGGAAAGTGTGGGGACAGGAATGATTATCAGTCCCCCCCTACAGTGCTGGCTCTCCCCAAGAGCCACGTTCCCAGTGTACAGCAGGGTCTGAGAAGAGTGATCTACCCTGCCCCTGTGGCAATTCACCATTTTGGGGGTCTTGTGGCTCACGTGTGCTTGCCCGGGGTCAGCCAGTTAGTGACAGGTGTGTGACTACTGGGTGTGTTTTAAAGCACTGAATCAGTGTTCTGTGTGTTGCAAACAATACTGCTTCTGTAAAATGTTGCATTTAAACTTCACAGAGATGATCTTGGGAGCCCAGCCTCCCTCTTTGTTATCACCGGCTGAACGGCTGCACAGAATTAGAAAGCGGCCACAAAGAACTAAGGAGGACTTTATGCATGATGTTATGATGCACTCCACAGGTGAAAAACAGGAATCAAAGGAGTGGCGGGACACTGAGAAGAGCGACCAGAAGGAGAACACGGCACGTCAGAATGAAGCCACGGAGTGGCTCTTAAACATTATGGAGTGCCAAGCGGACACGGTCCAGGCGATACTAGCTTGTCAAACCGAGCAGCTCCGCACCTGCCCTCCCCTGCAGCCACTGTCACAAAACTCTTTCCCATGCACCCCCCAGACACCGCCAAAACACTCTTGTCAACTTCCTGGCTCCAGTCTGTACCCGCAGCATTCCACTCCTCCCCCGTCACAGTCCAGCACTGCAGACTCCCACTACCCACTGCACTCAACACCCATCCCTCTGCAGTTTATACTGCTGCACTGTACTCCAAAGGAAAAGGTTGGATATGATCCCAGGATGTACACAAATCTTTAGCCATCCCAGGACCCCACCTCCTCCTGGGACCTCCCCTTTCCCCTATCTCCCTCAGTGCTGGTGCGTTTTTTGTTTGACTCTCTCCTCCAGTTGTTGCTTTTTAATAAAAGAAATGTGTTGGTTTTAATGCAATCTTTATTCTATTAACTGAAAGCAAACAGAGCCCTGAAAAGCAGCAGACAATTATCTTGAACCTTCATATTGAATCGTCTGCACCAACCACAATCACCTCCTAGCATTACAAGCACTGCAATTCTAAGAATAGCAACAAATATTAGTGGCTTTCAGCTTCAAATTGCTGCCTCAAGGCATCCCTGATCCTTATGGCCCCGCGCTGTGCCCCTCTAATAGCCCTGGTCTCTGGCTGTTCAAATTCAGCCTCCAGGCACTGAGCCTCAGTGATCCAGCCCTGAGTGAAGCTTTCACCCTTCCCTTCACAAATATTATGCAGCAGACAACATGTGGCTATAAGCATAGGAATATTGTCATCGGCCAGGTCCAGCTTCCCATAGAGGCAGCACCAGCAGGCCTTTAAACGGCCAAAAGCACACTCAACCATCCTTCTGTACTTGCTCAGCCTGTTGTTGAACCACTCCTTGCTGCTGTCAAGTGGCCCCATGTACGGCTTCATAAGTCATGGCATTAAGGGGTAGGTGGGGTCTCCCAGGATCACAATGGGCATTTCACCTTCCCCTACGGTAATCTTCTGGTCCGGGAAGAAAGTCCCTGCTTGTGTCTTCCTGAACAGGCCAGTGTTCCGAAAGATGCGTGCGCCAAGCACCTTTCCAGACCAGCCTGCGTTAATGTCTGTGAAACCCCAACAGTGATGCACAAGCGCCTGGAGAACCATTGAGAAATACCCCTTGCAATTAATGTACTCAGTGGCTAGGTGGTCTGGTGCCAGAATTGGAATATGCATGCCATCTGTCACCCCTTCACAGTTAGGGAAGCCCATTTGTGCAAAGCCATCCACGTTGTCATGCACGTTGCCCAGAGTCATGGTCTTTTGGAGCAGGATGCGATTAATGGCCATGCACGCTTCCGTCAATACAAGTCCAACGGTCGACTTTCCCACTCCGAACTGGTTAGTGACCAATCAGTAGCAGTCTGGAGTAGCCAGCTTCCACAGTGCAATCGCCACACGCTTCTCCAACAACAGGGCAGCTCTCATTCTCGTGTCCTTGCACTGCAGGGCTAGGGCGAGCTCATCACGCAGTCCCATGAATGTGGCTTTCCTCATCCAAAAGTTCTGCAGCCGCTGCTCGTGATCCCAGACGTGCATCACGATTCGATCCCACCACTCAGTGCTTGTTTCCCGAGGCCAAAAGTGGCGTTCCACTTCAGTCAGCACCCCCGTGAATGCCACAAGCAATCTCGAGTCGTAGCTACTACACATGGCGAGATCAATGTCACACTCCTCTTGCCTTTGTAGTTTAAGGAGTAATTTCACTGCCACTCGTGACATGTTGGTCAGAGCGAGCAGCATACTGGTCAACAGTGCGGGATCCATTCCTGCAGACTGAAGAGCCAGAGCGCACAGTACACAAACCGTTGAAAGATGGCGCCAAATGCAGATGGAACCACAGGGATTGCTGGGATGCGAAGCAGTGGATCACGGGGCATTGGGACAGGATCCAGGATGCCCCGCAACCCCCTCTGCCTTCCCACAAGTCTTAGAGGCAGAAGAGGAAGAGATGCTCAGTGCGATAGCTGCCCAGAGTGCACCACTCTGAATACCGCTGCAAGTGTGAACATGCTATTGCACAGGCAGCTGACAGTGTGAACACACAACAGCGGTTTCCCTTCAGCGCCCTCTGAGCAGCGCTGTAACTGCCGGTGCTGTAACTCTGCCAGTGTAGACACCTCACTGTGTGTCACTCTAAACCTTTCTCCAAATCATGAGTCAGCTTTTCTTTCCTTAAGCAGCACACCAAGTCATGGGAAAATGACCCCCCTTAAAGCTCTCTCTTGCCATGATGCCTGCAATAAACTCAACTCTGCTTAGGCAGCTGTGCTGAGACCACAGACTATCATGCTGACCAGTATCATCTCACTGGTACCTGGTATTCCTCCATCTGTCTGTTGTAGCTTGGCTTATCCTTGAATTGTAAATTCTTTGGGGGCAGAATTTTGCTCTGTGTTTGTACATGACCTAGCACAATGGGGCCCTGGTCCATGACTTGAGGTCCTGGGTGATACCACAATAGAAATAATAAGTAATGGATACCTTGTAATTGACAAATCCTATAAGAACTGGATTTGTTCTTCAACTAGACTGAACTATGTCAGAGTCATGAAGGATTCTTCCATTTTATTTTTAGTGTGTGGGATTTTGCTACAGGAAAGTTGGATGCAGTTATTATTGGGTCAAATTGTGCCCTGACTTGTACAGCCAGTGAAATCCCATTGACGTCAATGGAGTTGCAGGGGTGCAAGTCAGGGCATCAGAACTGCATAGCTCTGGTCCCCAAGACATCTGACCACAAAATCTTGTGAGTCTTTTGCAGCGCAATAGAATTTACAGCTATGACAATGGAATATTCCATGTGACAAACTTCTACAACATATGCCAGATTCTGAACTAGCTTTTCATTGTGATTCCAGTAGATTCACATGGTTTTGAATAGGAAACAGGTATTGGTCCTTCCATCATAAATGTTGGGTATATTCCTTTGGACTTCACGGGCTTGATTGGACTTGTTAATTGTGACTCGCTGGTCTGGAGGAGGGGAGTGAGGAAATGAGATTTTTCCCCCCCATCACCTTTGACCCCTAGTTTCATGCCCATCCATGTTGGGGCTACTGGAATATCAGCTCTAGGTGCTCGGGTAGCACAGGGGCTAGATGCTGTTACAGGGAGCAAGGGAGGGGGGAGGAAGGAAGGAGAATAGGTGGCGCTATGGCTCCGCCTCCCCCTCTCCATGCACTGGCCAGCAGAGCTGGTTGGCTGGCTGCACACGGGGAAAGTAAGGTGCACTCTGAAAAGGGGGGGTGTCAAGGTTCCCTCCCCACTCTGAACTCTAGGGTACAGATGTGGGGATCCGCATGAAAGACCCCCCTAAGCTTATTCTTACCAGCTTAGGTTAAAAACTTTCCCAAGGCACAAACTTTGCCTTGTCCTTGAACAGTACGCTGCCACCACCAAGCGCTTTAACAACGAACCAGGGAAAAGGACCACTTGGAGTTCCTCTTCCCCCAGCAATCCCCCAAGCCCTTACACCCCCTTTCCTGGGGAGGCTTGAGAATAAACAAGTTGAGCACAGACCAGCTTGGGTTTCTTAAGACCCTAGAAACCCAATCAGATTCGTAAAAAACAGAACTTTATTAGAAGAACAAAACAAAGATAAAAGAAACACTCTGTAAGATTAGAATGGAAGATAATCTCACAGGCAGTCAGATTCCAAACATAGAGAATCCCTCTAGGCAAAACCTTAAATTACAAAAAGACACAAAAACAGGAATCCACATTCCCTCCAGCACAGCGAATTTACAAGTCAAAACAAAGAAAACCTAACGCATCTTCTAGCTAGATTACTTACTAACTTTACAGGAGTTGGAGGCTTGCATCCTTGATCTGTTCCCAGCAAAGGTATCATACAGACAGACAAAAGCCGCTCCAGATTTGAAAGTATCTTGTCCCCCATTGGTCATTTTGGGTCAGCTGCCAGCGAGGTTACCTTAGCTTCTTAACCCTTTATAGGTGAAAGGATTTTGCCTCTGCCCAGGAGGGATTTTATAGCACTGTATACAGAAAGGTGGTTACCCTTCCCTTTATATTTATGACAGCGGGGGAGGTTGCAAATTACTCCTGCCTCAGTGCAACAAAGGTGTCTTGGGAGGAAGTGTGCCTCTGAGGAATGCCCTCCAATGTCTGGCCCGTGTTCCGCTTCTCAGGAGGTGTAAATCCCCAAGCAGGAGCTAAGATAATGGACAAGAATGCAGGTCATTCCCCAGCAAAGAAAATACAACCTGTGCTCCTCTTTATCACTCAGCATCTGCCATTCAGAGGGAGCTCTCCACAGAGCCAGGGCTCCTGGGTTAGTCTAAGAATAGCTGGATGCTTTACAGGAAGATGGCTGTAGATTTGTACAATTCCATCCCAAAGGATTAGAAGCGCAACCGTAATGACGGATAAGCCGGAAGTGTTATTTCCTGCATTACCTTCCACAGTGTCTGAGCGCTTTCAGCAGGACTGGAGAACGGCCAGAAATATTCGCTTGTGTCAGCTACAGCGTGCGTGACGCTGCTCAGTCAGAGAGGGGCATTACGGGCCTAAGCCAATGCCTCCAGGAGAAGGGGTCCCATTGACTGCGGTGGCTGGTAACATTAGGAGTAGGTCCTGCCTGGAAGTCAGAGCTCCTCCCCAGAGCAGCTTCTAGGGCACAGCCTCAGTGTACTGGCCCTTACATAAGACCGAGCCCAGAAGCTCACGCTAGCTCCATGGCACTGTGCCCTGCTCTGAGCACAACACATGAGTTAAAGCACCAGCAGCTGGCGAGAATAAAACTCACTTCTCCATTCAGCTGGTCATATTTCACTTGTCAGAAGGCCCCTAGCCTGCTAGTCCTTCACTGAGCATTTCAGGAAAGACAGGGCAGGCATGATCAGACCCTGCGAATGTAAAAACACAAGCATGGGGGGAAAGCCTCCCATGTCTGAATAACCCTTTCAGCCTTCTCACAGCAACATAATAAAGGGCACAATAAGCCCCATTTATCTCTCCTTTGCAGCTGGGGAGGGGGAATCGTGTCAGACCTCACACCGTTTTTTGAGGTTTGATTTCCTTTGTGTTGCTCATCGTAGGAAAAAAATCCCTGTCAAGGAGTCAGTTACAGGCTTACAGCTCCCTGATTTGGGGCTTGAAACGCCCGTTGACTAGAATGGAGCAGGATCAAGCTCTTGGGCCAGGCCAGCATCCATTATAGCACCAATGCTCTGGTTCATCCCGAACACATCCCCTCCCTTGCATTCCCATGTGACAGGTGTGGGGGAGCCACCTCTATCGGAATTAGACCAGGGGAAGGATCCTCTTCATAAGGAGAATTTGCTGCTGGCCATTTATAGCTGGAATCCAGCCCCTTTGTGTCACCCCAGCCACGGAAAAGGGGCCAGATAGAGCTGGTTGGGATTTTTCAAACTCAGTTTCCAGAGAAAGCAAAGTGTCACTGCCCAGTCTGAGAATGGTTTTGATAACACCGGTGATTAAAAAAATTGGCAACAACTTTTGAAATGATGGAAAAAAACCCACAAATGTTGGATCCAAACCCTGTTCGATGGAAACAACTTTGCAATTTTGATCTCTTTGGTGATTCCTGCTTTCCCCCTGCCCTCAATTTTTCAACCAGCTGTAGGGTTGGATCACAAGGGAGAACCTGGCCTTGACGGCTTTATCGCTACAGAAATATAGTCTGCCTTGAAATATTTGAAGGAAATCTTATCTATGTGCACAGAGGGGCACACACGCTCACAGGGAAAAATAAATAAAAGTCAACACATGCTCCAATTGTAGGACACATTTCTATGAACGATCCCATTTGACACGTTCCATTTTCAGGCCCATCGTGAACTCAAATGACTGCAAATAGACATGAAAATAGGAGCTTCTTTAAAGGCCTATTCCTGACCTCATAAAATGCCTGAAAATATATATAATCATATTACATAATCCAGCGTGGCCTGGCTCACACACCAGCCATCTGAGGATGTGTGACAGCAGCTTTGGAACAAAGGGCTGCCAAGTGCTAGCGTTCCGAAGGGCACTGCCACAGGAAACAAGATGTTTAAACAGATGCTGGGAAGAATCAAGGATTCTGGCTGCGGGCCATGAAATCCAAGAGGTCGTAAATGTGGAGACAGGAAGTTTAAAAAAAAAAGAAAAAGAAAAAGGATGATGCGGGGGGCCACAAGAGCAGAGGGATGAAAGAAAGCCAAGTGTGGGAGCTGGAAGCATGTCTCGGTAACAGGGGGCCAGATTACAGCCTTTTGATCCATGCCTGAAGAGAGGGAGTAGTGCACAGGTTCTCATCCCATGCATGCCAAAGGAGGCCAGTCCACCTCTGCAATAGCATCCTACTGCTATGAGTTCAGGGATCCCTGTGGGTCAGGGTTTGGCAGGCTGGGGGACATGTATCACCCCCCCTGTCCTCAGGAGAGATTCCCTGGAACTATGATGCCACTGTGAGGATCATCCAATTAAGCTGCACCCAGGAGAAAGCTAGGACTAGGAGACTCCGTGGCGAACATGCTGCTGGGACACAGGAGCAGAACTGCAGGGGCTGATGCTACTGTGGAGGTACAAGGGCTCTGTATGGATCACCCTGTGTCCCTTCCAGAGGAACCCCAAGATCCCTGCAGAGCTTGGGGTACCCCAGATGTTGGAGGGCCAGAAAAATTGCTTAGTCTGCTGGGGGCAAACCTTGTCCTCTTGGAGTTGACTGCCCCTGATTGGGCACCACCCCAACCAGCCCAGTGGAATTAGGAAACAGGGGAAGGAAAATTGAGATGACTCAGTGGAAGGATTGCACGTTAACCCGTTCCAGAGACGAAATGAAAAATAACAGCAGCGGGGGGCCCAGCCATTTAATGCTCTGGCCTTTTTCTGTTCTGGAGATTCGTGCTGAGCCGTGGAGCAGAGGTGCATTCATTCTAAGTGCTGCTGGCCCCTTTTTGTTGGGATTACCGAACGGCAGAAGGACATTGTTGAGACAGGACGGGATAATGAGCAAAGGCCTTTGGTAGCGCTGCCTGGTGTCATCAGCCAATTGTACCATTCTGCTAACTATTCCAGGCATTCTCTGCAAGATCATCACATAAGAACGGCCCTACTGGGTCAGATCAAAGGTCCATCCAGCCCAGTATCCTGTCTGCCGACAGTGGCCAATCCCAGGTGCCCCAGAGGGAGTGAAGCTAACAGGTAATGATCTAGTGATCTCTCTCCTGCCATCCACCTCCACCCTCTGACAAACAGAGGCTAGGGACATCACAGCGCAAGACAGTGTGGGCACTGCCAGGAACAGGGCTGAAAGCCACAGGCAGGGCTAAAAGCCTTGCAGGAACCAGGAGTGGGCCTCAGAGGGTGCATGTACACTGCAGCCAGGCGTGTGAACGGCAGCGTGTGGCGATGCACCTGTGCTAGCTGTACTCTAGCTCGTTAAAACCAGACATGAGGATGCCGCATCTGAGCCATCTTGCTTGTGCAGCCAGCGCTGCAGCCTGTGCCCCGGCTTCCTCACTTCTCTAGTTAATAAGCTACCTAGAGGACAGCTAGCGTGGGTACAGCTAGCCATTCACAATCCCAGCTGTAAGGCAGGCATACCCATAGGCCATGTCTAAACTTTTCTTTTTTCTCCCCCGATGTCACACCGTTGCTGCCACCAGTTCGTCTCCAGCAGTGGGAATGCTCACAGAGGGTACAGAGAGCCATCAGCATTTTCAGCAGCACGCTGCTTAAAACGGCTCTGCTCAGGGGTAGCCAAAGCGACCCATGAAAAGCCAGTCAGAACCAGTCAGAAAAGGGGAAAACTTTTTGTTAACAACGTAAGTGATCATTTGGAGCTTTTGTTGAGAAACTTTGTGGCTGAAAATTTCCCAGCTAGCCCCCTTTTCCTGCATGCATCGCTCTATGCAAGAGCATAAAGCACTCTCTGACGTTCTTAAGGAAACTCCATCAAAAGTAGAATTGCTCAATTGGTTGACTTCCATAATTGGTGACAGGTCATTTCAGAGGCCTAGAACATGTGCTCTCGGTGGATGAACGGAACAAGACATCCAAAAATCCCTGTAGGAAATACAAATGGGGAACAGAACAGAAGAGTGCCAGCTTCCCCAAACTGCCATGTCTGAACCTTGAACTGGAAGGGTCACTTCTAGAGACACCGTAGTTCAGTTTCCATCAGAAATGGACCTGAGCCAAAATCCTGCTTCAGAACACGCCTGTTTGAAACTAGATCTCAGCTTGGCTACAGGCTCTTTTCTCTCAAATGGTCTAAACCAAGGGGAAGTTCATATGCAGAATCAGACCCAAACTTCAGGACCCGACCTTTCCTATATGGGCCATGGCCCGTTCCGCCACTGGCCTCTCTACTTAGACTGCCACGGAGGGGATTGATTTGTGCCAGCTGTGACAGTGGTTTGTAATAACAATGCTTAGTCACTCACCGCTGAGCTGGGCTGGAACAGAACCAGCGTTCAACCATTTCCCCTCCCAGGATAGGCCCCTCACCCTGCTGAAAAGTCCCCTGGATAAGTTTCCCCCCAGCCTGTATAGAGTTGTCCCACCAACTCCCAAATAGCAGGGAGCTGCAAGGGAGAGGCTTCCCTCTTTCAGAGCCTTGTCGCATCAGCAGAATTGATCCAGACACAACTGCCTGTCTCACTCAAACTGCCGATGCTGGGCGCTCATTTCTCCGGCCCAATGTCACTGCCACTGGACAGACATTCCCACTTGCCGTCCGGCAGCAGCTAAAGACTGTCCGATGCAAAATTGATACATGAGAACTTGGCTGAGGAGCGACACTGGATTGTCAGAGAGCAGCAGTGGAAGGAGGCCAAGGAACGGGGGCGAGTGGGTGGCTGATATTGCTAGGACTGGCGGTTCATTTTTCATTTACGTCCCTCCTCCTCTGCAGTGGCGGAGGGCCCTGGAGGCAGAGCAGCCAGTCTCATGCTGCATTTCACCCACCCTTGGGAATATGGCACTGCTTCTGCCCACTCAACCAAAGGCTTCTTTGCTTTCAGTCTATTGCACTTACCCATGATCCAGTTTCTTTCAGGGTATTCTGTCCCTTTTCACAGGTCTGGTTCCTGATTTGTTCCTCCCCCATGTCACCTGGCATTGAATTCTGCTGGTAGTTTGCCACCACAGCATAGATCCATCTTGTGCAAATACTGTTGCTTGTCCTGCTTTTCTGCCCTGATACATAATGGTTTCCCGACCTGTGCACCCATAGCTCCTGGCAGCATGGATAAATGACACAGAAACATCACCTATCAGGCCTGGGGTAGAAGCAGCTAGAAAGAGCCATACCAGGTATCTGCTTTGCAGGTGCAGCTGTCCCACCTTTCCTTTTTAAAAGGGGAGTCCAAACCCGTGCTGTGCTAGGTTAGTTTGTCCCTTGTGAAGATGCAAGGAAGCATGTGGGGATCTTGGATGGGTGAGCTGCGTCTCCTGAGCACTGCAGAGTCCAACTGTGTGAGGTACCTTCATGTTTCTGTACAGCAGGATTCGGGGGCTGGGATAGGGCTGAGCACAGTGAAGAATGGGACAAAACCAGTGGCCCATTGGTGGATGCCAGTAACGAGCACAGAGCAACCTATGGAGATGATTCCCCATCCCTTACCCCACAGCTGCACAGTGCCCCTGTACCAGGTCTACCTATCTTGGCCTGGCACAAACTGTGTGACCTTAAGAATGTGCCAACACTTTTGAGGGCTACTGCAGTGGTAAATCAAGCCCAATAGCTGTGCCTGGATTGGTAAACCCAGTTTCTTGGATTGTTGGGGAATAGGTTAAAATAGTGTTAACGAACCTGAGTCCCAGGAGAGGGTAGCTTAGAAAGACACAAGGGAATCTACCTACAGCACATACCAGCATGTCAATCATGCATGCCAATGCACACTCACCCTCCTTGAGTAGTGTTGCGTCCCTTTCTAACTCTTACCAGGCATGCCAATTAGTGATGGGGGAATCCCAAAGGTTTGCAGGCTCAGCTGGAATAAGCACCCAGTTTGACAATGCTTCATCTGATCCTCTTGTGTCTGTAAAATTAGACTGGAAATCTCACAAGGACAGGTTTGCTCATGAGCTTCCTGGTGCTTCTCGGTTTTGGATGGGCCAGAAATAGCCTGAAAGCACCCTTCCCCACAGCATCTTCCTTGCTGGGTAGAACCAAAAAGCACCAGGAGATGGAAAAAAATTTAAAATGGGAGAGGAAAATGTTAACCAATATTTTTCAAAGCTCAAACCAAAAAAAAAGGTTAGAGTCATTGGCTAAAGTTTGCAGGTTGATCACGGTTTATCCAGAGCAGTTCATGCTTCTTTAGTGTTGTACGTTGTACGCCAATGTAATGGAACAGAGAGGATGGAAACATGGAGAAGAGGTTAGTCTGGTAGAAGCCTCTGGCATGTGTTCTCAGCTCCATGCTCAACAAATGGGTCAGATATAGAGTGAGTTCAAAAAGTAGAAAAACTCTGTCCCACACCTACACACACACATAAATATATCAACATTAAAGGGGATTTCTATTTTGCAGGGTTTGAAACAGATTTTTTTTTCAAAATATTTTTTGAAAGCTGTTGAAATTTAGAAGGCATGTGTTTGTTTGTTTTCTTTTCCCAGGGAGCAGAAATGATGTGGCATCAGTGACCTATCATCATGAATAACAAGTAGGTAAATAAATCATAATGAATAGTGTTCTGGCTGATGTCACCAGGTGGCACTGTTGAACATAGTCCCCATAGTATTTTTCTTAATGTGGGAAGACCTGCTGTGTTGTTAATGTAGCATGTGATGCAAGGTTCTGGGTTCAGGGAGCTGTGGCAAGCAACAAGTGACTTTGTTTTCTGGCCTGGACTCTGATTAGGGTCAGCTGTGGAGGCAGAGTTGCTCCTTGGGAGCTGGCACAGGTGCTGGGCTGTGAGTTCTGGAAGTTGGGATTGGCTTGCATGCTGTTTGTGACCATCTCTGTTCCAGGCCTAGTTTATATAGTGTAAATGAAACTAGTTAAACTTACAATGTACCCAGATTCTGTGTCACTAATTTCTCCTCCACTGGAAAAGCTGACCTGCAAGGCCCTGGAAATCCACTACTGCCCATTACTAGCTGGGCTTAGAGTTGTTCGCGCAACCCGTCCATCCATTATTTACGAATAATGCACTAAAAAAATATCAGGGTGAGTCTGCAGATGATTCATAGACTGAAAAAGGATTGTGTTTCCAATGAATATTCTATACACCAGATACTTATATCTTCCAATGGATGTATCCGACTGTCTGTATTGCGTATGAGAAGTAAACAAGCTCGATAACTACTGCAAGGCTACTTCAGTTGTTGTCTTCTTTCTGGAAGGTATTTATTAAAGCTGCTCTGTAGTTTGCCCTGGAGTCTTTCTTGTGAAGAGCATTTCATTGTTTTCATACCTATCAAACCACATCTTCTCAAGGAGCTACAGTTTCACCTAGTTTCACTGGAAAAGGATGTGTCCTGACGTGTGCCTAATATAGGTTATGAAATAGGGGTAGGATGTCGTTCATTTCCTCCAGACCCAAAGGAAACAGTATAGGGAAAGCTTTTGTTGTTGTCGTCAGCTTCTTGTATTTGTGATGAACGAGTCTGCCTAGTGAATTTCTAGTCACTGCTGCCTCTGCCCATGCTTATACGCTATAGCAGCTTATCAAGCAAGACTCTGACTCTCAAAACAAATACGAGATAACAGGCTTGCAGCACAAGAACCTCTGGCAAGAAATGTGCTAAAGCAAGACTCAGACTTTACCTTCCTTGTCACTAACACGATGACTCATAAGTGTAGCCACGAATCCAGCTGACAAACCGTTTTACTGCAAGGACCCCGCTAACGTTCAGGAGGGGAAGATTTTTATCTCCTGTACGTTTGAGTTATTTGGGGATTTTATCTATAGCTGTTCAAGCTGGAGCAAACCCCCTCCTCTTCCCGTGTCCAGCGTCAGCAGGCAGGTTGTAATGACGCCCAGGCACGGTGTAATGGCTGTATGCCTTCCGCCTGTTCTAAGGTGCTAAGGGCAAGGTGGTGGTTCTTCTAGTGTACAGTCGAGTAAAGAGGGGTGCAGAGGGGCACTGCCCCACTGGGAGGCATTGTGCCTTAGACTCACAGTGTCTTCCATGGCTCCCGGATTGCACGGGGCAGCAGGGTGGGGTTAGTACTGGAAGTAATTGGCTACACCTGTCCGGGATGTAACACACCCTCCCCAGGCCCCCAGTCAGCTCCATTTGCCAACGTGTCGTGGGATGGCACTATGTCTTTGCTGCTCCCTGCTTCTCCCCACCTTCTCTCCGCCCAGTTGCTGTCCCCGCACGGGGAAAGTATCTGAAGAATCTCCTTGTGTTTCCCCAAAAGCCAGGCACAAATATGGCTGGCTCGTAAGTGGCCTTGCCTGGCTGCCTGATTCACTACCCAGAGTGGGCCCTCCAGCCCTGCCCCCATCTCACTTCCCTAGGTCCAAGCTGAGGTGCATCAGAGGGACAGCCAGGCATTAGCATTTTTGGACGAGCCTGGGAACCAATTTTTGCCACTCCCCCAGATGTAGCTGATCCCTGCCCTCCATAATCACATCACCATGCCCAGGGCCAGCCTCAGGGTTTGGGAGAGGCTTCGTGAGATGAGTCTTTAGGGCACACTGACTCACTGTACATCAGAAAGTGTCTGTGTGTAGGGGGGTAATCTCTAAGGCCCCTGCCCAGCTTCCTGCTGCAGAGATGGAGTCCTGTGGCTTCTCCTTTTCCGTACAATTGGCTTACATTGAGCAGCTGCTGGCGAGAGCTTCGGGGCAGGAACAGGGTCCTCATCAGGGTGTGTGAATATGGCACCTAGCGCGTCATGGGCGCTTCCAGAATGCAAATAATAAATAACCCTAATCATTACGCAGAGGAAAGAAGAGCAGGTGGTCAAAGCTCTGGGCCTGGGCCAAAAGCATCTGGGATACTAGCCTGCAGAGCAGGGGTGGGCAAACGTTTTGACCCGAGGGCCACATCGGGAGTGCAAAACTGTATGGAGGGCCAGGTAGGGAAGGCTGTGCTTCCCCCAAAAGCCTCGCCTCTGCCCCCATCCGCCCCCTCCCACTTCCCGCCCCCTGACTGCCCCGCTCAGAATCCCCGACCCATCCACCACCCCCTTCTCCTTGTCCCCTGAGCACCCCATCCCGGGACCCCCCTCACCCCTAACTGCCCCCCTGGGACCCCACCCCCTATCCAATCCCCCATGCTCCTTGTCCCCTGACTGCCCTGACCCCTATCCACACCCCTGCCCCCTGACAGGCCCCCTGGTACCCCACCTCCTATCCAATCCCCCCGTTCCCCATCCCCTGCCCCCCCGAACCTCTGCCCTATCCAACCACCCCCTGCTCCCTGTCCCCTGACTGCCCCCCGGGACTCCCTGCCCCATATCCAACCCCCCATCCCCCTTACCATGCCGCTCAGAGCAACATGTCTGGAGCCGCACCACCCTGCCGCTCAGAGTGCTGCCCGCACGGCAGTGTAGCTGCAGGGAGGGGGAGCAGCGGGGGTGGGGCTGGGGGCTAGCCTCCCCAGCCAGGAGCTCAGGGGCTGGGCAGAACGGTCCCGCGGGCCAGATGCGGGCCGCAACAGTGGAGCTGAGGCTGTGGAACTGGCTGAGGAGTAGCTCTCTGATGGTGCTTTGGGGGAGGCTTTTAAGGGAGCTGAGGGGCTATTTCCTCTCCCCCATCCGAACGGCATGAACAAACCCTGTGCAAACCCCACTCACTCAGTCCTTGCGCTAGGGTTGAGACTCTGGAGAGGACAGTGTGCTCTGGGCACTGGACTAGGCAGCAGGAGACCAGGACCGTATTCCTGACTCTGCCGCTGCCCTGCTGAGGGACCTTTCCGTTTCTCCCCTCCGCCTTTGGCTGCCTCGTCTATTCAGACTATCAACTCTTCAAGGCAGAGCCTGTCTTTCAATACGCTATATGTGCCTACCCCAATGGGGCTCTGTCAAAGTGGCAGGCCACTTTAGGGGAAATGGGTGCCATAATTGGCTGCCTCCCAGCGTGAGGGAGCAGGACTAAAGGTGTCAGGGGCTAGCCTGATGAACATCTGGGCCTCATAAAAATGGAGGCAGGGGAGAGGAGACTACAGGAATAAAGTCAGGCTCCTGTAGGAGGCCCTGTGGTAAGGGGGCTATAAAAAGCAGGGAAGTCCCATGGGGAAGCTACCAGAGTCAAGGAAGTAGGGAACCTGCTAGGAAAAAGCATCTCCAGGAGAAAGCCCCGAGAGGCCGTGTTCAGCTGACAGAATAGGGAAAGCCTTCAAAGTAGCCCAGAAGTGACTAAAATGGCTGCTAAGAATGGAGCCCAGAAGGCAGACTGGCAAGTAGGCCAACTGGAGTGGAAGAACCATTTGTTTGGAGGTTGGTTTGGACTTTTATTACCCCGGGAGGGGACTGAAGTTGAAAGATGACCTGGCTGGGGACTGGACCATGAAAGCTGCAGGCTACTGCAAAACCAGAGCAGACAATAGGGCGTGCTAGCGTGGAAGAACCCCCTGCAATGCTGGGCCCTACTTTGGGATGGGGTGCTCAGTTGGTGAGCTCCCTCCAGTACAGGCCCTCACCTTGGCTGGGGCCTGTAAGTGCTGCCAGTAAATCATTTGCACCTTAAAACTCACACGCAGCAAATCTCAGTGCCGACAGCTTCTCCTCAATGTGCAGACACCTGGGCAAGTAGGGAGAAGAGAAAAGCAGAGGCAAGAGCCACCAGGCTGGTCTGAGAGAAGACCTTGCCCTTAGGCCATTAAATTAATTATGATCATTGCTGTGCTTTCAGGGCTGTGTTGGAGGGAGGAATAATAACCGCAGTATCTATTGGTTTCTGATGTCAATGGGAGAGTACGCTGAAACTCATTGACCCGATCCATGACTGATTTCAGTCTTTGGGAACTAGGCAATTTCATGGATAGAAACACACATGTCTGTAAATGGGGGGAGGGGGCGGGAAATCATTCAATTTTAGGCCCCATCATGGTCTGTAGCTACGGTATCCATTCCTGCAAAGTGCTTGTTAGTGGAGTGAATACAGTTCTAGTCATTAGATCATCTAGTCTGACAATAACAGGGTCCACATTTCCCCTCCATCCTCCCTCCTTAGTAAGAGTTTTCTCTTCCCTTTCTGTACATGTAAACAAGAACTAAGTCATTCTCCCAGTTCCCTGTACAAGCCCATGTACTTGTGCACTCTTGCTAACTGCTCTGAGGACTTTGGTCAAGCTGTGATAACATCTCCTCTGTGCTGCGTGGGAATTTTATTGCTATGCAATGCAGACAGGATCATTTGTTTCCTTGTCATCCATAATGGGATCCACATTGCTTCTTAATTAGTCTCCTTTTCTGTATAAGGAAGATTCTGCACCACATAAGACACTGTAAAATAATTTGCTATGTCAGACTTGCCATTCTGTTCTGCAGAGCTATGGAGTGTGATGCCAAGAGAACTGAAAGATAAGATTGGCCACAAAACCCCAATAAACAATTCTGTGCGGGGGTCCGGTGTCGATTGGCAGCTACTTTGACTTTGGGTGGATTTTGACCAGTAACTGTGACCCATTGGAAGGTAATGCTAACCAGTCCTTCTGAATTACCTGTTTAACTGTCTGGGGCTTGGGACTTTTGTTTTTTTATGTCCTTTCTAGGTAAAAACAGCAAGAGGCCATTTTAAAGAGCACAATTTTCATTTATCTGCCGCTATTGAGTGCACACAATGCACCTGATAAGGAATAACGTCACATTAAAAGACAAGATGATAAAAAGCATTTCATAGAAAAATCTTACTCAAACCAAACCTGCCCCATGTTGTTGTCCATTGCCATTTCTGGTGGTACAGCCACACAAATGTGAGTAAGGCAAAAAGTCTATTTGCCAAGTATGGATTTTTTTTTATTTACTTATTTTTTTGCATGACTAGTGTGATCTGTAGAATATTTGCGGCCTGTGGGAGATTTGAAATTGGAATCTCTTTATGCCATCCACTTGTAACTCTCCTTTAAAGTGCTATGCACACTTGATTACCTAATCCTCATTTCTTTAACAGAGTGCTGGCCTCCAAGGTCCATGACATGAGACCAGATCAGCTGGCCAATATTACTTTCTTGAGGGAGCCTCTCCATTTTCTACTTTTATTATTTGTACTCCATGTTTATTACTGTAGTGCCTACAGACTGGCCAAGAATGGAGCCTTGTCATGCAAGGCACTCTACAAACAATAGTAAATGGCCCTGAAGAACTTGCAATCTAAATAGACAAGACAGACACAGGGTGGGAGAAGGGGTAGAGCACACAGGCAGAGTGAACTATGTGATAGCAGCCACTGTCCTGCTAGTTCCACAATGGTATTGATTTTTGGGGGTAGGTTTCAGTTAGGAGGGGATCAACTAAAAGGAAAGAAAGGGGAAGACAGAGGGGACACTGAAGGGGTGAGGGGGACAGGGCAGGTGTTGAGGGAACAAGAGGTAAAAAGACTGTGAAAAAGAGAGGGATGGAGCAAACAGCCAATCAGCACAGGGCAGAGAGAGTTCTGTCAAAACCGTAGAACATTCTCTGAATGTCTGAAGGTTCCTACTTTAGCTGCTTCTGCAGGTGCTCCTACCTGCTGGTGTCTCGGAGTGGCTCATCCTTGCAATTTTTCTCCAAGGCCACATGGCCTCATTTCCCACAGAGGATCCCTGAAGGAGGGTTTTCTATGCACAAGATCCTCTCAGGTGGATATTTCCATGACGGAGGAGAGGGGAGGGAGTGATCAATGCTACTGAAAATTACCTCTGTTGTTTGAAATCCTGATCATCTGATCTAAGGGCCTAATCCTGTAAACGTGCACACATACCTACCCTTATTCACATGAGCAGCTCCATTGACTTCTATGCCCCCAGTGACAGTCAGATACTAGACGATGTATTTGCAATGTTTCGTGCCCAAGAACTGCTTGCCAGATCCTCAGATGGTATAGTAAAAGGCCCACTGACTACAAAGGAGCTGTGACAATTCACACCTTCTGAGGCGCGGCCCCTGAAGGTTTTCTAATCGGGGTTGTATATGTAGGTGTAGTGAATACACACACCTTACGGCATCAGGAAGCGCTCTCTTCACTGTGGTCAATAGCCATAGCAAGACCCTAACACCAAATCACATGTCAGAAGCACTCTGTGTTCTGAACGAGTGTGTAGCACAAGTGATGTCAACGTGTGTCTGCTAATATTGACAGATGGGCAAGGAAAACACTGGATTTGTGCATGAAATTGTATCATTTTTCAGCTGTGCTTTAGTGGCTTAAAAGGTTTGAATTGCATATTCGTATTAGGGGAAAGGCTTGCTCATTTTCACCTTCTTTCCTGCCCTTCCCTGCGGTTTCCTCTTTTAAAATAATATTATTAGAACAACTTTTTCTTTTCAGTTTCACAGCTGCTTTCCTATAATCAGCAATGTGCCTCCCTCATTGTCCTATCACCTGCAAACTCCCATCTCCTGCATCCCCTTGCAGTGACTCGGAGCTGCCCCAGCTCATATTCCAGATCTCACCTCACCCTTAGCCCAAAATGGTTATTTATAAACCTGGTTGAAATGTTTCACAGCAGACGTTTCTTTGTTCCAGAATGGTCTTTTCTCAAAAGTGAAACTTCTCATGAAAAATCACTGTCACTGAAACATTCTGGTTCTCCTGCCCTCCCCCAAATTTTCCATAATGCTTTTAATTTTATAGAACTTTTAAAAAATAGTTATTGAGATTTTTCCACTTACTAAAAGCCTGGTAAGAAAATGTGCGTTTTGATATACAAGAAACTCTGACAACCACATTGAGAAATACCACGAAAGGTGGAGCTGCTTCAGACCCAACATAACTGAAACCACTTCAAGATCTTAAACTTTTTTGCAAAATGGTTTTCCTGTTTTTCAAACAGTTCTAGTTATTGATCCCTCCTGGAGCTCCCACATTGTACTGTGTCAGGGTGTAAACTTGCTGTGTCGCTTTAAAAGGTGCAGCATAAGGCCATGCAGCTCCATCAGCTGGTGTGTGTGAGGGGTGACCCTTGCTCTGCCTGCTATCCCCGCCCTTTTAGACAAGCTGCTCAGAGGGGGAGTGGGGAAGCAACTTGATAGCAGCCCCTGTGCTTCCCCCCATATTCAGGAGCTGCACTTCTGGCTGGCAACACATGGCCCATGCGAGTGGGGAAGGAGGTTTACTCTCTCTCTTTACCCTGTGTGGCCATAGAGGACGGGCTTTTCCAAAGTCCCCAGAGCCCAGATCCTCAGTGAGTTAGGCACACAAGTACTTTAGAGGATCTGGACCTGAGTGATGTAGGAGCACAAGTCCCATAGATTTTCTGTGGGATTTGTGCTTCTAAGTCACTTAAGCATTCTTGCAAATCCCACTCAGAAAGGCTAGCCTCAATCTAGCCCACCAGGGTATGCCTACACTGCAATAACCCAGCAGCGTGTTCAGGGCTGGCCTGGGTCAGCTGACTCGGACTCACGGGTCTCAGGCTGGAGCCTGGGCTCTGAGACTCACTCAAGGGGGGGAGAGGTCTCCGGGCCCAGGCTCCAGCCCAAGCCCGAACATCTATATTGCTATTTTTAGCCCTGCAAGCCTGAGTCACCTGACCGGGGCTCTGAGACTTGGTGCCACTGGTTACTGCCCTGTTATTTGTACAACGAAGCCTTGCTAATACTCACATTCCTAACCTGCCACTCTAGTTATTTTCACAACAGCCCTGTCATCTCAACCTATTATTTTAACAAGATCTAAAGAGCTGTAATGAGGCTTCCCGCACTTAAGAAACCACTGCTCATTCAAAAGAGGCAATACCTTCACTAGTGCACCACCAAGTACCGGCATAAATAATTTAAACCAAACAGCACTCGTCACAGTCAAAGAAGAAAGTACGTTCTGTGAGGCAGTTTCCTTGATTTATTCAGATCTTCACATTGCATTTGTTCCCTTACTCTCTGCTTCGCAAAATGTGTTAATATGCGAAGAATCTCCTAGTCATGGACTACATCCACCCTGATTGAATTGGCCCTGCCAACACTGGTTCTCCACTTATGAGGCAACTCCCTTCTCTTCATGTGTAAGTATAATAATGCCTGCATCTGTAATTTTCACTCCATGCATCTGAAGAAGTGGATTTTTTACCCACGAAAGCTTATGCCCCAAATAAATCTGTTAGTCTGAAAGGTGCCACCAGACTCCTTGTTGTTCTAGTCATGAAAGGGGAATTGGGAAGGTTTAACTGTATTTCTTTGCACAGGAACCATTTTCCAGTTGCACTAAAACCTTTCAGGATATTTGTGGTACTGAGAGCTCACCACTTCTTAGGTAGTCCCCAGTCATTGGCCCCAGCCCCCTGCTCATAAAAATAGAGCTAAGACAAGACAGTACATTACCAGCATGGAGTCCTTTGATTCAGAGCGTACACTTAGCACTTTGAGAGCAGCTTAGCATTTACATGGACTCTCGCAAAGCCGAAAGGCTCTGTCTTGTCTAGGCGGTTTTCATTCATCTCTTGCTAGTGTCGTTCTAATCTGAAAAGTGACTGTATGCGGGGGTTCCGTGTTCATGTGTCTCAATGGCTTCATGGGAAGCTTGCTCAGTTTTATACATAAAGGGGCAGCAAGTTTAACTGGACCGCCTTGTATGCTCCCCGGCTCTGGAAAACAAGCTGGGATCTTTCTGGTTTGAGCTTCATCACAGGTTCTTGCCCAAGATAAAGCAGCATTTTGAACAGCCTGAAGGGGAGTTTCCTTAGAACTTGCTTCTCAGACTGTGCTCGCAGCAGCACCAGGATGCAGCCGCCAAATCTGTTGCCATAGACTCTAGAAATGGTGGGTGAAATCCTGGCTCTGCTAAAGTCAATGGCAAATCTCCCGTTGACTTCAACAGCGTCAGGATTTTTCCCTTTCATTGCAAAATCCGTTTAATTCTTTGCATTTGAAATGCACCCCAGAAGCCTCATGTTTGCACCCTGTGAGAGGGATGGACATGGGGGTTCTAGGGAATCCCCACACTCTGCATGTTGGGGGGGGGGGAGGGGGGATGCTCTTCGATCCACAGAGCTGCTGACCCTAGATCCTGGAGAGGAAAGGTGCTGCAGTTGTAGCAGCTACTCCAGACTATAGGCTGGATTGCTAGCTAAGGGGGAGTGGGGAAGGGAGGGAACTGTCCTGTGACCCCATGCTGTACCTATAGGTTGAAGGATGGATTTCACCCTCTTCACTCCTGTAGACTTTGCCTGCAGAAAGCCTGACTACTCAGACTTTATGGGTGAAGTGAATTTCTGTGCCTATATGAAATGACTGAATGCTTTAAAAAAGGTGTCATAAGAGCTAGGTATTATTAATGTCAGCAGCCACTGGGCTCATAAACAATCCTGTAGTAAAAGATCAAAGAGATCCATCTGCTGGCCCCATCTGAGTGAAGGTTCTGTCAGCATTCCCATTACACAATCACTTTTTCAGATACTTAAGAACATAAGAACGGCTATACTGGGTCAGATCAATGGTCCATCCAGAGTACCAGTCTCTGACAATGGCCAGTACCAGATCTTCAGGGGGAGTGTACAGAACAGGGCAGTTGGATGGATCCACCCCATCTTCCTCTTCTCTCAGTCAGAGGTTTAGGTACACCCCAAGCATGGGGTTACATCCCTAACCATGTTGGCTAATAGCCATTGATGGATCTATTCTCCATGAAATGACCTAGTTGTTTTTTGAACCCAGTTATACTTCTAGCCATCACCTCAGCCCATGGCCCTGAGTGCCACAGGTTAATTATGCGTTGTGTGGAAAAAGTACTTTGTACAATTAACCTGTGGAACTCATAGCCAGGGGATGTTGTGAAGGCCAAAAGTACCACTGGGTTCAAAAGCAAACTAGATAAGCTAATGGAGGAGAGGTCCATCAAAACTTGTTTAAAGTATTTCAAGTTCAAACAAGGTCTTGGCCGAGAAGTAGAGTTCCTGTAGCTGATGCAGAACCCTGTGCTATGCCTGATGTTAGCAGGGACTCAGAACAGTGCACATACCTGATACAATGAGTTGCTGCAAAGGGCTGGGAGCAGGAAGGAAGGGATTTCAGCTTTTATTCAAATGCTGCTGTTTTGCATGTGAACATTAATATAAGCTGAGATTTTCAAAAACACCTGTGGGTGTCTGGTGCCCAGTTCCCTTGAATTGGACACCTAATTCCCTCCGATTGCTTGAAAAATCTCACCCTTAGTACACAGAAATATAAACATAACCAAGCAAAGGCTAACAAGGCAGAACTATACAGCCGTTCTTCACCAGCGTCTTGGAATTTCACCTCAAGGTTCAACTGTACTTGTTTTTAGTTAATGTGTGAGACTTTCTTAAGGGAATTAATAGCTGAAGTTTTATTAATATGATTCTTCTCCATTCTGCTCTGTTGATTTTTATCAGATGTAACTGATTCTTGCTGGGCCCATTCCTTTTGCCTAGACTGAACTTCCAGAAGCCAGTTTAAAAGTTCCTTCCCTGTTTTTGGATAACATCTTAGTTTATTAACAATCTAAGTTGCTCTTTGCTATTTATGCTCTCTTGGTTTAACTTTGTGCCGTTTGCTCAGCTTGGATAATGAAAATAGACTCAGCAGTGTCACTTTCAGTATATTCCACTTCCAGCCAATTTCACTTGCTGGTACTAATGCTTTACGATGCTGCAGCCTTTGGGTTGCAAATACAGGGCAGATCATGCCTTGTCCTACTGAAAAAACCATGCAATGGGTCAAGTCAAGTCAGAAGTTTTGTGCATTCATGCTCATAGAGCTCCTGAGGTTACATGCTGACAGGGTATAGGGCATAGGTTATGGGAAATAGTTGGTTTTACTACTTGGCTGGGATTAGTGATGGTAGTAAAGTTAAGCACATTTGTAGGATCAGGGTCTGTGTGATATCACCTGGTGGTTTAGGAGAGAGATCCTTGAGCTCAGGTGATGGAAGCCTGTGGGTTTGGATATTTTTTGTAAGATGAAGGGCAAGGTTTCTAGCCCTTCCTCTGCAGGTGATTGATCTAGCAGTAATGGCTGTTGCCTGCCACACATGAGCATGGTTTGCCCACCAGAGTGGGCAGGGAGCACAAACCTCAATATGTACAAGTGTCCTGGCAGCCTTGGAACAGCTGGGTAGAAGGGTCAGGGCTTCTAGGGAGAGCCTAGCCATCTCGGTGGATGGCTGACCTCACTGCTGCCCTTATCAACCCCTGTGGCCCTTCCCCTGTCCACTGTAGCTGTGCCCCATTCATCTACCCCCAACAGAGACAGCCAGGATAAAGCAGGGGCCATGGGAGTGAATGCTAGAAGTAGGCGTCACTCATATCAAGGGGCAGGAAGGGGAGGAAATCAGGCCCAGGCTCAGTATTGACTGCAGCAGGGGTATTTGTCAGGGACTAAGTAGGTAAGTGATCACAGCTGCCTTGGCCCCACTAAACCTACGTGATAGAAAAATCTGCATAAATGTCAATCTCAGTCTGTAACCCTGACCCTCATGCCATTGTGGCCTTCCACCTTCAAGGGACTGGTTGAGGGCCCCCCGTCTACAGTATGTAGCGTAGGTACAAAATTCCCTTCATGCCTGCTCCATTCAGCATGCCGTACCCTGGGGTTTTTTTTTGGGGGGGGGGCCACGTTAAGAGGGCCTTATGTGCCAGGGTGAGTGTCACCCCTGAAGTGAGCAGGGAGGTACAGCAGCAGACTGTTAGCACACCCCGTGATGCTGAACACTGTAAAGAAGGTGGGTGTGGAGTGGCTTGGAATGATCCAGTTCTGGAACGAATATCACACCCCCCCTCCCCGAGTGTCTGCTCTTACCTCCATCCCACCCAGAGACTTCACAGACAAAAGGCCCCTGGAAACGGCAGGGTGCTCACCCCATGCTCTTTAACCTCTTTGGCTTTAAAAGTGAGTTCAGTCCTTGATTGAAATATTAAAATCCATCGAGGTTAAAGGGCCAGTGTATAAACTTGCCCCCCCCCCCAATTTAGGTTTAGTAAAATATTATTCCAAAGCTTAAGACCCATGAAATATTTCCTTTAAACTGAAGGAACAAAACAAAAAAAAAATTGTTGCGTAGAATATTCAAATGGAGAATTCATCTAATTTTTGAAACTGTCAAAAACCACTCAGTTGCATTTAGGAATAATTACCTGTTCAAATGTGAAAGACAGGCAGATGGCATAAATGCAACAGGACTAACAAAGCTGGCCTTGGACAAGTAGCCCAGCACCAAGGTGCATGATTGCTGATTGTGTGTGTTGTGTTAGGAAGATGTGAAAGCCCGCAAATAGTCCTCAGCTGTGGATGAAAAGAATAAGAAGAACAGACACCCTGCTTTGTTGATCATTTTCTTTCCAGAAAATGTTTTAACACTAACTGGCAGCATGATGAATGACTAATGAATCCACATTATTAAAAAAAAGAAAAAAAAAAAGCTTTATGAACCTTGTTAATTTAAAAACATTGTTTTTTAAATAGATTAGCCATATTTCTCATCTTTCTGACAGTGCCTTTTTCAGTCACTCTTTTGATCTACACTGAAACAGCAAGTCTTGGATGTTCATCAAAGCAGCTTTAAAGGTTGGGTCTCTAGGATGAGGACTGTCCCAAAGATTCTTCATCTCTCTCATTAACATTCCCCAGGGAAGAGTCTCCATTCTCTCCTCACACACCCTTGGCTGCTAACATGAATTATTTGTCTGTACAACTAGTGTAGTGCACATGATGTTCCAATTTAACAGCTTTATCACCACCCCCTTCCCCCGACACGTGAATATTTCTGTTATTGTTTTGGTGACGATCTGTGCCTCCCTCCACAGCAGGAAGTACCTGAAGGTGAGTTTTGGCTCACTCTCTGCTCTTGGTTTCAATCTGGAGGCCAGGTCAGATAGGGATGATTTAGGGTTTTCTCAAGTCTTTTCTTCCTGTGATCACTACTTACTCCCTTGCCTATCTTTCACCACCACACCTTTCCAGCATCTAAAGAACTGCTTCTGAGACTAACCGCCTGAACTAGGGGCCAGTAGTCCGAGATCTCAAGTAGGGGTCATGGCTAAGCTTCAGGGAGCAAGTGCCCCCAGCTGCCTCCCAAAGTTGGTGGTCTCATATGGCAGGGAGTTGTCACAGCATTAGCTCACTGGACAGAAGGTTTCTAGATGGATTTTCTATTAAAAATAGGCCAGAAAAGGATCCCCAAGTAGTTCAAGTGTAAGAGTCTAAGTTAACCAGAAAGTGCCCCCTCTCCTCCACCTCTAGACTGACCCCACATTGTGCAAACCAACCTGCCTAGAAGGGCTCTGTACCAAATACTCAAGGCTTGTACATGTGGTCCCCACCTTGGGGTAACTCTGCTGCCTTGTCAGTCGCTATACTCCTCCCGCTCCCTCAGGGCAGGGTACTTGGTAGCCATTTTCCATTTCATGTGCTTTGGTTTCAGGCAGGCTGCGAGGGAGGTTTTCCTACTGATACGCCTGGCCACCTCCTGGCTCTTGGCCTTTCTGGGGGGTGAGGCATGTCTGACTAAGGGCTGGATAGGGAAGATTGTCTTGCCCTTTGGAGCCCCCAGCAGCTGCCACACTTCTCCAGAGGTTGAGCTGCTCAGGTATTGCCAAGGCCTCTTTCCACTGCTGTCCCTCACATGGACCTTGGAGTTCAACTTCTGGACCAGCAGCTTCATGATCCTCTGGTGTCCATGGATGGCCGCTAGGTGCAATGGGGTGTAGCCACAGCTGGACTTCACGTTCACATCCAGGGGGGTGCCCGCTTTCTCAGCCCCGCTGACCAAGTCCTGGAGCACTTGGTTGGCTCCATGTTTGGCGATCCAGTGGAGTGCGGTGTAGCCCGAAATAAAGTCCCTCTGCAAAGCAAGCTGGGGATCTTCCAGGAAGAGCGCCCGGACCTGCACCCAGGAGCCAGCAGCCACCATGACGATCCAGTTGTGTTCCCTGGGGTCTAGCGGCACAGAGGAGGGCCTGGAGTCCAAAGGTCTGTGCGGGACGGGCAGCACCTCCTCTGCAGGCACACAAGTCTGTCTTTGCACAGAGCCCAAGAACTGGAACGTAATGGGAGTGTCCACACCTGGGGAAGCCAATATTGCCCCCTTGGCCATCTTCCTGGACCTCCGGGGGCGCCGGCCTCTCCTCCCCTGGTCCTGGGCCCTCAGCTCATCCGCAGAGGAGGACACCCTGCTCCTCTCCTGGGCACTCTTGCTCCTGAAGGAGTGGCGGGTGCAGGGCGCGGTGCCATTCACCTCCACCACCTGCCCATTGGCCCTGCCCTTGCTGCGGAGGTAGCGGTGGCTGGGGGCCCCGTTGCTGAGCGGCTGGCAGCGCGAGGCTAGCGCCCCTGGGTCCCTGGGCCCTTGGCCTGCTCCCCCAGCGGGGCTGGCAGCCGTATCCCCCGCCTCCTGCGGGGAGTCGCTCCCCTCGCTGCCGGTGCCACCCTCGCTGCCCCCTTCGCTCCCAAGGCTCGCCTGCTCCACGAAATCCTCCAGGTCCTGCAGGGCCAGCTGGCAGCGGATGCTCCTGAAGATGGGCTGGGGGCACCTCCAGCCGCCCTCGGGGAGCGCCCGGGCCGGGGCCGGGCAGCTGCCGTCGGCCGAGCGAGGAGCGGACCAGCTGTCCCGGGCCGCCTGCCCCGCACCTCGGCTCCTCTCCACACATTCCTTGGTCCGCTGCTGCTGGAGCCAGGCGGGAGCGCAGGGGCCGGGAGCCCGGGGCGCCCCGGGGAGAGCGTGCGGGGCAGCCCGGCGCAGCTCCGGGCCCGGGGCGCAGCGCTCCGGGGGGTGCCCCTGGCCACCCGCGGCCCGAGCCGGGGCAGGAGGCGGCTCCGCTCCCTGCCTCCCTGAGTCAGCCTGGGGGAGGCCGGGAGCCCCCCGGCCAGCTCTGCCCGGGCAGGAGCGGGGATGATCCCGGGGGAGGCGGCCGCGGGGGGCCGGGCGCTGCTGCTCCCGGAGCCCGCCGTGCGCCCCGCTCCCCCGGCCTCCCGGGGAGCCCGCTCCGCTCCCTGGCTGGGCGGCTGGAGGAGCCGCCTCCTTCCCTGGGGGCGCACCGGCCAGGCCCTGCCCCTGGCACCGCCCGGGCCCTGGGGGCGGCTCCGCGGCAGGTGGCCTCAGCTCCTCGCCCAGCAGGTCCCGGTACCTTCTCCTCAGCACCACGTACTTGGGGCCGCCGCCCGCCTCCTGCTTCACCGTGGCTAGCGAGTTCACGAGGCTCTTGAACTGCTCCCGGCGCTGCTGCACCTGCCCGGCCGCCCCGGGGTCCCGCAGGAAGCGCTTGAAGTGCCCCAGCAAGGCGGCGTTGGTCACTCGGCCCCCGGCCTGGCAGAGGAAATCCAGCAGCTCCTCCTGGCTCAGCTCCCTGGCCATGGCTCTGCCCCAGTCTCTCGGTGCGGGTCACCGACACCCGGGCAGGGCAGCCCCCGGCAGGCCGGCGCAGCAGCGGGGAGCTGTCACCTCGCCCCTGCCCAGCGAGCCCAGCATGGCCCCCGGCCTGCACCCCCTCTCCTGGGCAGGTGCTGGAACGGCAGGGAGACGCTCGCCCTTCTCCTTGAGACCAGTCCCTGATAAAGTTCCTCCTGGAGTCAGTTTCACCTGCTCGCCTCTGCTCCGCCCAGCCACCCCCCCCAGCTCCTCCCCTCTCGCAGGCACGAGCACTCCCCTGCTCTCCCGGGATGAGTCAGGCCGGAGTCACACCGAGTGTGGGCCCAGGAAAGGCAAGAGGCAGAGAAACTCAGCTCTCACCTGTGGGCAAGTGATTGTTTTTACTTTCACGTTACCTGCCCCCTCCCGTTTCCTTTGATCACAGCCACGCTCAGGGCTGTCACCGAAAGAAGGTGGGGAGAATTGAAGTGTGTTGCTTTGCCTGGCGTTCAAAGTGGTGTCACAAGTAAGTTTCCTCTGGAGGGGGAGGTGGTGGGATCGTATAAATCTGGGGGAAACAGTTTTGTAAAACGCCCCCCTTCCCCCCGTTTTCCTCCTGAAGTGTGTGGCATTTCTGCAGGGTAAAGGCTGGCTGTCCATTCCATTTTGGAAAATATAATCCAGTTTCTTAAGGTAGTATGGCCTGAGTTTAAAACAAAAACCCAACTCATTTATTTTTGAAAAAGGTGTGTGATCTGATGTGTAAACAGAAAACAACACAGCGTAAAATTATACGAACAAAACGAAATTGCATTTAAAATGTGCTCTGAGGGGTTTTCTGCTCCTCTGATGAAGTTCAAGGGCCTGATCTAGAGGTTTTTAAAGTCAAATGGGCTTCAGAGTGAGCACTAGGTATGCATAAGGGTTTTTCCATGAGAAACTGATTAAGGCCCTCAGGCAAACATTTAGGTGTGGGAGTAACTTTGCACAGCTGAGTAGCTCATGAGTGCCAGTTACTCAGGTGCCTAGGTATTGGCAGAATCAGGGCTTAAAACCTTGCTCCTAGCATGGGCACTGCTAGCATGTTTCCCCAGGCTGAGGCCCACGCATCCTTATTCTATCCCATTGATATCAGAGGGTGAAGCATGGGCCCATGCTAGCAGACCCTGTTCTAGGATTAGAGTGTAACTGATGGGCATCACAGGGAAAATAGAGCAAACTAAAATAAAGTTAAAAGCTTGAAACATCAGAGTAAAATACATTTATTTCTGTAACTCCTGACAGTTATCGTTATCTTAAGTGTAACTTACAGGTATGCAATTTTCAGACAGGAATGTGATTTTCAACGGGATGGATTTAATCTGAAAAATTTATGTGTTTGAGATGGAAGGATTGACTGAAGGGAGAACTGGATTTCTATTCTCCTTGCCTCCATGCTTATATTTTAGTGCCAGATTTCACTGTAAGACACAAGGAGAGAGAGATGCTCATTCATAGGTATTTATTATTAAATTCCTTCCTGTTGCGTAAGACACTAGGTATGTGAGGCACAATGTCTAATGTGTAGGATACTGGCATTCAAGGGAGTATTTCAAGGAAGGCTGACAAATACTATTATTCTGCAATTGACAGTGCACAGGCAGATTGCTGTGAGCCTCATAAAGTTAATGGGGCCCGGCCTGCACTTAGCACTCGAGTTGCATGCTATCAGTTACAAGACTGAGTCCTAGGAGTGCAGTTGGCAGGAAAGGGTTTAAAGTGAACTCCCAGTGCTGCTGGACTAGTTTTATAGAAAACCGACAAAATTCCCCCTGGACCACTACATACAACTCCAAACATGCTGAACAGCTCCACAGACGGACTTCAGGAAAACTGAGGAACCACTTACTGCCCTGCACATACTCCAGAAGGGACTGCCTCAGACAAGAAATCATCACTTTCTCCCACACACTGGAAGAAAAAAAAATCGGGAAACTTGCCTGGAAATCATGCAAGAAACCCAAAACAATTAGGAAAAAAAAACAAACTCATGACAGCCATCCAACCACTAAAACAAAAAGTGGAGCCAACTGCAACTCCACAGCCCATAGAACAGCCTCTCCATCAGAAAACATGGCACCAGGACTCACCACATGGACACTACACAACACCCTGACATCAGCAATGTACCAAAACTACGCCGAAGTGGAGCTGAATTATCTGTGCTCTGCAAGAGGCTGAACTTCTGCCGCACCACAGAACCTGATACATATTAATATGTGGAGAACTAGAAGACTTCTTCCACTGACTCTGCCTGAAAGAATTCTTTCCACAACAATGATAACACCACCCACAATTGCTACATTCCCACTGCCTGTCATAAGGAAAAAACATCATCTGACTGCACATCCCACAACAGATGAAACCACGCTCTTGGTCATTACACTGATTGGTTCAGAAAAATATTGACTGTGAAATCCTTAACAAACATCACATCCATCACAGTCGCCACGGCCAAGAGGAGAGCTCTACCGCCCCTGAAATTCAACCACCAAATAGTGATCAAACCAGCAGGGGGAGTCATCATAGTCCTCAACCATGGTGACACCATCTGCTATAAAGAACGCAAAGACCCCACACCACCAACTCTCTGACACCATCTGCTATAAAGAATGCAAAGACCCCACACCACCATTTTCCCAGGAATTTAAGGATATCATGAAACCCTTCTCCAAACAGGTTCTTGAGAAACTCTACAATTTCATCCCCCTTGAATCCCCCCCACCCCCGCCTCCTACATACTTTCCAAAAGATACAAACAAGGGGACCCAGGCAGACCCATCTGGCCACAGCTGTCTTAATGAAGGAAGACCGGGACTTATAGAAACCATCCTCAAACCACTCACCACACAAAGGCCCAGCTTCCTCCAGGACAAAACCGACTTCCTCCAGAAACTCTGCAACTTTAACATCCTCCCTCAGAACACCGTCCTTGCCACCATGGATGTCACCTCCCTATATGCCAATATCCCTCACAATGACAGCATCGCTGCCTGATTCGAATATCCATAGGATAATGGACCACCCTCAGGTATCCACCCCAAGCACTGGGAGGCAGTGGGAGGCGCTGATCGGCAGGGCCCACCAGCGGACAGGAGGTGCTGGGGGCAGGGGGAGGTTCTGGTAGAGGGGCTGCCAGTGCATGCTCAGCAGCCACAGGCACCGACTCCATGGGTGCTCCGGGGCTGGAGCACCCATAGGGAAATATTAGTGGGTGCTCTGCCAAGCTCCGCCCCCCCCCCCAAGTGCGCCGCGTCCCTGCTCCTCTGCCTACCTCCCAGCGCTTCCTGCCGGGCCGCCGCTAAATGGCTGTTTGGCCGCTCCGGGGGCGGGAGGAGCGGGAACCTGGCACGCTCAGGGGAGGAGGCGGGGAAGAGGCCGGGGCAGGGATTTGGGGAAGGAGTCAGAATAGGGGCAGGGAGGGGGAGGAGTGGGGCGGGGACTCTGGGGAAGGGGTTGGAATGGGGGCAGGGCAGGGGCAGGGCCTCATGGAAGGGATGGAGTCAGGGCAGGGCCGGGGGCAGAGTGGGGTTGAGCACCCACTGGCGGGAGCAGAAGTCAGCGCCTATGGCTCCAGCCCCAGAACAGCCATGGAGTCAGCACCCGTGTGCTGACATATCTCCATTGCAACAATAATCAACACCCCCCACAACACACCTTTCAAGATCCATGGGTCCTACACATGTCACAACATGTGGTGTACCTCAGCCAGTGCACTAAATGCCCAAATAACAACTATGGGAGTGAAACTAGACAGTCACTACACCTTCAAATGAACTCACACAGGAAAACGATACAAGACAAAAACACCCTATCACCTGTGGGTGAACACTTTTCATGACGCAATCACTCTATATCTGAGCTCTCAGTCCTCAGCCTCAAAGGAAACCTGCACAACACCTTCAAAAGAGGAGTCTGGGAGCTTAAATTCAAAATTTTGGTAGGAACTAAAAATCATGGAGTGAATAGAGACACTGGATTTATGGCTAATTGCAACACTCTATAACCCACTTACACCCCCCTTCCAGCTTTTTTCCCCTTCCCCCCTCTCTCCCCCCATGACACTCTGAATATATTTCCCAGACCTGAAGAAGAGCTCTGTGGAAGCTGATCCTCTCACCAACAGAAATTGGTCCAATACAAAGATACACCTCACCCACCTTGTCTCTCTAATATCCTGGGACCAACAGGACTACAACACTGCATACAAAGTTCCCCTAAGTCACCTCTAGTCTATTCAATACTTTTGATGATGACATTTTACCCTATTTTTTTAAGGACTGGCAAGCATCTGCTTATGAGAATAATCTACAGAACATCTGTCTACTGCAGAGGTGGGCAAACTGCGGCCTGGGGGCCACATCCAGCCCTCCAGACATTTTAATCCAGTCCTCGAGCTCCAGCCACGAAGCATGTGGCTCCCGGAAGTAGCGGCATGTCCCCCTTCTGGCCCCTACATATAGGGGCAGCTAGGGGGCTCCACACGCTTTCCTGCTCCCACAGCTCCCTTTGGCCAGGAACTGTGGCCAATGAGAGCTGCGGGTCAGCACCTGTGGACAGGGCAGCGTGCGGAGTCGTCTGGCCATGCCTCCGCATAGAAGCCAGAGGGGGGACATGCCACTGCTTCTGGGAGTTGCTTGAGGTAAGCGCCACCCGAAGCCTGCACCCCTGACCTCCTCCTGCACCCCAACCCCCTCCCGCCCTCCAAACCCCTCAGTCCCATCCACACCCCAGAGCCCGCACCCCCATCCAGAGCCCTCACCACCACCCCCGCACCCCAACCCCCTGCCCCAGTCCAAAGCCCCCTCCTGCACCCTGAACTCCTCATTTCTGGCCCCACCCCAGAGCCTGCACCCCCAAATGGAGCCCTCACCCCCTCCCACACCCCAACCCCCAATTTTGTGAGCATTCATGGCCTGCCATATAATTTCCATTCCCAGATGTGGCTCTCAGGCCAAAAAGTTTGCCCACCCCTGCCTTAGCCTAGCTGCAACTCAGCATAACAACTAACAGGGTGAAGAGAGAAGAAACAGAGCAATAGGACTACAAAGATCTTTTTCTTGCTTTCAGTAATATTTAAAAGCACAGAGACTGAGTCTTTTTCTGTTTGGAAAGCACTTTGAACAACGTAGGTGATACAAGCGTCTAATTATATTGCAGTATTTAAAAAACACCTGTTTGACAAGGTTTCCAGGAATGGCTAAGGGTGTGGGACTTTGGAGTGGAATGAAGTTTACTGCTGTGTTTATTGGCTGGTGTATTAATTTTTATATTGTGTTAGGTGGTAGGTGATATTTTGTTGGTAAATTCAATTGGTAGGGTGCCCAGAGCTTAGATACACACATTCTTTAAGCTTGTGTTAAATAATGGATAATAACACAGTAAATGTTAAGTGTTTAAAATATATAATATTTTTAAAAGTCTCATAGACGTTTCAAATATAATTTTTCATTGCTGACTTCCCCCCTTCATTATGCACAAAGTTATAATGAATTGCTGTTTTTAAAAAGAACATTGAAATATTTGTTTTCGGGGGAAAAACGCAGAGAGAATTATATGGCCTCTTTGCAAAGTGATAATAGGAAACAAACAGGCAAAATTTTGGGCCTACCAGTCTTGGCAAGGCTAGTGAGGCATGGTAACACAAGGGAGTGGGTTGCTATTGTTCATTACAAAATATACAACATAAAAAAGGAAACCAATTGATGGAATCTATGCCTGCAGGGATATCTGGTATTACAGATGCAGGTACTCGTATGTATCTGGTATTGTAAATATGCTTAAATGCTACATTGAAACAAAAATATCAAAAACATTGAAAATGAAGTTATATTAGACACCTGCATTTATCATGTGGCTGAAGGCAGCTGGAGCACAGCTCCCAGTAAAGAATGGGGTCCTTAATCTTTATTATTATTATTATTGGTATGTATTACATTAGCACCTAGAGCAGGGGTGGGGAAACTTTTTGTCCCGAGGGCCACATCGGGGTGCGAAACTGTATGGAGAGCTGGGTAGGGAAGGCTCCCTCCCACTTCCCTCTCCCTGACTAGCCCCCTCAGAACATCCAACCCCCGCTGCTCCTTGTCCCCTGACCGCCCCCTCCTGGGACCCCTGCCCCTAACCACCCCCTGGGACCTCACCCCCTATCCAAACCCCCCCTGCTTCCTGTCCCCAGACTGCCCTGACCGCTATCCACACCCCTGCCCCCTGACAGGCCCCCCGGGACTCCCACTCCCTATTCAACCTCCCCGTTCCCCATCGCCTGACTGCCCCCAAGAACCTCCGCACAATCCAGCTGCCCCCTGCTCCCTGTCCCCTGACTGCCCCACCCCAGAACCTGCGCCCCATCCAACTGCCCCCTGCTCCCCGTCCCCTGACCGCCCGCCCCAGAACCTTCACCCCATCCAACTGCCCCCTGCTTCCTGTCCCATGACTGCCCCCTGGGGACCCCCTGCCCCTTATCCAACCCCCCCCTCGCCCTCTTACCATGCTACTCAGAGCAGCAGGCGCTCACAGTCCTGCTGTCCAGATGGAGGTGGCGGGAGGCGGGGGGGGGACAGGGACAGCAGGGGTGGGGCTGGGGGCTAGCCTCCCCAGCCAGGAGCTCAAGGGCTGGGCAGGATGGTCCCGCGGGCCGGATGCGGCCCATGGGCCATAGTTTGCCCACCGCTGACCTAGAGGCTCAGGTGAGATTGGGGCCCCACTGTGCTAGGTGTTATATATATATATATATACACACACATAGTAAGTGATGGTCTCTGTCCTAAAAACTTAAGTCTAAGTAGACAAAGCAGACAAAGGGTGGGACAGTAACTGTAATAGGCAATTTAGGCACAAGGGGACTGAGGCCCTAATCTAAGGCTCATTGAAGTCGATAGAAAGCCATTAGGTTATATGACCTAGGTCACACAAGAAGTCCATGACAGAACCAGGAATGGAACCAAGCCTTAATCACAAGACAGGCCTCTGTCATGTCTCACCTTGCATCAGTGGCATGTTGGTATCCATATAACTGCAGATCTTTTAGGTGTTTGGTGTATCCACAAACATCATGAACCACGAAGCATGCGCAGTCTTTGCAAACACCATACATATATCATGATGATGATAAATCACAACCACACACACACAGTTTTTATTTTTGGTTATTTTAAGTATGGCTATAACAATTAAGGGTCAGACCGTGCACAAATTTATCAGCATCAGACAGGCATAAGTGTTTGCAGGACTGGGTCTCGAGGTAAACTGTGTACTTGTATTCATTCAGGGGACTGATTCTATACCATTAGGTATCAGTTGCAGTCGTCTATCATACTGGTTGATGTAACACATCGTACTACACCGAAACAGTAATCATAAGTGTTGCATTTGTGGAAGTATCTCTCTAAGCATAACACTGTCACTATAAAGAAGCTTGAAGTTGCTACAGTAAAAGTTACAGTTCAGCAACAAATAGCAGAACTGTTCAAGAATCTGTCAGCACTTTTCACGAGGTTCTCCTGCAGAGCGCACATGGATAGCAATGTGTGATACTATCTGTCTGTACCATATACTCTTTCATTCTTGCCCAGGGTATCTTTTATGAACGTACATTTACATCCTCCCAACAACATTCATCTGATGGAGAGTATGCACTGTTAAAATGGGAGTACCCCATGGGAATACTGTGAAAAGTTAATATTTTTATCAACATCAATTAATTTGGATGCAACTTTTCTGTATTCCCTTGTTCACTATTCAAAACAGAAGTAGCTCCAATAATCCCATTCTGCCTCCACAACCAGCTTTTCCTTCTGATGAATCCTGAAGTCGTAATCCGGTGTTTATGACATCAGTGCATTGCTGAGGAAATGACTGACTAATGCTACCTAATCTCATAACTGCAGGATCAAATAAGAGAGAGTGATAGATTATTAGGGTAAAAAAAATTAAAAGAACTATATTTGATTCTGAAGATAGGGTGACAGTTTTAATGGAGTTATGTGTAAGAAGGATATATTTTTAAAGTCCCCCCCCTCCTGATGTGGTAGTTCCCCTTAATAATTTCTGGCTGCATTTTCCTGCTTGATATATTGTCTATCACAGCACTCAGACATCCTGTTCATTCTCAGCTTGGAACATTCCCAGCCAGGCTTGTTCCTAGCTTAGAATTGATCAAAAACAGCAAAGAACATTGCCATCAGTAATACAGCCAAGGATAAACATGGGTAAGTGGAGTTTACCCACTTCTCATTTGGTGACTTCGTTTAGTTTAGTTCAGGAATTTACCCACTTCTTCTTTTTATACCACTGCATCACTTCCCTCTCTCCTCCTACACAGATAGTCCTTGATCTTGCAAACGCTGTCCTTGAAGTTAATGGAACTGCTCATACAAGTAAAGCAGCTGCATAAGTGTTTTCAGGATGGGGGTCATACTCAAAATTGAATCATGAGGCCAGGTATATGTATAAATTTGCACTGCTTTAGATAAACTGGTTTACTTAATCTGGTGCAAACCCCTGCACGGACACACTTCTATTTTGGTTTCAAAGTGGCTAAATTCAGTTCAGCTTAAAACGATTCAAGCTGATTCAAAATAAGCCTGGTTTAAACCAAACCATGAGTGTCCACACAACCTTTTGCACTGGTTTACTGAATCAGTTTAAAATCACACCTTAAGACTAACCTGGTGCAATGCTGCAGGCAGGCAAAGATAATGGCTTGGGTACAGTTAGTGTACAGCAAGCCGGGTGTGGATCTACAGCTCTCTAGCGTGCCATGCACTAAATTGCTGTGTGGACCCTGCTACGGTCCACAAAAAGGTCTGTAGTGCACTTTGACCAACTGCTGTTTGAAATGGGAGTCCATGCAGCTAGTGCGCTGTAGAGTCACAGCCTAGCTTGCCATGTACTAAGGCCTGAGCTACACTCAAAAGTTAGGTTGACCCAGATATGTTGCTCAAGGGTGTGAAAAATCCACACCCTTGCGAGATGTAGTTAAGCCAACCTAACCCCGGTGTAGACAGCGCTAGGTCAACAGAAGAATTCTTCCATTGGCCTAGCTGCCAACTCTCGGGGAGGTGAGATTACCGACACTGATGGGGATGGGAGAACCCCTCCTGTCTTCATAGGTAGTGAAGTGCTACAGTAGTGAACATGCCGATGTTGCATATTGAATGTAGACAAGTGGCTATGTTGCCATGTAGACAAGCACTTAGTACAGTCTTGTCACCTGTAATCTTTTCCTTTGTCTATTCCAAGCTAAGTGGTTTAAAGAGATACTATTGTCTGTCCTTGGCAGTTTGTAATTGTTTGCTCTCTCTCCTGTTGGTAATACCCTTCTAGATCCTTGAAGTTAATAAAGTTTAGCTCTTCATGGTTGCTGAGCAACTCTACAGCTCCAAAGGTCATTTCTGAGGGTTCTGGAGAAATTTGAAAAAAGCCCCTAGTAGAGCTGGTCAAAAATGATTGGAAAAAAAGATGAATCAGTATTTCAAAAATAAATTAAAAAAAAAAAAAGTCAAACAGTTCTCGCCCTTGACACAGGCTTTCTAGACACTCCCCTTTTAATGATACAGACTCCTCCACGGGTACTATACAAACAGGGCTGTCTTTAGGGACCCATACTCCTAGATTTTAAAGCACCAAGATTAAACAAATGGCAAATAATATTTCAGTTTATCTTAAATGTCTATTTTCTCATTCAGTTTCATCTGAAAAATAGAATAGTCCCATAGTTACAATGAAACAATTAAAGGACTAGGCCAGGGGACCCCTTAGTTGCAAAATCATAGAGCTAGGAAAGTTCTGTTAGATCAGTGATCTGCTTTCGGAGGAATAACTTGCAGTTCTCTTTGCACCAATGTCATTTTAGATTTGATGAAACGAAGGTGTGAAATCTTTAAAAATGTGCGGTCCCCCTTTCCAACTGAGCATCAGGGACACTGTGCACTGCATGAGAATAACCCAAATCCAAACGGACTCTAGAAAATCTTTTTTATTGTTGGTTTATTTATTTGTCAACCTCTCTGCCCTAAACAACTGTATCCAGGAAGTCATCTACATGATACTATAAGAGAGAAACCTGATTCACAGCTCTCATAGTTGAGGAAGAAGGGGATGAGTCATCCTAGGGCTTGTCTAAGTGAAGGATTTGTGCACTGGTGTAGCTACAGTGTAGCAGCCCAGTGGAAGGTCCTAGTTCAGAGAGGTGTTAAAACCAGGCTTCCGCTGGTGTAGCTGACCCAGGTGTTACAAAGGAGGTAAGCGGCACAGAAGCAAGTCACTACTTAGACCGCAGCAACATGTCTGCACTAGGGGGTTGTGCTGGTCCAGCTACATTCCCCCAGCGTAGGCCAGACCTGAGACTTGACATCCATTGAACTGAAAACTGACAATACTTTTCCTCTGGGAGAGCCACAGCCTAAGTTTCAGCTTCCTCTCACGTCAAGGGTTCCCAGGCCCTGAAAGTGGGATGAAAATCTCTGAGGAAAGAAAGCAGCCAGGCCCAGATAGTCCTTTAAAAATAATAATTAATTAATTAATACTAATTAACAAAAGGCAGATCCCCCCCCCCCCCCAAATGGAGAAAAACTTGTGCAAGAACTTTAAGGCCATCATTACACATCCTGACTATAAATGGAAAATACAGTGACAAATAGCATTGTAGTTACACGTCATGGGACTGCCTTAGGGCTAGAATGTGCACCAAGGCTGCAGCATACTGTAAGGTTGCTGCACCCCTCCAGGGAGCCGTGATCCTTTCCTTTCTCCCCTCTTGGTCCAGCAGGATAGTAATTTCCTGCTTGCCTAGGCTGACAGCTAACTACTGCCCTTTCCTTCCCAACCCCCTGCTGCTCCTGGCTCAGCTTTCCTGGCCGGACCATTGGGGGGGCAGAAAACTCTTCCCATATCACTCCTTTCCCTATGTGCTCCGGGTGCAGAGTAAGAGGGCGTACAGAACCACTTGGACCTGAGTGGCCTGTACAGGGGAAGCAAGATGTGAGCTGACTCCCCCTGGAGCATGCAGTCTGGTCTATGATCTAGCCTTTTGTAAGAGATTGTGTGTGCATTACAATGTGTGGTGTGCATCTCCTTGCACAGTAGTATGTAGATAACTTTCTGGATAAAGATATAAAATATTTAGTTAAAGGAGTGTGCATATGTACAGATATACACACAACATTTGTGTTATTAAGCATTATGTTACCAAGACATGGTTAATTACCACCCCTGACCAATTTGCTTATTTGTTGTGCCCTTTTCCCTTATCCTTTGTTGGTGTGTGATTTTGACTTTCATCCTGGAAACACACAAATGTGTAACTTTATGTACTGCTGTAGTGCAATCGATTTCAGTGTGACTACTTGCATGTGTAATGTGAATGTGTTCAGGATCTGGCCCTTACACTGTAAGCTCTTCAGGGGCTCAATTTTGCAAAATGCTGCGTACTCCTGGTCCAGCAAACTTCAAGCATCTGGGTAGGCCCATTGAAGTAACTGGTACTGCTCATGTGCTTAAACTGGTGCTTAAGTGCTTTGCTTGATTGGGGGCAGACTGTGGAGTACTTTGTAGGACTGAGCCTAGGGTAATAACAGTGCCTCTTCTCTGAGTTTGGAAATCTCAGGCAGGAGCAGCAAGCCACAAATGCAGTGTTATTATTTAGTAACACTGCTTAAAAGCGGAAAAAAATCTTGATGAGGCCATCTTTACACATCATAAAGGAGCAGCAAATTGCACAATTTTTCCTTGTTGTACAGTTCACCTTTGAGACTGCAAAGATGTCATTAGCTGCCATTCACAAGCTGCTCCAGCTCTGATGTGCTTTCTAATATTTTATGAAATCAGCGTCCCCCTCATTATCCAGGCACTGATGCTGACCTCACTGTGCAAAGGCTCTGCAGTGGTATGTCCATCGACTTTCAAATCCTTTCCTCATCTCCACATTTGTGATCTTAAAAAAAACAGATGAGTGATATTGCAAATGTCCCAGCTGAAGCAAGACAAATTTAGACTGCAAATAAGGTGTAAATTTTTAACAATGAGGGTAATTAACCATTGGAACAATATACACAGGGTCATGGTGGATTCTCCATCACTGACAAATTTGAAATCATGATTGGATGTTTATCTAAAAGATATGCTCCAGGAATTATGTAGGGGCAGTTCTATGGTCTGTGTTATACAAGAAGAGATCAGACTAGATGATCACAATGGTCCCTGCTGGCTAGGGACACTATGAATCTATGAACACCGCAAAGCCATTCACCCTACAAAGGGGAGTGCCAAATAAAGAGGATTTCTTTTCCAGCTGAGAGTAATGACAGTTCTCTTTCACATCTCCACCTTTTTCCTTACCCACTTTAATTATAGGGAAACCTGTACAAGAGATCATCCCTGTTAGGTAATCTCCTGTTTTAAGAGACTGTGCCACAGTGTATCCAATGTAATGAGTAATTCTATTCCACCTGTATGAGAGGGCCACTTCCAAATAAATGCTACTTACAGGTCATGGGGTCAGGAATGATCTGTGTTTGCATAGCAGAGGCCTGGTCCAGGACTGGGATTCCTAGGTACTACTGCCAAATAAATAATTGGGGTGAGACCCTTCCCTAATGGTTTAAGCTAGGATTCACTTCGATTATGAAGGATTGTTTATAAAGCACAGTGTGAGCGCTGGGTCTGTTCATACCCAAACAGAGACACGGTCCCTGCCCCAAGGATCTTACAGTGTCAGTTAGTCTGGCAAATGATAATTGGTCCTTTCCCAGGCACATATGTTTGTCTGGCAACACTCAGGAGGGAGGGACACAGATTCCAGGTGCAGAAGACACTGTTTAAAATTCCGGTAAATCCTTTACAGGCCTGGGAAATGCTGTGTGAAAATGTGAACCAGAAACAGAACCCATCACAGCCGCCCAAGAGGGGGCTGTGCAGCCTGGCTGGGGTTTAATCCCCCCGCTCCCAGCGATCAGCTCTGCAGGGGGGGGGGAGCTTGTGTGCAGCAACTCCCAATGCAGAGCTCTGTGTCGGAGGCCAGGGGACATGTGTGGGGCACTGGCCCTTGTGACCCTAGTCACCAGGTAACCCCACAGGTGCTGGAACTAGGGGTGCAGAGCACCCCCCGGCTGGACGTGGTTTCCAGGGAGCACAGCCAGGGTCACAGTTTGTTTCAATGGCTGGCAGCGACCCCCCCCCTTGCACACATGGCTCCCGGGGTGCCCCCCCTTGCACACATGGCTCCCGGTGTGCCCCCCCTTGCACACATGGCTCCCGGGGCGCCCCCTCTTGCACACACGGCTCCTGCCCCCCTTGCACACATGGTTCCCGCGCCGCCCCCCCTTGCACACATGGGTTCCTGCCCCCCCCTGCACCCATAGCTCCCGCGCCCCCCCTTCGCCTTCCCCCGCGCGGAGGCTGCCACTGTCCCCCGGCCCCGGGCGGCGGCTGCAGCAGGCCGGGCGGACGTGGGCACCCGCCGGCGCGCAGGGGAGGGCGCGTCCCGTCCCGCCACACGCCCGGGGCTCGCTCTGCCCGCGGCGGCGGCGGGGGGCTGCAGCGGGCCCCGGGCGCGCGGCCTGCGCGGGGACTGGGGCGGGGGCGGCTCCCCCCCGGCGCGGCCCCTCCCCCCCGGCGCGCATGGGCCCGCCCAGCCGGGTGGCCATGTTGCGGCGGCAGCCCAGCGGGGGCAGAGCGCGAGCGGGACCCGGAGCAGCGGCAGCGTCAGCGTCAGCGGGAGCGCGGGGAGCCGGGCAGCCTGGAGCCGGAGCCCCGGCGGCGCAGCGCGGGGATGGCCGTGGCGGTGGGGAGGCCCGCGGTGAGTGAGATCCGGATCGGGCCCTTGCGCTTCGCCTGGAGCCCTCCTTGCCCGGGTCGGGTCGGGTCGGGTCGGGTCTGTGTCTGTACAGCCCCGAGCACAGCGGGGTCCTGGTCTACCCCCGAGGGCTCCCAGCCCCGGGAGAGCATTCACCCCAGCAGGGCGATGGTTGGGTAGATGATGCTTCCCCAGCCCGGGGCACAGACCTGGCGCCTGCCTTGGGCTTCCAGCGGGGCGGGCGGCGCCTCCTGGGTGGGAGATGCTTGGGGAGGTTTTCAAGCCGCCTGTGTCCGAGCAGCAGGGGCCGTGAATTGAGCCCCGAAGGGAGAGGCCTTCAAGGCTTCCTCCCTTGCCACAGTTGGGCGAATAGTTTATTCTCTGGACAAAGCGTGTGGTGTTGCGTGACCCGAGAAAGGGTAGCGTTGAACTGGAAAACAGAGGTGCTGGGGGAGAGCCGTGTAATGAATCTGGGTTAGCACGGCCGTGACCTGCCCTCTTTGCTTCCTCCCCAGCTATTCCCGAAAGAATAAAATAAATTAATAAATGGTGATGGTGACTCCATGTGGTCATTTGGCAGCTACAGCTTCTCCCCAGCAATTTCCCACAGTCAGAAAACCTACAGCTGCTGGATTTAAGTGCAACTGTGAATTGCGTCTAGGATTAATTAGGGAGGGAAAAACGCCCAGGATTTCAGATTTTTTTTTTTTTTAGGGGGGTTTTGTTTGTTTTGACACTTTGCTGATGGATAATCACTGAGTTTAGAAACCATAAATTAAAATGATTTCTTAGGATGAGCTTATAGCTTTTGCAGGTTTTGATGTATACCAGTTTGTTTTGATCTCTGGTTCCCACCGAGTTTTTCATACATGTTGGGAAGTACAAAAGCATTAAAAGTGATCTTACAAAAAAAGCTTTTATTGTGTCTAACTCACAGAAATGGGGGAGAAATGAAATGTTGACCAGATGAATGCGCTTTCATACACTGTCGAGAGGGGGAAGGGAAAGAAACTTGATTGACTTTTTCCTGTGCCTACCAGTAAAACAGATGTTGCACATGGAGCTGAAGATTTTAAATGTGGTAACTTTCATAATGTGAAAATGGTGTCTGTGTTCAAGATGTGACCTGGATCACACAGTTTCTGTTAGCATTCATTACGTAATTATGGATCTAACAGGCTAATAAACTGCATATTCTGTGCATCGGAGTCAATGTATATGGTCCCTTAGCAGTGTTGCTGTAGGAGGGGAAGTTACACTGCTAAAGAAAACAAAACGAGTTGAAGTTTAATAACAGAACAACTATAATTTATGCTAGCTACTGGAGAGCCATAGCTGGCTGTGAAATGGGTCTCTAAGATCCCAGTTCAGCAAGGCATTAAGCAGGTACTTACATTTAAGCTTGTACTTCAGCACAGGCTTAAATCCCACTGAAATCAGTGGGACGTAAGCACGGGCCTAAATGTGTTGCTGAATGGGAGTCTACAGATCAGAGTCTTCCAGGGCCATCTCATTAAGTAGGCTCCGAGCTCGTCTACACGCAGACTTGCACCAGTTCAATGTAAGGTGATATATAGAACTGATGTAGTTAAACTGTTGCAAAAAGCTGTGGGGGGCATTCCTGTGTTGGTTTAATTTAAGTCCATGAGGAACAGGTGTCAGCTAAACCAAAATAAGCATTTCTTAAACCAGAATAATAGTACCCCAGTGGAAATTTGCACCAGTTAAACTGGCTTCAAGTCGTTGTGTGTCGTGGAGCCCTCATTGATTCCAATGGGACTGTTTGCAGAATAAATTCCTACTCAAGGGGAGAAGAGTGGGGAAAATCTTTGGTTTAGAGTTCAGGTTGCCTAAGTGCAAAGCCTAAGGCAGTGTCCAGTTAGGTAACCTGCTGTACAGCACACAGTCTGTTAACCAGCTGTACTGCTAGACTCTGCTACTCCTCTAGAATCTCAGTTTCTGGGCTCTGCTGCTGAACGAGAACTGAGTTCTGCTCTCCGGAGAGCATCTCTAGAGAGTTGAAGTCTCATAGCCATGGTGGACCATTCTGTATGTGCAACTCCTTTAATCTAATCTTCTCTTCCCTGCGTTTACTCCTGTGTGGGTATTGGGTTGGTGGGAGGGAGAGCTGGAGAAATGGTTAATTGTTAACACGTTATACATGCGGAGAGGGTGAAGTTCCTCTTGTTAAATGTTTGCCTTTCAAACTCTGAATCTGGCTAATTTGTGTGTGTGTGGTTTTTTTTTAAGTATTTTTTGGGGGGGGGGGATGAAAGCAGAAGGAATGAAATTAAGAACAACTTAATCTGAACAACTTAATCTGATTTAATGAGCCAAGATAGCATTCTTGAGTCGTAACATTTTATGGCTGAGATGGCCTATGCAGGATATGATCTTTGTTACTTGTAAAACGTGCATTAAAAAAAATAACTAGAACAAATATCTAACCAACCACTCCAAAGGAACTATATTTAATGGTAGTCTAGTAGGCTGGCTACGAGTACTGAAAAGATGAAAGATTTTAAGGCCCTGATCCAGCAAACGATAATTCAATTTATGCACTGCATTGCCTTTGGTGGTACTAATTACAATGTGTAAAGTTAAACATGGGCATATGTTTTTGCAAGATTAGGGTCAGGGATTCCAGTGGGACTTTGCATCTGCTTAATATTATGCATGTGCTTAAGTGTTTTCAGGATCGTGACTTGACTTTTGTAGGAAGACCAATAGCTTAAGTCCAAGAATACTGTGCAGGATGAAGCGCTGCTGGAGTGCAAGTTTTACACGTGGGCTTTGGAAGATGATGATATAATCTGAACAGTTTTTTAAAAATGGTATTATCTTTATCCTTGACAATATATTAAATATACAGGAAAAGGGCTACCAATCACACCCATCGGAGAAAAATGAGAGAGAAAACAAAAGCACGGCTAATGGACGACTCGAATTTGTGACCTCTTTTAGGATCTTTGAGTATTTGTTGTTGCTGGCAGAATGTCAGACTGCGTTTAAAAAAAAAAAAAGCCATTGAGCGGACCCCAGGTGCTGAGTGCCCCTGGCACCCACTGACATCAGTCAGAATTGTGGGTGCTCACCACCTTTGGCAAACTAGACCTCCTTGTGAATTAGCCGAAGGGTGCTCAGACCTGTGTGGCATCTTAGTTGTTTGGACAACTGGAAGAGTAGTTTATGGAAGGTGTTATGGAGTTGCGGATGGCTCGGAGACCTGGGAGTAGGGGGATGGGTCCAGAAGCAAATGTGGTTCACTCCTGTACCTTTGTATGGGGTGGAGTGTTCTGCTTCTGTCATAGGTCCTTGTATGGCCCCATTACTGTGATAGCTGAGCACCTCGCAATTATAGCACCCCTGTAAGGTAGGGAAGTGTTGTTATCCCCATTTTACGGAGGGGAGCTGAGGCCCAAAGAGATTAAGTGCCCAATGTCACACAACAGGTCTGGCAGAGCAGGGAATTGAACCCAGGTCTCCCGAGCCCCAGGGAGTAGCACCTAACCACTAAATCAGTCTTTTCCCTGCTTGCAATCTTCTTCTTTTTTTAATTCTTAGGGAAATTCATTCAAACCTCTCTCCTTGTTGCTCCCACTCTTCCAGCTGGGCCTGGTGTGAACAGTGTGTCCCATGTCTCTTCTCCCCCCACCCAGCTGACATTGTTGCCATTGCTATCTCAGGTTGAACTGCGAGTGAAGTCTGCACCCAGCCGGCCATCTTCCCTAGGGCTAGTTGCTCAGTGAATCAACTGTGGGAAACTCTTGGAAGATGTCCCTTGCCACGGAGCAGTTGGCTTTAAAGTCAGAGGAGGACCATTGAAATGCCAAGGCTCATTAAGCAGCTTCAGTCTGAGAAACAAATGTTTGCTTAGAGAGGAGGCATTTTGAAATGTCCCCTCCCCCGCCCCCAGATTCTGCTTTTCTGGCTCATTGCCCGCACTGGAAGCAAACTGGGTTTTTGTTGCTGCTTTGTCTTTGGAATCTTTGCTTCTCTAACAATTGCAAATGTAGGATGGGCACAAGGCTTTTATCTGTTTTTTTTTGTTTGTTTGTTTTTTTAATTAGTGGCAGAAATCTTGTCGTGGGGGGGAGGGGCAGAGAGAGCAGGGGGAGGTGCTGGGAAGAGACAGGCTTACTCTTTCGTCTGACCCTCAGCAGACTTGTCTGCCTTTGCAACATCCATTGTCTTCTCTGGTTGGATCTGCTCTAGGTTCTGAACCATATTAGCACAATGGTTCTTCCTGGAAAGGCGCTAAAACAATTTCAGGTCCCAGCATAGATGGGTCCCTCTCCAGGAAGGACCCATCTATGCTGGGACCTGAACGATGATCCAATCCAAATTCGCCTGTGCTATTAGCGTTCACAATTAATACCAATGAAGCACCCTCCTGACTGGATGGGAGACACACACAGAAAAGCATGTTGCAGGGAGCCTTGTTCTCACAATAAATGAAGTGATAGCAAAAAGATTCCCAGATCACTAGTTACAACAGTGTTCTATAGACAGTGCAATCACATAACTGATGGCCCAATGTGCACTGGGATTTGAAACAGACAGGGTATGCCTTCCTCAGAGGGGAGAGCTCAATGACTCTTCAGAGCACTCTTCCAAGGAGATTAGAAGATTGCTGGGATATTGGCTTCCCTCCGTTGCTTGCACCTTATTCCCTGCTCCTGAAGGGTGATGGCCTAGAGGCTAGCAGAAACCCAAATGGTGCATAGGAAAGCATGATGTGGAGAGTGACTGCTGCCCCTGCTCTGCCATCTGCACTAGTCATCCTATGCCCATCCCCCGGGCCCTGAGCATGTGGTTCTTGTGCAAAGGGGCCTGTTGGCTCAGGGGAGACCATGCCACTGAGATGCTGTTTCTTCTCTGCTCCATTGAATGTCTGGAGGCTCTTCTAAGCCATGTTGCACTCTTTGACACGCCAGAGCACCGGGCAGCGTGTGGCCCAGGATTAGCATCATTCTAGAGTGAGTTTTACACACAGTTCGGGTTAACATCATTTGGACTCTAGGATAGACAACGTCTGACTGACCACTGCAGTGTGCTGTGTTTAAAATATATATATATCTCCACAGAAGGGGGATCAATTCCCTGCAATTTTTTACAAGTATCACCATGTTTTTCCTGTAAATTTTTGTCTCTGCACCCCCACAGCATCTCTTTGGTCTTCCATTGAAATTGCCTCAGCTGCGCCAAAGTGAATTCTAAAAACCAACTGTTGCAACAGCAGACAAGTAGCCAAGAGACTATTCTCACCGTTTCACTGAAAGCACATTATCTTGCAGCTCTCTGACCTAATGTCCTAGGGATTTCTTATCCAAAAATCTAAACCCATTCTGTTTAGAAGAGAGTCCTTTTCTGCGAACATGTATCCTAGCTCTGTTGAAGTCAATGGGACTCAGTGGGAGTTAGGACTAGTGCATGTTGATCTGTTTGCAGGACTGGGCCTTCTATTTTCTGCTTTCATCTCCTGTAATCACTGATAAGATCATGTCAAGGGGCACTCCAGGGATTTTCTCAACTGATTGCTTATTTCCTTAACTCTGTATGTGTTTTTGTACATGTGAATTCACCCTCTTTCTGTTTCTGCTTCTTTAGTTTGATTCTATTTGCCATTTAAAATCTCTTTAAAAAAAGATTTTACTAATAAACAGTCCATTTGCTCCAAAATCATAAATATTTTCTTTACCAGTTCCAGCCATGTGCCCTCCTCAACAGTTATATGCAAAGAGCTCATTTTAGAAATCTGTTTTTTTTTTTTTTTTTATCCAAACATCCTCTTCTTTGGAAATTGGTTACTCAAAACTGATTCCTGAACAGCAGATGCAAAATCCTTTTGTAAATCTGTTTGTATTTGGTCCCTTGCACTCCTGAGGAACAGTAATTGCTCTTATCTTAAGAATGTTCCTTTTTTTTTTAATTCTTCCACGGAATCCATGTATTGAATCCTGAGGGGAGTCTTCAGAAATGGTTGACTAGTTCCAGGCTGATATTTTTTTCCCATTAGGTGGCTGATCTAGCTCTATTGAAGCTGATGGGAGTTTTGCCATTGAGTTCAATGACAATAGGATCAGGCCGCAGTTACCTTTTGCAGTTGACGAAGAGATTCAGTGTCTGGGCTGAGTATATCAAAAGCTTGACTCAAACAGTTGAACATAATTCCAGTCAAGTTTCCAAGATCTCTACCCATGGCATCATCCATTTATATTTTTAAACAGTATAAAGATGAGGCAGGGATCAGCCTTATGAAGACTGCTTTGATAATTACAAAGAAGCTTTCCATCTTTTTTTTTTTATTTGCAGTGATAAATTGCAGCGCGTAAGCTGCACTGAAGAGTGAACTGAAAATCTTATTATGTTGTTAGATGGTTGTACACACTGCTTCCTCCCACAACCTAGTCTTTGCATTTCATATCCTCTTCCTCAACTGATTTGAACACCCATCCCTTGGAATTTGAGTGTTAGTATCAGGCCATAAGAATTATGGGTTTTGTTGGGGTTTTTTTGGTGTTTTTTGGGCCAAGCTCACATGAATGAAGAATGCCATAGTTACAATTATGGCTTTTTTTCCAGTATGCTATTTGGCAGGCAACAGCCTGGTTTGGCAAGTGAGAGACTTGCAACCTGGAAAGGCAGTGGCATCTGGCTATCATTGAATTGGCTATCGCCTTTTGGCACCCTACTGTAATAACAGCGATTACCCAAGATACTTCAGACTTGTACAGGAAACAGGTTGTCACCTGGTAGCTACTGAGGCTCCACAAAACTGGAACTGTCTTTTCTCTTGTTTGTTGCTTCATATCTTTGAGAGTCTCTTGTCTTGATTTTTTTCGATTGGTAGTAGTTGATCTATAACACACATGTTTAAAAAGGAAACTTTATTAGTAATTCGGGTCAAGATTTTGAAAAGTGGCTAGTTTTTGTTTTTGTCTAAGAGTTTTTTGGTTCCCAAGCTGAGACGTATTTTATTCAGAAAGTGCTGAGCACCCACCTTCAGAAAATTGGGCCCCTATAGATGCAAAGTTACCAAAATAATCCTCTAATTTGGCCAGCTGTGTAACACAGGCCGTATTTCACCCAGTGACCTCTGCATTAATCCCACTAACCTGGGGTAGAAGGGGCAGTGTGTGTGTGGGTGTAATATATTTATCTATCTATCTTAGAAAGACCTCTGATCTGATTTAAATGATGGAGACTTTACCACATCCCTTGGTGATCTGTTCCATTGGTTAATTACACATACTGTTAAAAAAACAAAACACCCCTCTTCCCTGCCCACCAATACTACTTATTTCCAGATTGAATTTTGCTCAGCTCAGCTTTTGGCCATTGGATCTCTCTGTTGGATTAAAGAGGCCTCTAGATCTTCTCCTGGGGCAGGTACTTTACGGGTGTCTTAAATTGAGTACCTGAAATCACTAGTCACTTCAAAATCCAGGCCAACAATTTCAGTTGTGAACACTTTCCCATCTTGTGTCCAAACAAAATAATGAAGTTAAGGACTTTACCAAATTGGGGGTGGGGGTGGGGGATAGCTTTATCCCATGGTTTTAGGGTTTTTTTCAAGGCATTAGATTTCAGTTTAGTACTGACAATGGCTTTTTTCAAGTATGTTTCCAATATACTGTAGGTAATACTGTATCTAATCTGAGAAATCCTTCATGCTTTGAATATTTAAAGGAATTCATGTCTGCCACAAAGTGTCTTTTATTACAGAAAGAGCAAACCTAGTCTCGCTGTGTTTCATCTGTCTCATTAATATTGAGTACGTGGCACTTTAATATGGCAGCTGAGGCAAAGCAGGAATTTCAGCAACTATCTGACAACTGCAAGCTGAGAATTAACTGGCATTCTAATGCGATCTGCTATATATAAAATAATTTTCACTTTCCAGTAGCATTTGACCTAATTTACACTTCTCTTTTTAACCTGTTTTTGGAACCCTGGATTAGTCAGACACAAGGAGCCTGAGTGTTCAGTGTCTGCTACCCTATGGCACAATTTTCAAAGGTGCTGAGCACCCACAGATCCCATTGAAGTCTGTAAGAGTTGAGGGGGCCCAGCACTTTTGAATACTACCCCCAGTAGGGCCTGATTCGGCTGTGTATACTCCTGTGCAAGTGCTGACTCTCACAAGGAGTCCCAAAGCAATGGTGGAAAGAGCTGCACTGGCACGAAGGGGTGTGTGAACCCAGTGGATCTGTAGGTCTTGTATGAAGTCGATATGGCTAGCGCTGAGGATCTCCTGGGGCATGGAGACTTGGCTGTTGTAACGGCCCCTAAGGGCAATCGGCAGCTGTGCAGAGCTAAGTTTGCTGAAGTGGTCCATAGCTGACCTAAGATAAGAGGACACAAAGGTCTCATGAAGCTCCATCTCCATCCTTGTGTGCCAAGCTCAGGGATCGGGGTGAGCTTTTTATTTCGATGGGTGGAAAATGTCTTGACATGGACGCACTGATAGAAATTAGAACTGCAAGAACCCCCACTGCCTGCATCGGGTAGAACGTGCTTTCTGGGTTCGTGACTATCTGTTGAATTGCTCATTTAAAAGTTTGAGGTGAGCCCTCAATACGCCCCCAGTTTCAAACACTCACAAGCTGTGGGCCCAGTCTCTGTAACAGGCTGACATGAAGCTGGGGGGCTGTCATTGTGTTGCTGGTGAGCATGAGCAACCACCACTGACTTTAATGAGAGTTACTCACATCCCATGGAAGGGAAACATGGGTCTGGATACGGCTTACCTGTGGGAAAGTTCAGGTGTGGATCTGAACTTTGGCTCCGAGCCAAAGCAGTAATAAAGCCCTCCTGATGCTTTGAATTTACAAGGAAGCTGAACTGAAAGATGAAACCAAGCTGTTTCTCAGAGACGTGCCATACTTCCTGGACACGCACCGATTGTCATAGTGGCAAGGGATGCTGGTTAAGCAGACTTCACAAATCTAGAGTTTCTCATATTCTTGAGCCTATGTGTGTGTCCCCTCCTCCCCACGAAGCAATTTATACCTTCCTGTTTGAAGCAGGAGTATCTAGTAATAATACTATGTGTTAAGAAGTATGTATTTACTCTTCCCTATGTAATTAGAGGCAGTGGGGCGTAGTGGACAGTGCACTGACCTGGGATTCAGAAGGCCTAGGTTCTAGTCCCAGCTCTGCCACTGGTTTACTGGGTGACCTTGGACAAAGTCATGTTGCCTCCTTGTGCCTCAGTTTTTCCCATCTGTAAAATGGAGACAATTGAACTCCTTTGTAAAATGCTTTGAGATCTATGGATGAAAAGCGCTATAATAAATTATTTAGAATCTGAGCCAGTTCCTATTGAACTTAATGGGAGTTTTGCCACTCAAATGTTTCCTCAGCCTAATTCTAGTGATTACTTAATACTGGCACAAAACTAATATATTGTGCAACTGCTTTTTTGAGAAGACTAAATGAGTGACTTTAGCGAATAGCATAAATAAATCTGCTCTGTGAAAATCCAAGGTAACTCCACTAGTGGAACTGGTGGCAGGATTTGGCCAAACATTTCAACCATTTTGTTTGAAAAACATTTCAAATCTTTGAGCACTCATCTGCACGCTCTACGGAAGGGCATTCTTTTAAATACATAAATTATTCCACACCCCGTCTGCTGCAACATCCATTAGCTGTCAGTGGAGCCCTGCAGAAAGGTTACACGAGAGCCAGCGACCAGCCCTGCAGCTGCACTGTAGAGCTTGCCACCAAGTTCTGCTTTGAATGTCCAACCCAGTCTTTGCTTTACTTTTTTTTTTTTTAAAGTCTCTATACCGAATTATTTATTATTGTCCCTTTGCCAAGGCTTGTTGTGAGGTCGCAGGCTGTAACCACTGCTCTTAGTAAGGAAACATGAAAATAAACTCTGCCATTTTTAATATAACATTTTTTGTGATTTATCCCCGAGAGAGAGAGAGAGAGAATTTTCAAGCTATTTTTCAGATGCTTCCAAACACGTATTCCAGCTACCACAGCATGCAGAAGGAAAAGTCTAGAGCAGCTATTCAGATTCTCTTACTGGATACTTCAGCTAAACACATACCTGCCAGCATCTGAAATCTTATGACCTTATTTATGAGACAAAAATAGGGCCAAACCTCCTCACTTCGTTGAAATATGCTGTAAAAGGAGGAGAGATTTTTCGAAGGATGAAATGGAAAAGACTGCAGCTCTACTGCCAAACAAGAACAAAAAAAAACCAAAGGACTTGATCCTCCATTGCTTTGTGCGTCTATAGTCACTTACTCCTGTGCAAAGCAAGTCTCGTATATTACACCCACTTTGCATGGAGTAAAGTCATGGAATCACAGAAATATAGGGCTGGAAGGGACCTAGAGAAGTCATCTGTCCATCCCCCCCATGCTGAGACAGGACCAAATATACCTAGACCAGCCTTGGGAGCTGTTTGTCTCTCTAACCTAGTATTTTAAACCTCCAGTGAGGAGGCCTTCATGGCCTCCTTAGGTGCGGGGTTAGCTGAGAACCTCAGGGACTCTTACACAATGACAGCTTCATGTGGTGAGCGTTACAGCATGCGACCTATGTTATCAGGATACGCTTGTAATCTCAAACAACACCGTTTCAGTAGAGATGCTGGGGACAGACAGCCCAAGCCAGGTCGCAGTCCCGCAAACTGCATCCACATGGACAGAGTCAGGTCCTTGTGCCTGGGCAGAGTCCCATGTGGCTCCAGCTAGGTGTCAAGATATTGCTCGCTGACTCCAGCTGCCCAGCCTGGGCCTCGCTCTGTAAAAATTAGATACTAAAGTAGGTAGCCAACACACAGGTCATGGCAATTCATTTTCTAGCTTGGCCATCGACAGCTCAAGCAGATAATTGTGAAGCGGGTAGTGGCCTAGCCAAAAATCAAACACACAAGGCTGTCACAGAGACTGAGTCAGACAAGACAAGATGCACAAAGTTAGTAGGGGCAGACACTAGTCTATTATGTTTCATCTCCTCACAACAGGGTGGATTAAAGGACCTGATAAAGAGGCACAATAAATCCACAGCCTTATGAGCCATACCGGTCCTAGAAGACAAACCCACCGAGCGGAAAGTTCAGCTTGCTCCAGAAAGATACGGGAGGGGCAGAGTAGCTCAGTAGAGGTCATACAAATGAGCTCCCTGCATCCCATGGTCACAGGCTTACTAGTTTTCTGTCCCCATAACTAGGGCACAATTCTCATGTGTGGCCCAAGCTTTACCGTGGCTTATTAAAGACAGATATAGATGTTACTAAAGTAAATTATCTGTAGTTAAATGTTTCTTACTATTTGGAAACGAGTAAACTTGCAAATAAAGTCCACACGTCTGTATTAGCGCAGTCATGGGCAAGTAAATTCAATTGCAGATTCTTCTCTAGCTGGCTGAGTTTCATCAGCTGACTGAAGAGCCTGGCTAAGCATCAGGAAGTCAGTGTAGGTTCCTGTGGTCCTTTCCAAGAACAAAGCTCCAAAGATTACCATATATGGCAACGGACAGAGTGAGTCCCAGATGATGCTCTTGGCAATGGAGATGCCATGGACCACATAACATGGCATTCCACAGTCAGGATAGAGGCATGGACATTCTTCCCTCGAGATAGGGGACTGTGGACTGTGTTCTCTAGCAGCTGTGGAGACTCATCTCAGCTAGATCATGCCCAGAGCACCAGCCTTGATTGTAACGTTTCCTGGGTTTGAGCTCAATCTGAAAACATCTACTCCCAGGGCTAGTCCCTACAGTGTGACTGGTCCCGTTGATTCCCATGGGAAACAAGTGCCATTTTTAAATGGGGGGTGGGTTGGGGAGGGGAGTATTTTGTTCTCATTTCAGAAGTTTCTTTAAAAAAAAAAAAAAAAAAAAAAACCTATACAAACCAGTTACGAATTGGTCTCAAACATTTATGCAAAAGATGGCAGCAGCCCCAGCCATTGGTTACATACATTTAAAATTATCTCCCATTACCTGCCTGTATGTGATTTACTACTTATACGCTGGACCATAACTGCTTGGGTCTAGTGTATAGAGTTACTTTGGACACTTACTGTGCATTTAGAAGGGCACACAAGTTCCTTATTAAGGGCCCGATTCTGTTCCCCTTCCCCACATCCAGCTGTGCTTTTTATTATGCAGGTAAGTCCCACTGAAATCAAGAGGAGTGCTTGTAGTAGCCACATCCTAAAGTCTCATTTCCCTACTCATGGCACTCATTATTTACTGTAGTTTAGTTGTTATAATCATCACATCAAAGTGCTCGATGGTGCCACTTAGGCAGCGGCTTGCAGGCACACTGTGACTCAGAGGGATAGAATGCTGCTGGAGATGCCTGGCGTGCAGATAGAGTGAGCTCCTCAACACCCTCCATATGGCCAGTCCACTCTGCTGCCCAATGCAGTGCCATAGCTACTCCCCATCCCCTTCAGAGCACGATGCAGCCCTGAGGGTGTAATGACGGATGCCCAGATCTTCCCACCTCCATGTGGTTCAAACCCCCATTATTCCCGCACTGAGTAGGAGGCCCAGTCATGGAGCAGGACCCCATAGTGTTAGGTGCTGTACAACAGTGCTTCTCAAGCTATCTGATGTGGGGGACCGGCAGTTTTTTTTTTTTTTTCCAGTGTGTGCGCAGACCGGCAGCCGATGGCTCATGGACTGGCACCGGCCTGCGGACCACCACTTTGAGTAGCACTGCTGCTACAAATCCCAGCAAACTGTTGTGTGAGAGCAGGGAGCACGACAGGGAAACTGTTAGAGGGGAAAGATGGCAATATCTGCAAATGTCACACCCCTACGCCTGGGATCGGTTCCTTTCGCAGTGAAGGGCTGTGGAAAGAATGCTCTGCAGCTTGAGGGTGGCAGGGACAGTAGGCGTGTTCAGAACCTTGCAGCCTTTGCATGCCGTAAGATGTGGGAAGCAAAGGCCTGAGTAGCTTGCAGGGAAAGACTTCAGCTGTTGGCCCCTCCCATGCAGCCTTCCTGACCCCACATTGTTCACTGTCCAGAAAATCTCCAGCTCTGAGTGCCCCACGGGCATTGAATCACTTCGTCTCGCCGCTGCTGAGGTTACGTCAGTCGTGTTCTCAGTGAAATGGGGATGAATCGGCTGAGGGCTCGTCTGCGCGCCCAGAAGTACATGTGCAAGCTGAACTGATCTAAGCCAGGTTTATACCAATGTAAGAGTGTCCACCTACAAAAGTGCACCTGGTCAACATCGCACCGTTCCTTCAACTGGTGCAGCGTTGGGTGTAGAGCAGGCCTGAAATACAGACGGGTTAAGGGCCAGGTTTACAAAGGGGTTGAGGCAGCTAAAGATGCAGATAGGTGGCTAGTGGGATTTTCAGACGTGCCTAAGAAGGGCACATTGACTTGTCCAGTGTTACTCAGAGTAACAGAGCTAGAAATCATGTGACAGTGGGAATTTTCAGCAATACTTTTATGACCCCCCAGTTCCTACGTGTGCCTCAGTTTCCCCAATATGCTGAATTGTTTCCCAGTGGGTGGAAAAGGACTGTTTGCTCTCAGGGCAGGCCAAGGAGCCACAGGTATGAATGTCATGTAGTTATTTGAGTTGGGATGGATCATTAAAAGGGACTGGCCAAGGCCAATCTCATATCCTCGAAGACAATGGCGAAGACAATCACCAGGACATTGACACTTAGCAACCAGCGACCCAAAGGGAGAAGGATTTTCCCACCTCTCAGCAGGGAAGCTGAGCAGCATCCCCCCAGCTGGAGAAAAATGGACAGGGGAGATGTGAAGGGGGGAGCGGGGCACAAAAGAGTTGGCTGCTGGAAGGCGTCAGAGCTCTCACCTTGGATTTGATCAAGGAGGTCAGACAGAGACCCCTTGAACAGGGGGATTTACTACAGCTTGGCGGGGCTCTGGGCTAAGCAGAAAATACTAGAGCTGTGCATTTTTCTCTCTGCTAGCGTAAGGACTTCTTTTGCTGGGTTCCAGTGGATAAATAAAGGAGACTGTTTTGACAATGCTGTTTGAGTGTCACTGCAAATGTTTGGTGAAGTGCATTAATCTGAAGAGTGTACAAGTCTCTGCCAGGCGGCTCTGTTGGAGTTGCTGAGTGGCAGTGTGAAGCCAGAGTGCTAGACCCCCAGAGGTTCAGTCTAAGGAGGCAGTGATGCCGCATGCCTTGCCTTGGAGGAAAAGTGAGACCCCTTGGGGGTCTGGTACACTGAAGGGGTTCCTCTTATGGACTGTGGACAAGCTGGGGGATCTTGTGGATCTGTGACATCAGGGTGGATTGATTTTTTTAAAAAATTTTTTAAATCAAGTTGATTTAAATCTGTGATTGAAATCATGGCATAAATCACCAAGTGGAAAGCCTTGAGTTGAATAATTGAATGTAATTAACTTTTCCCTTTGTGCATCAGTTATTTTCTAAAGAAAGATGCATTCTCATTGGTTGACATAACCATTAAAACATCTTGATTGAGAGCTAAATGGATCCTTTACACTAGAATTGGTACATCTTTTTGCTACCTTGGAGGGTACACTATAGTTATGCATTTATTTAAGGAATTATATAGCTTAATATTTTTCAATTATTAGTTGTACAATTTTAATATGTTAGAAAATGGTGAATGATTGCTTATTTACTAGATAATTAACTTTTTGCTTATGATTTGTGTCAAGCTGCATTAGGATGGTAACTGGAATTTAATTAAACGCAAAACATACACAATTTATTTTTATGAAACAAAACAACCTTACATCTTTTGGAAACATGAACTTCTCATGTCAAAACTTGTTTCACATTTACAGTGAAATGATTTATGAAACAGAGGGATTAACTGTAGTCAGTGAATTAAATGGATTGTTTCAGGTCAGCCTGGGAAAATTTTCAAATATACCCAAGTAAAAGTGACTGGGGCTTAAGTTTCTACTCACCTAAGTTACTTAGGCTGAGCTATTGTTGCATATTTATAAAGTTTGACCTCAAAAGTTGGATGTTCCCCCCAATTCTTTCTTTACATGGCTAAGCAGCCTTTAAGACAAAGTTTTTGATATGGGTTCGTGGATTCAGCAAATTTTTTATTTAGAAGTTTTAAGAGATTATAAGTTTAGGACTTAACATGTTTTGTATTAAATTCAGATTTAGTTGCAAACAGGTTTGCTTTAGAAAAGAAAAACATTATAACTAATAACAGCATAAAAATCTAATTCAATAAAAAATTGATTCCTCCATCCCCCCCAAATCTTTTTATTTTAGTTGTATCCACCCTGCTAGAAACAGACCACAGGTCTTTAGGCTCCTGGCCTGGTGCATTACCCACAAAGCCATCCTTCATGTCCTCTTGCTTAGCTGCTTCAGGAGTGCCAGAGGTGGCAGCTGTCCGCTCAAGACTTTCATGTGTCTTATTCAGCTTTTTGCCAAGTGCCTTCTACGTGACTGAGCTGTGTGAATAATTAATACTAGCATTACCTCGTGTGCCCAGCGGCCTTTAAGGGACTCGCTGTCATTTATTAGATGGTGCAATGTGCCCACTGACGTTGGCTACAACCACCAAATAGAGCAGCCCCTGCCCTGCAGCGTGAGGGATGAGTTTGAAGCTGTCAGGGGAGCAGTTCAATGGGTTTTGGGGGTCAGAGCAGTTTGCCTCATAGGCCAGTATTTATTACTAGGTGATTATTTGCTGCTACTCTTTTTGTTACAAATAGCACTGCTTTCTGTTGCAGAAAGCCACCTGTGTTTGATGGGATAAAATGCAGTGCAACCCCAAAAGGTTCTTGAGCTTTGAAATGCATCATGAGATTGCCAGACTTATAACTCTAATCAAGTGTATTGTAAAACCAAGAGCCTTTCAAGTATGCTTAAAGAGGCCACTTCTGTAACAACTGCTTGAACAAAACTGTAGTGGTAGCAAGACATATTGAAACAACCCAGTAACTTTTTTTTAGAGAGAGGGGATGGGGGTGTGGATGTTAAAGGAACCCACACAAATCTTATGTTGACTTTATTCATTAACTGCTTCAAATTATAAATGTAGCTTGTATTTAATAACTGAACAAAGGGAGTTTGGACCTGATTCTCCCCTCCAACTTGTGCAATCGTGTAGTGCAAAGTGCTACCAAATGAGAGGGGCAGTGTTTTGTACTCACTTTGCATAGTTGTTTACATCAGTACAAGGTGCAGAGCAATGAAGAAGCAAGCCTCTTGGGTTTTAGAGGGTGGTCAATGGAACTAAACCTCAAACATAATTCACAGAATAGCCTTGATTACTTTAAGTATGGCTGTATATGTCTGTCATGGGCATAGAAACGTTAAATGTTCTGTCCGAGTGGTACCAGGACAGTCTCTGCAAATTCTAAGGGACTGCAGCGTAAGCCTAGCTGTTTGTCAGATCAAGTAGATGCCATGAAAGACTTTCTAAGTATAACTTGTGATGTTAGTAGTACCTGATAGTCCTTTATGGAACATACAAACTCAGTGAACTTACTACCAGGGATGGGTCCCAGCTAGATGCCTCAACCATATATCTACCATCTCACTGGAACACCTGGGTTGTATGCAGTAGTGATCTGGAGGGATACATGGAATTGAAACATGATGGGGGCTTGAGTCTCTGGCTCCCGATTTACATGACTGTAAGTAACACCCCTGAAGTCAATACTGTCTCTCTTTCAGCCCTCTGATTATTGGTTCATCCCCTGGGAACAGCAATCTTACTGAGCATGAGTCTCAATTTTGGAAAGCCTTGAATTTTGTGACATTTCTGTGAAAGCTGCTTCCTTCCTGTTGTGTTGGTTGCAGGGTGGATTAATTAAAATCATCAAATGGAAAGCCTCCATGTAAATTATCGATTTGAATCAACCTTTCCATTTGTACTTTAGTTGTTTTCTGAAGAAAGGTGCATTCTCATTGGTTAGTATAATCATTAAAACATGTTCATTTACAATTAAGTAGAACCTTCACACTAGCTTTGATACATCTTTTTGCTCTCTAGGCATGTACACTATAAAATATATATTTATGTAAGCTATTATATAGCATAGTATTTTGCAGTTCTTATTAATTATACATTTTTAGTGTGTGAGAAAATGGTGAATGATATATTGCTTATTCACTAGATAATTTACTTTTTGCTCATGTTTTGTGTCAATTCCAGTTACCATCTCAATGCAGCTTTAAGTAAACACACACAACACCACATAAAATTTATTTTTATCCAACAAAACAACCTTGTGTGTTTTGGAAACATAAACTTCTCTTTATCAAAACATGTTTCATATTTACAACTAAGTGGTTTATTAAACAGAGGGATCAACTGTAGTCAGTGAATTAGACTGGTTATTTCAGGTCAGCCTGGGAAAATTTTCAGATGTGCTTAAGTGAAAGTGACTGGAGCTTAAGTTGCTTAGGCTGTCCTGTTGTGCCATATTTATAAAGCTTGACCTCAAAAGTTAGATGTCTTCCTCCCCAATTCTTTCTTTATATAGAAAAACAGCCTTTAACGCAGTTTTTTTTAATAGAGATTCATGGATTCAGCATTTTTTTTTTATTTAAATGTTTTAAGAGATTATAATACATTTAGGCCTTAACATATTTTGTATTAAATTCAGATTTCATTTTGAAACAGGTTTATTTTTTTAAAAGAAAAACTTATTATAATTCAAATAACCAATTTTTCCCTAAAATCATCCATTTTTACCCATCCTGGTTTGTGGGATATTTTTCTGTTTTGCGGGCTTTTTTTTTGGTTTTCTTAGGGATCATGTGCAGCAGTTACTGCATATCTGAAAGAAGCATCAGCCACTTTGCAGTTGATGCTGTGCTTCGGATCAAGCTCTAAACGTTATTTACTAAACAATATGAATATGGTTGCATAGCTGTGTGACCACTGATCTCATTAGCTTTTGGAATATATCCATTAATTCGGGGTTATTTATAGTGACGCTGTCAAGTGGAAATCAGACTTCACGTTTGAAACTTTTTTTTACCTGCAATTGTTCAAATAACGCTTAAGGTTACTCCAACTGAACAAAAATGGAGGAAGAAACCCTATTTATCTCTCTTTTTTTTCTCTCTCTCTTCCCAGTTCACCTACACTACATTTGAATGCTCTTGGTGTATAGTCAGTTTCATTGGGTCTCCCACACTCTCGGTCAGTTTCCCTTTGCACGCATTAACAACAGAGAGAAAAATATTTAACAAAATAGGAAGATCTGGTTGTAAAAACCACAAAAACTGCTTGGGAATTCCAGGGGTATGCATAGCATCTGAAACTATTTTAATTTACTTGTTAAAAAAAGAATTAGATTTCAAGTTGGTGTCCTAGTTAAGAATGTATTTAGTGTGGCTGATCTAAAGAATGCTGGCATATAGTTGCTGGATTTTGTCAGCAGTTGAAGCAAAGTTCAAGAATTTGGTGAGCCTTAAGTGTTGAAAAAGGCTTCTCCTCTTTGAATCCTAAGTAAAGTTCTTAGCATCGTGAGGAGTCCACTCAAACTGCACAGCTTCAGGAAAAGGCCTGGTAGACCTACAAGTGGGACTTGGACCCTTTAAGTACAAGAAAAGCCAAAATGAATGTTACATCTACTATCTGTAGTGATCTAGTACTGCCGCCTAGCACTCTGGTACTGCAGAATAGTAGCCCAGAGGGCAGTCACATGTTACAGACAGAGCATTAAATGTAATTATGTTGTTCAGAAAACCCACAGTGCCAGATTGATTCTTGTGCAGCCGCAGCGCAAGGAGGGCAGGCTGTCACTCACCTCTTCCTGACGCTTAACTCCATCAATGTCAGTGAGTCAGAGCTATAGCTGGTGTAAATCAGTGCAGTTCCCTTGACTTCCCTGGACCTATGCTGACCTACACCAGCTGAGGATCTGGCCCAACAGAGTTACATCAGGGTAAAACTGGTGCAAGTTTGAGCAGGATTGTGCCCGATTTCTACTAAATAAGCAAAAAAGCTCATGCTCACCGAGCCACTGAGAGCAACGCTTCTCTTGTTTCAGGAGACCGTTGCCCTTTGCAGATCTAGCTTTTATTGTAGGACTGTAACTGCTGACTGAGGTGGTGTTTCCTTTTTAGCACCTTAATCAGTGATTCGACTTCCTGCTACACGAAACGTCCATATTTTTAATTCTCCCAATTATGAAATAGTAGCTGGTCCCCCCTCAGTGTTACTGACTCTGATATTCTCTGCAGCTCAGAATCCCTAGCTGAGACTATTGGGTGATGGAGAGGGAAAATGTAGAGGGCCTTTTGGGTTAAGTCAGTATCCGCCAAACAGAGGCTACAGGAGGTGGCCCTCTGTGTGTTGCGAAACCATTTAAAAATCCTGGAACCAGATTCACTCAGCTGGTATAAATCAGAGCTACGCTGATCTACCCTAGCTGAGAATCAGCCCTTGCGTTCTCAGAACTGGCTTTGTTGAGGCCGTAAATATTAAAGCTTTGCACCTTTTGTCATAAAACATTTTGGTCTTTGCATGAAGCTTTTAGCATAGAAAAACTGCAGTTTCTACTCAACCACTCCAGAGAAGAGAATTTCTCCAATGAGCGGGGCAGACTTTAAAGCTTCTGCTCTGTGCTAATGTTTTGTTTTTCTGATGGGTCCTCATCCACGGGTTAGCATTTATTTCAAGACTGACATTTGCCTTGATAATAGGCACTGGGGATTTTTACAGCACATGTAAAGTACAGACCATGGTGTGAAGTGCATAATTTTAACAGGACTTGTTTTCTCCATGTGCAGATCAGAATGTTGTTGCAAAAATAAACATGCTCAATGTATAACCTTACTGCAGAGGTTCCCTGGACTGCACACCATATTGCTGCCACTCCAAGACACCCTGGCGATCCCTCTGCTCTTGCTTCAGCCTGTAACAATTCACAATCTCCATTGTACTGTTCCCGTTACTCGGGAGGGGGATTTTTGGGTGGTGCGTGTGATCGCTTATTGGCAAGAGTAGGGAGTCTGGATTGAATTAACTCGGTGCCTCTGTAAGGTGGTGGTGGTGATGTGCCCTGTGTCTGTCATGCCTAGATCGTAGGCCCTTCGGGGCAGGAACCGAGTGTCAGAGCTGAAAATATAAATGGTTGATAGTTAGGAGTAGAATTGGTTAAATTCCTTTTTGCTGTTACCAAAAGAGCCCTACTTACCATGGCAAGCCAGCACCTTCCAGCTTCTAAAGACGTGCCATTACATGGCTTTTTTTAAAATGGAAATTGGTCAAAATTTTAGGCTGTCCAAACCTGTGCGTGCATAAGTTTGGAGACCACATAAGTATCCTGGGATAAATCTGAGAATGACTTGTGGGGCCTCCATTTTGCCACAGATGATTCAGAAATCTTTAGCCTCTGGGCTGACGGTCTGGCAGGAAGCTTGTCAATGCCTAGCAAAAGAGAGGGAGAGCAAAGAAAGGCAGACAGCTGTCAGAAACAGCTTCTGGCCTTAGCTATGGCCACAACTACTGCACTAAACTAAACCTGCTCTTAGTCATGATTGGGCCTGCACGTTCCACTGGGGTCAAATGGTCATGTTGCTGCCCTGATCACTGCAAAATGCAGGTTCTGTCTGACCTGTTTGTGGGAGGTAGGGGGCAACATTTGTTGTGGAGGGTTTGGGTTTTGATTTGTCTAAATATAAATGGTCTGTGTTATTTAAGGGCAATAATGTATTGCTGATTCACTCTGTGAATGGCTTAGTAGGATTTTACAGTGCCCTTTTGTTATCTACAACCTATAATGTGCCCCCCTTGGCGCCCTCTTCCCCAGCTCCGTCCTCGGTTCACCGCCGTTTATGGATGACCTGTCCCAGATCAAGCATGAGAGAAGACCCAGAGCCTGTGGCTGAAGTTTCATGCTGAGGCTGATCAGTTGCACTGTAAAGAAGCTTTAGAATTCTTCTGCCCTGGCTGTGTGGGAGGCAGTGAAATGTTTCTTTGCCTCCACCATAGTATCTGCCTAGCATCACTCAGCTGATTTGTTCCAGGTGGTAGGTAGTCTGGTTAATCTAGGCTGTCTTCACTTGGTTGCTCATGTGTGCTCCTCCCGTTGTGAGTTAATTTGCAGATAAAATTGATCATAGCCAGACTTAACTGTCTGCAGCCATGGAGGTGGGTGAGTCTCTAAAGAGGAAAAACACTAGGTCTTCTCTGTGTGGATGTCAGCCAGTGTCACATCTGATAATTCTGGCTGGTCAGGGAGAATATCTGCTCTCGATCCTCTTTATTTCCTGGTTGGGGCTGTCCAGTAGGCAGGGCATCCTCTGTGCGGGCCCTGTGACTGCAATTTACTCTTTCCCCCACCAGTGCACTGCTACAGGCTGGGGACCGACTGGCTAAGCAGCAGTTCTGCAGAAAAGGACCTGGGGATTACAGTAGATGAGAAGCTGGATATGAGTCAGCAGTGTGCCCGTGTTGCCAAGAAGGCTAATGGCATATTGGGCTGCATTAATAGGAGCATTGCCAGCAGATTGAGGGAAGTGATCGTTCCCCTCTCTTCGGCACTGGTGAGGCCACATCTGGAGTATTGTGTCCAGTTTTGGGCCCCCCACTACAGAAAGGATGTGGACAAATTGGAGAGAGTCCAGCGGAGGGAAACGAAAATGATCAGGGGGCTGAGGCACATGATTTATGAGGAGAGGCTGAGAGAACTGGGCTTATTTAGTTTGCAGAAGAGAAGAGCGAGGGGGGATTTGATAGCAGCCGTCAACTACCTGAAGGGGGGGTTCCAAAGAGGATGGAGCTAAGCTGTTCTTGGTGGCAGATGACAGAACAAGGAGCAATGGTTTCAAGTTGCAGTGGGGGAGGTCTAGGCTGGATATTAGGAAAAACTATTTCACCAGGAAGGTGGTGAAGCACTGGAATGGGTTACCTAGGAAGGAGGTGGAATCTCCATCCTTAGAGGTTTTTAAGGTCTGGTGTGACAAAGCCCTGGCTGGGATGATTTAGTTGGAGTTGGTCCTGCTTTGAGCAGGGGGTTGGACTAGATGACCTCCTGAGGTCTCTTCCAACTCTAATCTTCTATGATTCTGTAAATGCATTAGAATGTCTTGACTTCTTGTAGCCTGTCTGTCTGAGAGGGCTTCTGGGAAAGGCTGAAGGCTGGTTTTTTTTTTTTGTTTGAGAGAGAGAGACCGAGGGTGGAATGTGAAGGCAATTCTGCTGGTTTGTAAGATGTTCTGGTGGCTGGTATGTGGTGGAGCAGGCGAGGAGAGAAGTGTACAGCTATTGTGGTTCTGCAATGATTTATATATTGTTTTAATTGACATCAAGGTCACCTGTAGTCTAGGACGGGCCTTCTTTTATATTGCCCAGTACAAATCCAAATAAATAAAATGGAAAGACTGGAAAGAGAAAATCTACCTGATCATGGTTATTTTAGTACCATGCTATCTAAGGACAATGCCTCCAGCAATCCCAAAATGAGACTGTTTGCAGTGTCTGCATTGCCTGGTTATGAAAGTATTTATTTATTCTTCCTGTGGAGGTTTGATTATCAGTCTCATTATAAGATGTAATAAGAATTTAACATTTTACAGTGTCTGGTAGGCTTTCCCTAGTGCCCCATTCAAAAGTTGGAATATCAACATGATTAGAGTGCTGATCAAATGCTTCCTTTGCAAGTGACAAATGTGGGGAGTGCTGTGGGAACATTCCTTTTGTGCAGTTTGTATCTGAAAAGAATGTTTTGTCTTCTGCTGCTGGCAAAGTCCAGAAATGTTAAATATCTGTAACAATCTATCAGCACAGTAAAATTTGAGATGAGGAAGAATGTTATAATATGGCCTCTTGCTTCTGACTTTTTCTAAATACACCAATGTTATGACTATGCCACAGGAAGATCTCTCGATGTGCAATTAACATTTTCAAATTGACAGAGTTATCCATCCAATTTTAAAGGCAACCACTGAAATCATAATTAGCACGCCCACAAAAAAAAAAAAGTCTGTTAGCACCTCACTCCTTCACACCATGATCTCATAACTAAAAACTTTTAAAAGAATATTCCAAGTAAAATATAAGTATACAAAAATTAGAAAATTCAAGACTGGTTGAGAATATTATATCTTTTAAGGTAGCTTACAACTTTAATTCTAGAAAATGAACACTTTATGCCGAGGTAACTTGTGTCGGCAAAAGTTTGTAGTGTAGACGTGCCCACGGATTTACAAGAGAGCCATATGAGCCACAAGACTTCCTAAATCAATCTCAATCTCTCTCTCTCTTTCTGTGGCCAGCATTTCACCCTGGTTGTGTTTCACCCATGACTGATGTATGTGGTGTTGTGGAAAGCTTTGTGGAAAGCTGGCCAAGATTCAGACACCGCTTTCAAAATATCACTGGAAATTCTACACCAACACACATGACTGTCGTATCGGGGCGAACTGCAAAATCCAAAGTCTTTGAAACAAACCAGATTTGCAGCTGCAGAGATCAAACTTTCCTCTCTGGGTTAATTTCTCATGGTGTTCTGACTCCACCTCTGGGTTTTTTGGTTTTTCTCTTTTAACAGAGGCTACCTCCATTTATTTGCGAGTATGTAATGTAGCCCTTTTGGGTGGGTGGCAGCGGTGTTTAGGAGGAAATGGTTCATATTTTTCTTGCCACTGACTTGCTGGCTGAAGTCTGCTCCTCTGATTACATGGGCTGAAGTACAGGAAGGGCTAGAAACTTGAATGGTGACCGAATAACTGAAAATAAATTGTTTTCCAAAGCTCCTGTTCTGAAAACTTGCTTTTCCCCCTGATTATGCTTCTTTCCTTCTAATTTGTTATTGAACTCTAAGGGCCAGATCTTTAGCTGGTGTAAATTGGTGTAGCTGCACTATGCTGATGTGCACCAGCGGAGGATCTGGCCCAAACTGTGCATATCCTTGTAAAAAGTATTTGAATGAATGGTCCCACAGCTTTCTTCTGTGCTTTGTGTGTGGGGGAAGGATGGGTGTGGGACATAATCCGAGAGGAGGTGTACTTGTTTTCTCCTCTTATGACACTTTGGAAGTCGGGGGGAAATTAATTTTTAAAAACAAACTGTAGGCTGTTGTGGAATAAAGTAATTTAGCATTCCCCCGTGGCCCCCCCCCCCCAAAAAAAAAAAAACAAAACAAAAACCTGGGAAGCTTGGAATTGACTGACTTCTGTTCTGTCTCATCAACTTAATGCAGCCATTCAGAATGGCAGTGTTGCACATTATCTGCCTGACACTACAGACCCTGGGCCAGTGAGGGGAACAGCATCTGTTTCTCATTGGACTTTGTCTTTGGAAATTCCTCATGCTTGTTTGTCACATTACTGTCTCTTTCTCTCTCGTTCCCTTCAGTAAGTTTACAAGACTCGCCGGAATGCACATATGGTCCTTATCAATTCCCAAACTTCAGCTTTCTGCTGGTTAGCAATTTGTGACATTAGGGCTGTTAGAGGCATTAGTCACACTTACTCCAAATAGAAATGTTCGTGGTTTTTGGAAACCTAAGGAGGAAAATACTTTTTTATGTCCGTTCTTGGCGTAAAGGGAGATGTTACTGCTCCGAGTTTGCACTGACCTTTAAGCTAAACCATTTGCCTTGAAGAGAAATGTTTGTTCCCGCTCTACAGCCACTTGTGAATTGTCACATTTTGCTGACTCTTCTCCTACAGCTCATGTGAACTGTACTCTTGTCTCAGCCCCCCAGGCTCAGTTTTTACAGGATGCCATGGTAATCTGTTCCCCTCCCAAGTGCCTTTATGCTGTGGGCCGCTGTCTGAGATAGCAGCAACATGGGCTCCATCAACTGCAGATGGGCGTGTGCGCGTCTTGCAGGCTGTGGTTCGGTCCTCAGCAGCCCCGATTGGCTCAGAATTCACTCTCACCAGATACAAATGAACAAGCCTCTTGATGCTGGGCTATTAGGGAGAGAGATAAATGTCTCTTGGTTCTTATTTTCTTTGGGGAAGGTGGTGGGGAGAATAATGGGTTTCTGTGGAAAGAGGAGGTGAAGAACTTGAAAATTAGAATAAAGGCCCCACCCTGCTGGGTTTTCCTATTGTGGCTGCCTTTGTACATTTTGTCTATGTGGCACCTTGCAATAACATTTAAAATGAGTATTAACTGAAGAGAGAGCCAGAATGGGAGTGTAGAGGGAAGAGCAGTCTGACGCATCTAACAGGATGAACCACGAGGGGGGCCCTTTAGGAATGGCTACTGCAGAGAGGATGGATACTGGGCCCAATTGTGCGCTCTCGTACCAGCCTCCATCTGGAATAACACCATTGGACTGTAACAGAGAGCAGAACGTGGTGCATGAATTGTAACCATCCGTCAGTATGCATGGGGAGAGATTTTGGGGGAGAAATACATTATCACACTGCGCTAGCATTCAAAAGTCCAAATACTCCTAGCTTTTAAAATCGACATGAGATTACATTGGATATTTGTAGCCTGATTCCAAGAACGAGCTGAACCATTGATGGGCCTGATAGGTTGTTGCACTAGGTCTCGTGTCAGCCAGCTCTGGTAGTGCAAAGGGACTGATCCAGCCACTGGAGAATTTTTGTACGTGAAAGAAGTCCCTGACCTCTGCCCCACACACAGCCCCATTGAACTCCGGCTGTTTCTGGCTGCCACTGTCCTCCTGAGACCATACATAGCTGGGCATCTGCTCAGGCAGCCCTGAAGGTGTTTTAACTTGTGCCAGAGGCCAGAAGAGGGCGGTGGAAAGGGACCTCTTTCCCGCTCCCTGGGTTCTGTACCAAGCACACTCCAGCTGCACCTGGCCATTTATGTTCAGGAAAATGAGACTCTTTGCTAACAAGGAAACAGTGGGGGAGACTTCTGGAGAAAAATGGAGGCATTGCAGCCTTGGGATAGTCAGTGCATCAGAGAGGGAAAAACAGCATTTGCTGATGGATGCTTTGGTAAAGATAACTAAGACTAGTAACCTGGGGTCTCCAGCCAGCTCCGAAGTTGCTGAGACTTTCTCTTCCAGGAGGCAGGAGCTGCTGAATGTCTAATTGTGCTTGTAACTTGCATGAGGGAACCCTCCCATTTTGTGTCCTACCCCCGGCTTCCATATATACTCTTCGGCGAATATCGGTTATCTTAGGCTGATCCCAGTGCAAAACTGCAGCCATATTCTCATTGGAATATCACTGGTATAGTCAGCATTGGACAGACACCGAGGAAGTAAAGATCCCTGCCCTCAGGAGTTCATAATCCAAACAAAAAAAGAATCACGCCTTGCTAGGGTAAAAAGAGCCTCTCCACCAATCGCAAGCGCAATCTGTCCAGCTCTAACAATCATTCCCTGGTCATGTAGTTGTTGGCCTACCTGCTTGTCCAAGTTCTTGCAGCCTCCAAGCCTTGTTTCTTAAAACACGTCTCTGAAATGACCCCTGTTTGTGGAATTATTCGAAGAGTAACATCTCTGCAGCAGAATTGCTTGTTTTGCCTGTTTACAGCCTCCTAGGGCCAAAGGCTGCTCCAGTTTAAGCCGATGGAGTTGGTGAGCAATTCTGTCTGCAGCCGAGACCAGTTTTGTCTCTTCGTCCCCACGGCTCTTGTTGGTCACACTATCTAACTATATAGTGTGTGTGCTCGGGTCTGGCTATTGGCCAGTTCCCTTCCTGCCTCTCTTCCACAAAATAACAAATTTTTACTGTCCAAGTGCTCCAGGATAAACAGAGGAAACAGTAACTATATTCAAGGAGAAATGTCTCCCATCCCCCGAGGGCTCAGCGGCTGTGTTGAGATGGAGCCAACCGTAGCTTAATATTTTGCAATCCTCCTGTTTGGGAGCCTTAATTCTCACTGAGGTGGCTGAGACCTCTTTCCTCCCTTTCAGCTTAGAAAGCAGTAGTGGGGCTGTCCCCAGGGGAGGCTCACCCTATTGTTACATGCTTGTAGGGCGGCAGCAGCAGCATGGGCCAGCAGAGGGGTGTACAACTGATGAGCACTGTCTTGGCAAAGACAGGAGATGGCCACAGAAGTTCTAGAGGGAAAAGACCTGTTTATAGCAAATCGCTGCATGGGATTGTCGTAGGACGGAGATGCAGAATGTCTGGCTGGTACACCTGCTTCGTACGTCTGTATGGCCCATGTGGCATAATCCCAAACTGCAGAATGTTAAGTTTTCTTTTTTTTATAATGGTCTTTCTAGCCCTCCTGGTTTCACAGAGAACCTTCCAAACAGAAAGCAAGTGTAACCATGCAGAGATGTCTGCATGAGTCTGCAGACAGCCTGCAACAACAGCTCTTAGCAGCACAAACTTCTCAGCTTCCATTAGTCTTTGTGAGATGTTGACTCCGAATCCTTAATGAAGATGCTTTTCTTGTCATTGTTAATGAATGCATAACTGATTAGTTTTTCAGATGGCATGGGTGGATTTAAGCCCAAGTTGGAGAACTGAGAGTTTCTAGAAAGAAGGAATAGTAGTCTATTGGATGTTTTCTCCATAGTATTATGCATGGGTTCTCTTGTATGGAATACCCTCATGGTGCAAGGCTTTCAGCATCACTTAAGTCTGCATCGGGAACCAGTGGGGGTCATCTGTGGGTCCTATTCCAAACATGCACAGCAGCCTGGCTCACTATCCCTGTGTTAGGGATGGTTGTGGATTCCTCCACACTCCCTGTGTATAGTCCCTGAGTACTCTGGTTTTATGTAGCGGCGGATGAGAGCAGTGCTCCAGTCCTTAAAATAAATAAATAAACAAACAAACAAATAAAAAAGAGTGCCAGGATGTAAGTACTGTCCCAGCTTGCCCCAAAAGTGTCAGAGCATCGTTCTGGAGCATTCCCACTTGACCCAAGTGCTGGGTGAGAGGTGGTGGTGGATTTCACCCTCTATTCCTCGCCTCCATTCCCACAGCTCTCTCTCCAGACACCTCCAATGCACTTTCTGCCTGTGCAAGGTTCCCAGCTTTGGATCCAGCATCCTAAGTCACATCAGAATTTGGGAAATGTGCTTCCAGTCATCATGCAAAAATGTAGCTTGCTTGAAATGTTGACACTGATAAAAGCCTAAGAATATTTTTAAAGATACTCCTAAAATGTGTGGCCTCAAATAACTAAACCCTTGCTTCGTATTTGTGGTTTATCTCAGTATTTTACGTGCTGGCAGTTTTCCCCTCCCCTTGAATTTGCAGCTCATTTGTCTTTTTTTAACTCTTAAAAGGCATGTGAAATCTCAGTCAAACCGATAAGTGAATGAGTCCCCCATTTAAGGCAGTTGTAAGGGGCCACACCTAAAAGAGAGCCTAATAGATTCTGCCCAGAAATGAGAGCGCAATGGGGTGGAGGGTTCGACTGGGTATTGTGAACCGGCGTGTGTGTTGGAAGAGGTGTGCAGGGGGGGAGAACACACATGGGAGAGAGAGACAGCCTGAAGGAGCCTCTGAAAATGGTGGCTGACTCTGGAAGAAACCTGAGAAGAGGTTTTTGGGTCAGGGGTGCAGGCTGAAAAGAAGGCTTTTGGTGCTGTGAGCAAAAGAAGCTGTTTCCTGCTATCTGATTCTCTCTGCATTCAGAGACCCAGGGCATTCTACATTCTCTGTAAATAAATAAACCGCATCAAAGAAAACAGCAGACTCCATCTACTTCCCCTGGTCCTGAAATTTGACTAGCCGCTCGGATGGAAAAGGGGCAGCAGCAGGCTTAGTCAGACACAAATTATTGGGCTCAGAACAGGGGTAACTAATGCAATTATTGCCCTGTCATAGACAGGAGGTCAGACTGGATGATCTAATGGTCCCTTCTGGCCTTCATCTCTATGAATCTATAAATTATCCACAGGGCCTCGGATTCAGCCGCATGTTGGAGGCAGGGCTCCACTGCATGTGGGAAGAGAACAATATACTCTGCTAAAATAAGTTCTTCCTCGTTACCTTATTCAATGAAGTGATGAGAAAAAATGCCACCTTCTCAATCCTCAGGTCAGATTTTTCCCCCCGTCTGCATGGAGAATCATACCTGCTGTAATCGGGAAAATAAGTTTGTATTGCTTTTTATTCCTGTTAGCCCCGGAGAGCCAGCGCGGCTCAGAGGGAGTGAACTAGGGCCCCTTCCTTCGCTCATCTCAGCAACCAAACAGTTTTACTAAGTTCCAATGAATTTTACCCATGCAAGCCCCTTGGCAACAACGAGAGGTCACTGAGGGTATTGTTTGATCTGCAGAATCGATGTTATGTTTGATGCATAAGAGAAGAACCCTGGTTGAGTTTTCAGGGCTAGCAGTCACAGACGCTGCCCTGACTTTTTACTTGTAAATTGAACGCATGGGATCTTGAAATTGAAAGATTGTGACGGGAACAGAGACCATAAACTTAAGAACATAAGAATGGCCACGCTGGGTCAGACCAGTGGTCCACTTAGCCCAGTATCCTGCCTTCCAACAGTGGCCAGTACCAGATGTTTCAGAGGGAATGAACAGAACGGGACAATTATCAAGTAATCCATCCCTTGTTGTCCAGTCCCAGCTTCTGGCAGTCAGAGGTTTAGAGACACCCTGAGCATGGGGTTGCGTCCCTGACCATCATGGCTAATAGCCATTGATGGACCTACTCTCCAGGAACGTATCTAATTCTTTTTTTGAACCCAATTATATTTTTGGTCTTCATGGTGTCCACTGGTAAGGAGATCCACACGTTGACTGCGTTGTGTGAAAAAATACTTCCTTTTGTTTGTTTTTAAACCGGCTGCCTATTCATTTCATTGGGTGACCCTTGGTTCTCGTGTTATGTTAAGGGGTAAATAACACTTTTTCTCCACGTCATTCATGATGTCATTGACCTCTAGCATATTCCCCCCCCCCCCTTAGTCGTCTTTACTCTATACTGCACAATCTCAGTCTTTTTAATCTCTGCTTTTTGTAGAAGTCCTTGACAAAGCCCTGGCTGGCATGATTTAGTTGTGGACTAGTCCTGCTTTGAGCAGGGAGTTGGACTACATGAGCTCCTGAGGTCTTTTCCAACCCTATTATTCATAGAATCATAGACTATCAGGGTTGGAAGGGACCTCAGGAGGTCATCTAGTCCAACCCCCTGCTGAACGCAGGACCAATCCCCAATTTTTGGCCTAGATCCCTAAATGGCCCCCTCGAGGATTGAACTCACAACCCTGGATTTAGGAGGCCAATGCTCAAACCACTGAGCTATCCCTTATTCTATGATTCTAAGCTGTTCCATACTCCAGATCATTTTTGTTGCCCTTCTCTATAACTTTTCTAATACAGCTTTTTTGAGATGGGCGACCAGGACTGTACTCAGTATTCAAGGTGGAGGTGCACCATGGATTGATACAGGGGCATTTTGATATTTTCTGTTTTTATCATCTCATTTTTACCTAATGGTTTCTAATGTTCTGTTTGCTTTTTTGACTGTCGCTGCACATGGAGGGGATGTTTTCAGAGAACTATTCACGATGATTCCATGATCTTTCTTGAGTGGTAACAGCTAATTTGGATCCCATCACTTTATATGTATAGTTGGGATTATGTTTTCCAATGTGCGTTACTTTGCATTTATCAACATTGAATTTCATCTGCCATTTTGTTGCCCAGTCACCCAGCAGGGCTTGGGCTGCGGGGCTGTTTAACTGTAGTGTAGATGTTCCCGCTCAGGCTGCAGCTGAGCTCTGGGACATCTTGCGGGGTCCTCGAGCCCAGGCTGCAGCCCAAGCATGAACATCTACACTGCAGTTAAACAGCCCTGCAGCCCAAGCCCTGTGAGCTCAAATCAGCTGTTAGGGGTCAGACGTGGGTTTTTAATTGCAGCGTAGATGTGCCCTGAAAGTCCTATTACACTAGATCAGCTGGATCACCCTTGTCCACATCCTTGTTCATTTCCCTCAAAAAATTCTAATAGATTGGTGATGCATGATTTTTCTTTACAAAAGCTGTGTTGACTTTTCCCTAATGTATCATGATTATCTGTGCATCTGATACTTCTGTTCTTTCTGGTTTCAGAGTAACAGCCGTGTTAGTCTGTATTCGCAAAAAGAAAAGGAGTACTTGTGGCACCTTAGAGACTAACCAATTTATTTGAGCATAAGCTTTCGTGAGCTACAGCTTATCGGATCCGATGAAGTGAGCTGTAGCTTACGAAAGCTTATGCTCAAATAAATTGGTTAGTCTCTAAGGTGCCACAAGTACTCCTTCTCTTTCTGTTCTTTACTATAGTTTCAACCATTTTGCCTAGTATTGAAGTTAGGCTTAGTGGCCTGTAATTGCCGGGATCGCCTCTGGAGCCTCTTTTAAAAATAGATATTATATTAGCTACCCACCAGTCATCTGGTACAGAGGCTGATATTACAGTTAGTTCTGTAATTTCATACTTGAGTTCCTTCAGAACTCTTGGGTGAATACCATCTGGTCCTGGTGGTACTGTTAAATTTATCAATTTGTTCCCAAACCTCCTCTACTGACACCTCAGTCTGGGACAGTTCCTCAGATTTGTCACCCAAAAATAATGGCTCAGGTGTGGGAATCTCCCTCACCTCCTGTGCAGTGAAGACCGATGCGAAGAATTAATTGAGCTTCTCTGCAACAGCCTGATCTTCTCTGAGTGCTGCTTTAGTACCTCGATCATCATCCAGTGGCCCCCTGATTGTTTGGTAGACTTCCTGCTTCTGATGTACTTACAAAAATTAACAGCAAACTTTTTTGTCTTTGGCTAGTTGGCCTTCAAATTCTTTTTTTGACCCACCTAATTATACTTTTACACTTGACTTGCTAGAGTTTATGCTCTTTTCTGTTGTCTTCCAATTTTTAAAGGATGCCTTTTTGCCTCTAACCTCCTCTTTTGCTCTGCTGGTTAGTCATGGCTATATAATATATATATTAAAATATGGTTCTCTCACTTCTTTTAAAATTTGGGGTATACGTTTAATTTGAGCCTCTATTACGGTGTTTTTAAATAGTTTCCATGCAGTCATCCACTCACTGACACCCTGCAGTTCTGCCTCTCTAACTGGCTCTGTGTGTGTAACTGAAAGCATTTCAGAGAATGCTACCATGGAGGTCCTGGACTTAGCATCCTCAATTTGGCCTCCGGGACCTCTCTCCTTCCTTTCCCTATGTCCATTGTTACCTATTTGTACCATAAACACCAGCTTCTCTCCAGCACTGCACATAAGTCTCAAGAGGTCCTCAACCTTTGCACCCACCAGGCAAGTCACCATGCTGTTCTCCTGGTTGTCACAAACACAACTTTTCATTTGGTTTTGGTTTAAGTGCTATATAGAATGGAGCCTTGCTTTCTGCCCTGGTTAGACTGAATGTCTTACAGCCTCTGAAGGTTTGTGTCTCTGCCCCACTTAGCTTCAGCCTGCCAAAAGAAACACTGAAAGTTACAGTACCGAAGCCAGGAAGATCATCACTCATCAAAGTTTCTAGCTGTTCATCCATTGTAGCTACATCACATTCCACCTTCCCAATAATATTAAGCATTTTGAATTTTGTCTCAATATTTATGTATCTCTCTCACTCTACAGCTGTTAATGGATAAGACAAAATAATTCTAATGGCCTACAAATTGCATCATACAAATGTATACCCCATATGGGAGGGAAAAGCTTACACAAAAACAACTCAAGATGGCGAACAATAGAATGTTTAAGCAGCAACTCTGTCCCAAACCTACAGGAAGGACCAGTCTAAAAATGAAAATTCCCCTTTACCTGCTCTTCAGATGACTTAAAAAGCCTACAACACATGAGATTTTCTAGATGTTAGAGGTGAGAACTTCAGCTTGTGTAAGCTGGTGTAACTACTGAAATCGGAGGAGCTCCACTGATTTAGACCAGCTGAGGATTTGGCCTAATGATACACTTGGGGAAGGAGCCAGGTAGATGCCATTCCCTTAGCCTCATGCCATAAGAATGAGAATAACTTCTTTGCAAATGGCTGTGTAGTAATAGGACCATCCCTTAATTCCAGGTTGTCATACTCCTCTGAGTCATCAGCATTAGTGATGTTAGAGGTATTGTTTTGAACCAGGGTGGGGAGGTAATACTAGCGATGATGCTGAGCAAGGAAAAAACTGAATGTGCATCCAGAGTACCTTCAGCATCTTGCCAGGGATGGATCTGGGTGGTGCATGATTTGCAAAGAGGTCATGTTGCTTTGGGATTTGCCGTGGTGGTAATGAAAGGGAAAACTTAGGCTGAAACTCAAGAAGTTTCCTTGTGCTGAGATCTCTATATCACCTAACGGAAATGGTGGGAAGACACATTCCTTGGCTTGGATGAAGTACTGGTGCATATGATGTAGGGGAGAATCCTGCACCGGGAGAGAGGGGCCTTTCCATCTAGGAACAAACCCCTGCACTGCAGTGGTTCAGTGATGTCTTTTCACCCTTTGAAAGACTCTCGTTACATAAGAAAAAAGAATGATCCAGATTTTGGTCCGAGTTGCACCAGCGTTAAACTTGACTACCTCCAGGAACTTTAACAGAGAAAACATGTTTACACCAGGATAACGGGGATCAGAATGCTGGGATTTCTTTGTAGATGGAAAAACCTATCACAGTAGGTCACATTGACAGTTTTCCCTCCCAAAGGCAGGAGTCTTTCCTGTGTTCCTTGAACAGGTTTTACATAAGTGTACCTGAGAGCAGAATCTAGCCTACTGACTCCAGTGTGGCATACATCACGACAGCTAATTACAAGATAAGTGAGGCCATCTGAGTTGGCATCTTTGTGTTTAAAATATTTGTGCCGCACCCCACTGAATGGGTGAATCATCCTCCCGGTCTTATAATTATGTACTGAAATAGTCACACTTACTGCTCCACTGCAGTGGCTTCCTTTCCAGGCTCCAGATAAAATCTGCGGCCACAAACTATTTTGTGCTAGAGGAGTTTTTCAGCAGTTTTTGCCTACCCCAGCCCCTTCTTCAGAGTGGAGGCAAGGGCCAGTGACTAAAGCACAGCTGTGTAGTTTCAGTGTATTCGCTCCAGTTAATGCAGCTTGGTTTGGTTTCTAAATAGCAGGAAAAGTGGGGAGAGTAATTCCAGACGTGGTTTTCGGCCCCAAGGCAGATCTCACGCTGTTGGTCTGGATCATTCTGCAGGGAGCAGCTCTTCCCTGGCCTGGCTTTGGGGTGGAGTTTGTCTTCACACTGGAGTAATCATTCCCTTCTCTGCTGATACTGGTCTGTACTAATAATCCAAAGCTGCCTGCCTGTGTACCTGGGATTCCTAAGCGTCAGTAATTGGGACTACTGGATACTGATAGGGGGAGCCATATGCAAAGACAAGGGACCACCCTGGGGTTTAACGTTCAGAGCCAGATCCTCAGCTGGTGTAAGTTGTTGTAGCTCCATTGGCAACCTGTGCTGATTTACCTAGCTGAGGATCTGGCTCAGTGGCTACCCAGTGCCAGAACTGAAGTGGTAAAGTGCCTGAAAAAGGACCACAAAACCATTTCAAGACTCTTCCCCTCCCCCTCCCACCTTCCCAACCTCTTTCACTGGGAACACTATAATGAATGGCATTGGCCCAGACTGTACCCTCACCCTGCTCTCAGGTCTATGCGCCTTCCCCCTTCACCTCTATCCTGTCCCATTTAAAGCACACAGGAACAGTCTGGCCCAATATAGAGAGGAAAATAGATCCAGCTTCTTCTTTGTTTAAGCTTAATGCATAGGCTTCAGCATTAGACATCAGGCCAGTATTTACTCCTCCCTTTCTCTTTTCTCCGCCCCTGCAAGACTAATTGCTGTCGCGGTTGGCTTTCCCCAAATATAAATGGCAGCTAATGTCTCATTGCACAGACCAGCCCCTTGTAGGATTCCCGGTGCACAGCAGAATCGGTCGTGTTTCCATGCGGTGTGGTCCCGTTTGTCCAGGAGGGGTTCAGACTCTGCAGACCAGTGACCCCATTGGCATCTAATGCACAGAAAGGCGGAGATTTTTAATGTAGGTCTCCCATGCTATTGAGTAGAATTGGCTGGCCCTGCGGAGAGCACCAGCTGCAAAGAGTGGCCGCTGATTGGCTTTGTCCTCTCCTTGCTGTTGCAGGCAGCCAGTGGCTCTGGGATCTTGGCCCAGCCCTGCAGTGCGACCTGAAGGTTCTAGTGTGTTCCAGGCTGGCTCCGCCTTGGGCTCCCTCCGGGCTAAGATGTAGCATGAGTTATGACAAATGTTTGGATTACTATGGCGTTCAATTCTGGTGGTCTTTTTGGTAGATAATTGCCATTTCCAGCACACACACACAATTTGCAGTAGAATAAACCAGTTGTGCAGCATGACTCTGTTATGAAATTCTTATCTCCTGGATCTGCTGAATAACTCATTTACAAACAAACAATCACTTTCCTAAAATACTCCACTGAAAGAGCTAAGGGCCTGTTCTTGAGGAGTACTTAACACCCACCTTTCTTGGTGGGTTAGGCCTTAGCTTCCACTGCTTCATTAAATACTTAATTCAATGGACACTTAAAAAATGTCTAGCATCCACAGAATGTTAGTCACCCCATTCGTGTTCCGGTAAATCCTCAGGGCTCCAGTCCCGCTTTGAATTATACTTGCATAAGTATCGGTAGGAGATTCCTGTGACCTGCAGTTAATTGAATGTCTTAGGGATTCTTCCTTCAGGTTGTCAGTGCACTTGGCTATTCACGGAAGAAGGCAGGGGGTCAGCGTCCAGATCTAGCACTTGAAGACGCATCTAGCTCTTGGGATCTACATGAGGTCAGAATCGAGTGTGGAGGCCCTGTGTCCATGCCCTGATGCTGGTTTTCCCTGCTCTTTTGCTGATAGGGACATTCCTGCCAGTAGTTACCCCCGGAGTGCACCTCCTAACGGGAGATGTCCAGAGGACAGGGGTGTGGTGAGGATAAAAGGCATTAATGATTCTCTGCTGCTGAGGTACTAGAGTGAAGGGTGATTGACAGATACCTGCATTCTGGTATTTGGGTTGCGGGGGGAGGGGGCTTAAAGCCCGTCAGCATGCAAAGGAAGAAAAGGCAGTCATTGCCTGTGTGTACCATGTGTCAACCTAATTTGGGGATGGCCAAGAGAGCCCCTAGACACCAGGGTTCTAATGGAAATGACAGTTTTTACATCTATAGTGCTTTCCCCCGCAGCTCTCCATAAACATTAAGGGAAGGGTTTTCAGAAGCACTCAGCCTTCACCTAACTCTGCTCCTATTGGCGTCAATGGTAAAACTCCCCCTTGCTTCAGTGGGAGTAGGTCAGTGCTGAGCTCCTTTGAAAAACCCACCCTTAGACCTGGCCTGCGTGTAGCAGGTTTGCTGGCATAGCTACATCAGTCAAGGGAGTGACTTTCTCTCACATCCACTGGGGATGGAGAGAGAGAATCTGTGCTGGCAAATACAGTAATACTGGCAAAAAAGTCCTTTTGCTGGTAAATCTTGGGCCTGGTTTACACTAGAAAATTAAGTCCGTTTAACTATGTTGGTCAGGGTGTGAGTTAAGGGTAGACAAGACCTTACTCTCTTCAGGAAACTGGCTTAAGTTTCACTGGCAAACCCTTTCAAGTATATGGTAACAGGGTTTGCCGGTATACCTCCGCCAGTATATCTGTGCCAGCAAACCCTTGGAAGTGTAGACGAGGCCCTGGTCTCACAGCCCCTGAGCAATAGGGCTGCTGTTTTTCTGGATGGGAAATGGGCACGGGAAAGGTCAATGACTTGCCCCTTGTTGCGCAGCAAATCACTGGCAAATGGGAGAACAGAACACAAAGCAGCAAACAAGGATGATCCCGAAGAACTAGATTAAACACCATTTCTCTAAGGACTTGATCCAAACCCAGTTGGAGTCAAGGGAAAGACTCCCACTGAGTTCAGTGGGTTTTGGATCAGGCCCAGGCTGTACAGGATTATAATTTAGTTGCAAACGTACAACATACATTGACAGGTTTCAGAGTAACAGCCGTGTTAGTCTGTATTTGCAAAAAGAAAAGGAGTACTTGTGGCACCTTAGAGACTAACCAATTTATTTGAGCATAAGCTTTCGTGAGCTACAGTTACATCCGATGAAGTGAGCTGTAGCTCATGAAAGCTTATGCTCAAATAAATTGGTTAGTCTCTAACGTGCCACAAGTCCTCCTTTTCTTCTTTCAACATACATTGAGTAGCTCCTATGCAAATCTCTGGCATTGGAAAACATTTAAAGGTCCGAAGTCTGGGGCACCCAACACAAGCTGCAGGGAATGACCTCTTTTTCTGTTTCATGGAGTTCTGTAATCTGTTTTCAAGGCATTTGTGTCGATGTGATGTGGCAGAAGAGCTAACTAGTGTGGCTGCTTTTTCTAGACTAAAACGTAAGTTATTACACAGCTGTTGTGGAAAACTCTCTAAATATAACATTGGACTTGCTCCAACTCTTCATCCTGGAGGTCTCTGCTGGTACAATAAACCCCATGGAAATATCTGTTGGTGTGTCTTTCAGTTCAGGGTGCCCGACCAAGTCAGCAGAGGCAAATGGATGGGGAGGGAACTACTGGTTAAGCCTTCCCAGGTGCTTAAAGTGACCCTGAATGAGGACTAGAATGCATCTGATTCGGGTGACTGTACTGTTCCTTCAAGGCTATGGAACATGAGATGTACTCTGTACGGGAAATTGTGCATCATGTTAAAAAGCCAAGGGATGATTGCCCTGCTTTCTCACCTTATGACGACGTTATGTGTAAACCAAACCACCCATAGAGCAGTGTGCACGTCGTCCTTGTCAGAACGCAGCATCCAAAGCCTTTCAAAGCCAGGGGTTTAGCTGGCTTTAGCGGCATTATCTGAACAATGCGAACAATGCCTTGCTGCTGTCATAAAACAATAGTCAGCACTGAAGCACAAAGTGTCCCATTTCTGCTACGTTGCTGTGCTGATTAGTAGAGTTCTGCAAAGTTCCTTTTTCCATGACAAATGTAATGGAATACCGAGCTGGGTTCTCCACTTATTTAAATCAGGACTCCCGACATTGAAGTCGAAATCCCAAGGGGCCAGCTGGGGATAGCCAGATGTCAGCATGATCCAGCCACAGCCCCTTCTCAGCCCAACACACCCCCTATTGAAGGGTTGCAGGGGCAGTGGTGGAGAAGCTGCCTATCGTTCTGCACCAGACGGGAAATCCTCAACAAGGGAGAGGTAACCAGTTTCCATCGCCTCTGCACCACCGGAGCTGCCCAATGGTAACAAAGCAAGGCGGAGAATCTGTCTCGCCAGGTGCACCGTAGTGGGGGCTCGTCTGATCACAGCTAAAATTGCAGCTTGGTCGGGTGTGGTCACATCATTACTACTCTGAGTGAAGTCCTGCAGTACCTAGTTGTCTGACTGTGTATGTCGCCTCCTAACTTTTTTCTCCTGTGGCCACAGGAATGGTGGAAACTGGGGCACAGAACTTCAGTTTCATCTTCTGCAATTTGCTAATGCTTGCTGATCTGCCAGTCACTGGCACGGAACTACCTACTTCCTGTGGTTTGGGGGCATTGTAGATAGCTAACCCCCCAGGAGAGTTGGATAGATCACACACAAGGAAGACATCTGAGGGTTGGGAAGGAAAATGATCCAGAATAAGTGGTTGAGAATCTACTCTGTCTATTCCTTCCCTCCTGCCCTCAACCACCTTTGAGAGTGGCGGGTACTCCTATATCTTTCACCTGCATATGTTGTTGTTCTACATCTTGGTTACAAATATTTCTGTTTGGGATTTTCAGAATGACGAGCTTCGAAACCTGTCCCTCTCCGGTCATGTGGGCTTTGACAGTCTTCCAGATCAGCTGGTCAACAAATCAACCTCTCAAGGGTTCTGCTTCAACATTCTTTGTGTTGGTAAGTGATGCTGCACTGCTGAGAAAATGGCTTTTCACATCAAGACATCATGTGACAAGAAAATTATTAATTTAAACAAAGAGGGGTGTGTGTGTGTGTGTGTGAATAAATAAAAACAAAAAAACCCTTCCATTCAATAACATGGATAAGATATAAACCAATAGGGTGAGCTTTATAAAAGGGACCCTGGGAGGATTGGTTTAAATCACTAAGTGAAAAGCCTTGATTTTAATCAACTTTTCCATTTGTGCTTCAGTTATTTTCTAAGGAAAGGTGCATTCTCATTGGTTGACATAATCATTAAAACAAGTTGATTTACAACTAAATAGAGCCTTTACACTAGTGTTGGTACGTCTTTTCCTTACCTAGGAGGGCATGCTATCACTATATACATTTATTTCAGCAACATATAGCTTTAATATTCACTGATTCTTTCTTGTACATTTTAGTATGTTAGAAAATGGTTATTGCTTATTCACTAGATGATTAACGTTTTGCTCATGATTTGTGTCAAGGTATATTAAGATAACTGGAATTTAATGAAAACACGCAAACCAGTGTTTATTTTTGGTATTTGAAGAGGGAATATGTTTGGGCCTTAATATATTTTGTATTAAACTCAGATTTCATTTTAAACAAGGTTTTTTTTTTTTAAATGATGATTTAAATTGCTTTTCCCCGCCCCCGGGGGTGAGGTTGACCGTAGAGACTTCAGGCCTGCTCCTGTCAACATTTTAATATATGAGTCACTTTACGCTTGAGAGTAAGGCCAAGAGATTTCTCATGTGCCTGTGTTGGAGCAGGGTGGGCTTGGGCCTGATTCTGTGTTATAATAAGGCCCTATTATAGACTCTAAGGTCAGAAGGGACCATTATGATCATCTAGTCTGACCACCTGCACAACGCAGGCCACAGAATCTCCCCCACCCACTCCTGCAATAAACCTCTCACCTATGTCTGAGCTATTGAAGTCCTCAAATCGTGGTTTAAAGACATTAAGGTGCAGAGAATCCTCCCGCAAGTGACCCGTGCCTCACGCTGCAGGGGAAGGCGAAAAACCCCCAGGGCTTCTGCCAATTTGCCCTGGAGGAAAATTCCTTCCTGACCCCAAGTATGGCGATCAGCTAAACCCTGAGCATGTGGGCAAGACTCACCAGCCAGACACCCAGGAAAGAATTCTCTGTAGTAACTCAGATCCCACCCCATCTAACATCTCATCACAGGCCATTGGGCCTATTTACCACTAATAGTCAAGATCAATTAATTGCCCAAATCATGTTATCCCATCATACCATCTCCTCCATAAACTTATCGAGTTTAATCTTGAAGCCAGATAGGTCTTTTGCCCCCACTGCTTCCCTCGCTCTGACAATGCCAGGGGGCCTTAAGGTGGGTGTGAATGAGAATCAGGCCTACCTCCTCGTTTATATTGTATTTAATCGGGGTACTGCAGGTACAGCATCTGTTCACTTGCCTTAGTTACTTTGTTTCTCCCAATTATTCAGAGCTGAAATCCCAAATCCTATTGTCTAGGGGAGACACACACGTCTGTGGGTTGGAAAACAACCTTGCCTCTTCCCCCTCCCATCCCCGGCCCGTCCTCCAGTATTAGTACTTTCAAGCTGTACCAAATAAAAAAAAAAAAAGGTACATGGCTCAAACTCAGGGAACCATGTGTCAAAACAGTTTTAACATCTTGGTTGTCTTCAAGATATCATCTAAAATTGCTCAAACACTGAATGCACTTCTGTGTGCAAACAAAACACTTAGCTTGGCAGAACGTTCCAGAAACTATCTATTTCCATTGCTCATGTGTTGAAGCAAAATGTTTTCTTTTTTTTTCTGATTAAGGACTTGAGGTTTATTTTTTTTAAAATGCTTTGACTGGATTTTCATGTCATGTTTAGAATATTGTCCACAGTGCAGTTTCAGCTATCTGAATCCACATCTGGCGAACCAGACTAGACTGCACTCGCAGCATTAGGTGTTCAGGAGCTAGACAGGAGAATGAGCATGGAGAAATATGACCAGAGCGATTGACCATCTCTTAGCAGCATGAAACTGTTTAAAATTCAGCAGGGAGCTTCCCGATTAGCAAGCAGTTGGATGATCAAAATGGCATAAATTGGTTGCTTTTTTTCCTCCTGCGGTAAACATTCCTAGCCTAGCATGACTCAATTTGTCTTCATTAACGTGGCAATTTGCTCCACGTTTTTTCTTTTTCAAAGTGTGCTGGTCAACTTTTGTTAAGCTCCAAATAGAAATTTCACACACACGTTGCTGCTATTGTCCAAAGGAAGGAGAAAAAAACCTGGCATCTCTTTGAGGGAAAGCACACAATTGGCTCTTGCATGGTGACGTAACGCTTCTAAATGTAGCATGCCTTGAGCCACAGAGAGCAGTATGCAATGATGGCTATGTTTGCTTTAGCAGCTCGCCATCAAACACTGCTCTAGTGATTTACAGTAGAACTGTTTAATAATAGTAATTCCATGCACAGTGCATTCCTCATGGGGACCACATTGAGCTGGTCTGTGGCTATGATATAGATACATATTTTTAAAAGCCTTATTGCTTTGAGCTTTGCGAGCTGGGATTCAAGCTGCTCTTGGTTTGGAGAAAGTATTGCTTTCCAGACTGGCAGCTAAAACCAGGCGGGAAGTGAAGGAAAAGGGAAAGCCAGATGGCTATGAGAATGACATGATTTTAAGGCTCCCTGTATATCGTGCAACTTTCCAGGATAGGAGCGCCTTGAAAATCTGTAAATCCCAGCATTTCTAGCCTCCATGGTTACTGGCCCCTTAAGATGATCATTGATCCCACAGGCTAGGAGTGGGCTTTTGGACACTGTTCCACGTTTAAATATTGTTAGTTTTAGGCCCAAAACCAATGTTTCATTCCCTCCCTGTATATGTTTGCAAGCATCAAGACTTACTCATGTGGCCTGTGAGTCAATGCAAGAAAAGCAGGAGTTGTGGTATTATTCCAATGAGAAAACAATAATGAATAGGTATAGATATCTTAGGCTCCCTTGGTGGAAGGATTACGGCTAGGAGAAAACGGTTCCGCTAGAAAGCTGAGCATGCCAAAACAGCCCTGTGAGAGATGGAATGAAACCAAAGGTATACAAGTCTGGGTTCAGCGGGGTGGTGTGATTCTGACCTGGAGCAGCGCTGCAATTTGGGACCCTTCCTTAGAGCATAGTGAGAAGGGAAGGATCAGCTGCTTTGAGAGTGGGCTCTCGAGTATTAGCGTTGGACAGGTTGCTGGAATGCGGGCTGTCCAGTGCTAGCGCTGAATGGGCAGAGACCCTGGGTATGTCTAGCCTGCAGTAGCTGGGGGTGATTGCCACCGGAGCCAGCAAATCCAAGCTAGCTTTAATCTAGCTCGCTCGGCTCCCAGAGCTGTGAAGCTATGGCATGGCTCAGTGCAGGCTCTACAAACCCATGTGGTTCACTGGGTTAGCCCACACTGTTGTGGCATCACTGCTCCAGTACCCAAGCCAGCCAGATGAAATCTGGTTCGGGCACGTTGGCCGTAGCTGCAGTCACAGTCAGTGATTGTAGTCTGGACGTACCCCTGTGACGCAGTGTGTCGGTTCAACACATGCTGTTCTCATGGAACCCAGTCTTTCTTTCCATAGTCCATGCCAAATAGAGACAGTGATCTTTTGTTATTTAAAGGGGACACTGTATTACTAAATGTGAACGGAGTGGACCCTGGCGAATAAACCAGTCCTTAACTTAAAAATAGGCTGATCATCTTTGGTTATTAAATGGAAACAGCCATCGCAGACGGGTTACTCTTTGCTGCTGGCCTCTTACAAGGAGGTCTCTCACATTACCACCTTTACTTTCAGAAAGACACCATTCCTCAGTACTGCCTTCCCTCAAGGTATCTTAGTGGTGACTTGAAAACAAATTGGGCCCATACATTCCATTTTTGCTTGTTTAATATATTTAAAATGGTTTTGTTTTTAACAATTTTTCTCCCTTTCCTGCTTGTGTTTTTACATTAGAAATTCATGTCTAGTCTGCCCTGGAATGCTCTGTGATAACCAGTGCAATGATGAGGTCACAAGAGTGAAAGTTGAGCGTTTGAGAAAAGAGATTGGTAGTCACTCTTTTAAATTCTTGGTTTCTGTGGTTTGTTTTTAGTTTTGTTTTGTCAATACCTACTTACTGTTAACTTCCATGACTAACATTTTGGTTAAAGGAATTCTTTAATGGAAGGGAGTGCTGATTCTTTACCAATGTGTTAGTGCTCACAATGAGCGGACTTTGAAGCCCTCCAGCAAAACTAAAGAAGACCAAGTTTTGCTATTCTTGTCCCCTTTAAGTTTAAAAAGCAAGTAGAAAAGCAGTTTCAAGAACAAAAAACAAACAAAAAAACCCCAACCTTCCCGTCCTTCTGTACACATCAGGCTTGGAAGAATTAGATTTTTACTGGTGAATGTCAATTTCACTGTACACAAACAAACTGGTGAAAAAATATTTCCATCGATAACCATTGATATTTACAGATAGGCAAAGTAAGAGAAATGCTGCTTCAGAACTTAGTTTGATTTAAGGCTATTTACTTTGTATATTTTGACATGCAGTGTAGGCAATTTGTGTGTTTAATAGTTGCAAAACTTTAATTTTTTAAATCTTAACGTTTGCTGTTGTTAAATAATTGTTGTCCGCCCCCCTCCCATAACTTGGCAGAACTGTAAAAATTAAAATAGATGGAAAACGATGCTTAAATAAACATCTCTATTATCCATCAAAATTATTATATACAAAACATTGAATTCTGCCAGGCCTAACCATAAATTAGCTAAAACTGCACAAATCTGATTTTTAATATTTATAATCCTTTGCCTTTTAAGTTACCTTTAAGAAATAACTTGCATTTCTATGTATCTATATCCTGGCTTCCTCATTAAGGCCTCAATCCTGCAGTTAGATCTAAATCCAGACCCTGAACCTATGCAGAATCCCATTGACTTCAAACAGTATAATTACTGATTTCTGTGGGGATCTACGTGGATGCAGGGGTTTGCCTGCTTTGATTTGATTGCCACAACAGGACCTAGACCAGCAATATACACCTCCCTCCATTTACTATCTTGTGTGGAATGATGATAAAATCTTGGAGCTTGTACATTTGAACAGATCCTTCCACTTAATAATCCTGTTTTAAACATTCATTTACCTGTGTTACTAATTACATCTCAAAATTCTTTCAATTTTATTAATTTAAAAGTCAATATTTATGCCACACATTTGGATTCTTTACTTTTTTGCCTTTCTCTCAGCTGAGACTGTGAAAATCAAGTCATCTAATTTTTATTGATTTTTTTCATTATTGGGTTTTTGATTCTACAGTGATTTAGTTTGAAAAATACTGCAGGAGAATTGAATTTACTGTATGTTTGACTAATGCAACAGCTTCCATTGGAATTTTTAAAAAATGTAAAAAAGTCTATAAATCTGAGTTTGGAGGGTCCCTTTGCTTTGTTTCTTTGTAAGAAAAATGCTGTTAAGATTAGTGTCTAGCTCATAATATTAAGAGGGAATTTGAGCATGGTTATTTCTCGAGACAGCATTCTGAATACTGTACCAGGGTTATGTACAAGTTAGGAGTTTTTGGGACGCACATGTCCTATAAACAGTGTGTGAGGAGTGTCTGCGCAAAGAATTAACTTCTTCATGAGTTTGTAGAGAGGATATTACATAAACAATCAGTCTAGTGTAAAAATAATCAGCAATGGCAGAAGAAAACACAAAGGAAAAGCGTACTTAGGAATGTAGGATTTGCCATATTTACATCTTGGGTCTAGCAAGTCTAATAACCTGCTTCCAGCAATGGCTGATTCCTGCTCCTTCAGCGGAAGGCAACTCTTGCTTTCCCCCATCTAGAAAACTCACCTGGTCCGTTGACCAGTGCTGCACATTTCAGCTTCCTACCCAGCCCACCACACTTCCAATCTCTTCTCTAAGAAGACCTAGTCCAGGAGGCCTATAAAGCCTAATTCACCCCCTCCCCAAGAGGGGTGTTAACAAAATTGTTGTCAGGAAAGTATATTTATTAACCCTTTGCCCCTCCTAAAAATGATGAAACATCATTGTGCTCCATGCTGCTGGCCGGTTACTTATGTATTTGTGGTATCCCATCTGCTGTCTATACATCGTCTATAACTGTAAATGTAACCCAGTGGTTGGTAGGTAGGCGGGGTGTGTGTGTGGTGCTCCCCTCTGGACCCGATCCGTACAGAATGGGAGTCAGTTACAGTTCTCAGCCACAGAGCGTGGCTGAAGCGGTAGAAATTCATGCGTATAGCTCTAGAGGTACCTGGTGTCTACCAAACTGGCAGCCATCACATAGTGGATTGGGGCGCTCACTTGGGCTGAGCTTCCTTTGATCAGAACATGTAGGTAGTCCAATGATGAGCATGTCTTACAGATCCCCCTCACTGCCTGATCTGCAGGGGAAATGAGTCTGTTACAACCCCAGCTCAAGCTGTTGCAGAACTCTGAAAATCCCCAGTTCAATCCCCGGTGGCTGACCAAGATGGCCGGCATCTTATAAGGCATCTAGGCCTGAAGAGCTTATCTCACTGTCTGAGAACCATCCACTGTGTTTTTGGTGCGACAGAAGTAACAATGTTTCTCTCTCTCTTTACTCTAAAGAGAGCTTTGGACAGAATGGTAGGGGGGCGAAGTGATCTCTAGCTCTAACCCATTTTCTGCCTGCTCAGGTGAAACCGGCATTGGCAAGTCAACCTTAATGGACACTCTGTTTAACACAAAGTTTGAAAGTGACCCAGCCACCCACAACGAGCCCGGTGTGAGGTTGAAAGCAAGAAGCTATGAACTCCAGGAGAGCAACGTCCGTCTGAAGCTGACCATTGTTGACACAGTTGGATTTGGAGATCAGATTAATAAAGATGACAGGTAAAGTCCCTTTTGCATAGGAAGGGGGTCTTGCATTGATTCCTCCTCAGGCTGGAAGGGCTTGAACGTCCTACAGGAATATTCAGTACCCACTGTCCTCGAGGACTGCAGCATCAAACCTGGTGCTGTCGTAATAGCTGGGTTTAGTGGCACTCTGATTAAGGAAACCGCATAGTCCAGCAGATAGAACACTGGACTGGCACTTGGGAGACCTTGGTTCTATTCCCTGACCTGCTGTGTGACCATACATGGGTCCCTTCAGCTCTCTCTGGGTATGGCTACACAGCAAAGAAAAACCTACAGCTAGCCCCTACCAGCCAACTCAGGCTCAGGCTGTGGGGCTGTTTAATTGCTTTGTAGACTTCTATGCTCAGGCTGGAATCTGGGCTCTGGGACCCTACAAGGGGGGAGCAATGAAACAGCCCCGTGAGCCCAAGTCGGCTGGCACAGGCCAGCCCTGTGTCTAGTTGCTGTGTAGACCTACCCTAAGCTTTTATCTTCTCCCATCCTTTGTCAGTCTTGTCTATTTAGAATGTAAGCTCTTCAAGGTGGAGACTGTATCTTCTTACGTGCATGTGTAGTGCCGAGTGTAATGAAGCCCTGATTTTGATTGGGGGCCTCTAGGCACTGCTATAGTAGAAATAATAATGCAGTGGATTGTGGAGATTTATTGTGCCAAGCAAAAGTCAAGTTGCTTCTGAAAACTGTTGGTTTGACAGATGAGCTTATTAAATTGTGTAGGATTTTAATTTGTATTAAATAATATTACTTAATTAGATAATGCTTTGCATGCTGAAAGCACTGTTTCGTCATCAACTAGGGAATCAACACGTGTAAAGCAGGTAGATACTATCACTCTTTGATGAATGGGAACCTGATATGGTGAGTGAAGTGACTTGCGGAAAGGTCATTCAAATCCGTGACAAAGTTGGGACTAGAATTTAGGCATTCCTGATTCGGCATTCATTCCTCCAGACCTCAGCAAGAGAGAACTCACCGATCACCTTGTTCTTAAGGTGATGTTGGGATGTGGATGGGTTTTAGTCTGGATGCAGATTTTCCCATTTCAGACTAGAAGTAAACGTTCTGTATGTACATTCCAACATACTACGTAGACTATTGTTTAATATTTCTAGAATGCCCAACTGCGCTGTCCGAATAGACATTCTTAACTTAAAAAACACGTCTGCCTTCCCCTGGGATCGCCTAATCCCAGTCAGTATTTTAAGATTGTTGGGCTTGTCTTAATATTTCTATCCCTTGATGGAAAACTTTGAGATTCATGGCATTGGTCGGTTGTTCTTGTTTTTGGACAGCCATTGCTGTTTGCACCAAAATGCTGTGTGTGTTGTGAACTATCCAAGCTTCGCTCCTCCTGCTCTGCAGCAGCTTTTAACTAACGCACCGTGTGCCTTCCCGCAAAGGAGGAATGAAAAGTGAAGTGTGTGTTGACCGTAGGCAGCTCTGTACTTTGAGCGATGCCATATGCTCTCAAGCTAGAAGGAAGGCAAATCAGAGAAGGAGCAGGTGTTCAGCATGGGAACATGGCAGCTTGTTACTGCTGGGTCACTTTGTGTTTGATTCATTCAACAGACAGCAAGAGCAGGCAGTATTGTTATTGGAGTCCCTCAGACTTCACTCTCCAGAGCTCCTTTAGACAGGAGGCCACAGTGTGACGGGCATAGGAAAGCCATTATTCCAACTCTGCTGCAGAATAGTCCGAGACTTGTCACCTGTGACTGCAGCAACAGGGGCTACCAGACTAGGGCTTTCCAGACCATTTTGGTGACCCTTTTGTACAGCATCTTCTCTAATTTCAGACCACGACAGGCCCCAAGCAGACAGCTACAGCCACTTCTACAATACACTATTGTCTGAGGCCTCCTTGGATCCTCTGTGTCAGATCAGACAGTGTTACTCAGGGGTTGGAGACTGGAGGGAGGACTGTGTTCTGAGCACTCACAGTAAGGTGTTTGACAGCTGTTTTGTAAGCCACGTGGTTAACAGTGCTGATCACTGTGCGCCCTGCACAGGTGGTTGTTAGATCTGGGCCATATTCTGCACCAATCTACACTCCCAAGAGCTAAACCAGGGAGGAATATGACGGATCACACACCCAATCATGCGCTGCTGCATACAGCCTTCAAACAGCTGCCCTGCAGTCTGGAGCCGGACTTGGTTCCCTGCTCTGGATTCAGATACTAGATGCATTTCTGGCTACCTGCACAGGGAATGTTCTCAGCTCGTCCACCTGTGACCCCTAACGGGCTCATCTTCATCCTGTCAGCTCTTATCACCATGAGGCTGCTGTGAGACCTAAAGTGTCAGGAACATCTCATGGCTTTATGCTCCCGTCGCTTCTCTGAGTGTTTTTTCTTGTGCCCGAGAGTGCAGTGGGATGAGGAGATGGCAGGAAAGCAGCAGAATTTCAATGTAACTCCACTTAACAGAACTAACACCCACTCCTTGCATTGCTCTCTGGCCCCGGGGCAGGTTAAACAGCAGAACATTAAATGGAGCAGACCCTTGTCCTTTGTTTAATCTGGGCAGTGTCTTCTAAATGGCCGACTCTAATTTCAGTCTCGAAGGAGCTCTAAAATGTGAATATAAAGCTGGGATTTTGAAGCCGTATTTCCTGTGAATGAATGTCAGTGGGTTCAAACAGGGGACCTGCTAATGGGTCACAGCTTTTAAAGCCCGAGAGGGAGCCAACCAGGGTAGGGGGAGGGTGGGAAAATAGGCTGAGGCATTATTTTTGCTGGAGTCTGGCAAATGAGGCCCAGAATCTCAGCTGGTGTAAACTGGCCTCGTTCTGTTGAAGTCGCTGATTTACAGCAGCTCGGGATTTACTCCACTGTGTCCAACAGACTGAGTGCACATTAGCTGCAGGAAAGATTGTTTAGTTGACTTCATTTAAAGTTTTCTAACCAGGGGATAAGAATTTGGACAATTGCTCTCTTGGCATGCACTGTGTTGTGGGTGGAGAGGGGGAATCCAATGAATGCCTGCTGTTCGAGGGCCTGACCCTGCAATATGCTGTGGGTTACCAACTTTTGTCGGCTTTATTGGGAACTAGGGGTGCTCAGAACCTCAAAGGATCAGTCCCCAACTTAGAAACCTATCGGCAACAGGCTTGCATTGAGCTCAGCTTTCGGTGGATGGTGGCTAGCGCTCAGCAACAAACAGTTTGAACGGCACGAACTACAAAGCTGGGACCATAACACCCTTCTCTGAAGGCAGAGTCAATTAACGAATCAGATCACATCTCCAGTAAAGCTGTCAAAAAAAAAAAAAAAAAAATTAGCAGCTTTGCTCTGCGATCTAAACTCCTGAGAACCAGTTATCCCAGGTAAGTCTCTCTTCCCTTTAAAATAACAGCCCGGAGTTCGGAATAGCTGGTATTTTTTGGCATCACACGTATCTGGTTGCTCTTGATGATGCAGACAGGCAAATGGTTTGTGCTGTAGTGTGTGTCGAAGCTGTTGTGGCCTCCGTGATTTGAAAGCCCAGGCTCTCTTCCATCCACCATAGCTGAAATCTTGTATGATGTGTTTTCTTCTGGTCTAAGATAAAACACATGGTCATTCAGAAAGGCGTGTGGGCTGGGGACGGGGCTTGGCTCCAGAAGTAGAAAATCTCATGTGGTCGATGGCAGTGTCTTAAAACTAGACATGCCCCCACCCCCAAAAAAGGCAATGAGACGTCATGCATGTCTGCCAGTTAGACTGTAACTTACCAATAGCGAATGCCCTGATCTGAAAAGAACTGTTCCTTCCAAATTTTCAGCTATAAGCCCATAGTTGAATATATCGACACTCAGTTTGAAGCCTATCTGCAGGAGGAACTGAAGATCAAACGTTCCCTGTTTAATTACCATGACACAAGGATTCACGCCTGCCTATATTTCATCGCACCTACGGGACACTCACTGAAGTCTCTCGACCTAGTCACCATGAAGAAGCTCGACAGTAAGGTATGCACTACCCATGTCATGCCTCTGTGATTCTCTCCTGCTGCCGCTTAATTTGGTGACCGTGCCAAGGATCTAGCAAAAGGTGGAAGGAAAATACCCATTCTCTCTAGCAGCTGTGAATGGATAGGAGTGCAGAGAAGGCTTAAAAGAGCTAATCAGGTCTCTCGACAGCAAGAGCAGGTTAGCACTAATGAATTTCCAAAGGCTCTCACCATTAACTGGGATTTGGGCAAAAATCTGGGTTCTTTTTCATCCAAACTGGTCCACCATGTCCAGTTAGAATGATAACATCACCCACTTTACTCCACACCAGCCCCAAAGGAGCAGCAATCCTAAAACAGGCTGCTGCAAATGAAACTGTAGTGTCTGCTCACAAGGATGGCCCTCGTTTCATACCAATAGAGCCACATTTTTGGCATCTGGGGGTCAAAACTCCCCTGTGCTTTGCTGCAAATGCCCCCCTCACAGCCAAACACTATTTGATATAGTTGATCAGCAGTTCTGCACTGCAGGCAAAACAATCCTTCCTGATGATACAGCCAGTGGATCTAGCAGTGGGTGGGGGCGCTGATTTAGCCCTCAGATGGGTAAAGAGAAGCTCCTGTTCAAATGTTTCATGTTCAAGAGCATCTTTTAGCGGAGAAAAGTTAGCTGAAAACCCAAGCCCCTTGAAAGGAAGCTGGTATTCCTAAATACTTAAGTGTCCTCTGCCCACCAGCACTGTGACATGGTCAGCTGCTTGCATTCGGGTTTGAAATACGTGCAGGACAGTAAAGCGGGCAGCTGGAGCTCTTCATTTCATACGCGTAGAACGTTCCACGTCTATTGAGTGACTCTGGAGCCCAAGAGCCATGAAGAATTCGTAACAGGTTGCCTGATGATGATGATGTGGGTAAAGCTTCGAGTCGTCTTGTTCTGTAGTTGCAGAGATTTGCTGAGAATTTGCCTGTAATTGGCACTAGTCTTAACTTCTCCCTGGACAGGGATTAGTTGCTGTTACAGGGCCATCCTCGGAAAGGAATTAGTCTATATAATTTAAGAGGATTTTCAAGTACTGTAGTTAAAATGTCTCCATATAGGTCCATATTAACGTCTTCCTTACTGTAGCAGCATTTTATATTGCCACAGGGCAGAATAAATGAAGGAAGGCTACTAATCAACCCTAGATCACACCTCGCAGTCTGGTCTTTTCAGAGTTGGTTTAAAAGGCACTGTTGAGCAAGAACTACATTAACCTATGGCTGTGATGAGCTGGATAGGCCAGACCCTTGGGGACCGTAAGCAAGTTACAGCAGCCAGCAATCTAGGGCGAGAGAGAGACCAAGAAAGGATACACAGATGATCTTCATTTGTCACAGCAGAGCTGTGGCCTGCATGAAGCTCCCTGATCCCTATCGCCCCATGGTCCTCAGCCAATGTAAGTTAGTGTAGCTCCATCTGAGGATCTGCCTCTGCGTCCAGTTTCTTCCTGTATGTACTTGAAGTTTGCCAAATTTGGTGCGACTTCCCTAGGCAGTATGGGGGGATGCAAGCTTCTTTAATGGGGGAAAAGGACAAGGTTGCTCATTTCAGGCCAATGCAATAAAGGGACAATTCATCTCTGTCCAATCCCTACACTTTGTTCATCTGATATGAACATTTCCTTTTAATACTAGGCTGTAGAGGTGCTCAAGGATAAATCTCTAGGCTGTTTTCTGAAGGTGAGCTCCAGAGTAGTTAAGCATGCTACACATCTGAAGAGGATGAGTGCCTAGATGGTAATTTCCTTTGGAACTGTTTGGATAGTCTGTCTGACAGCATTTCCTCTCTGCCCTATTTAAAAAGTAAACAACTGCTACAGAAGAGGAAATAATGTGTTGCCAAATTGCATTTGACTTTTAATGGAGCCCTTCTCTACACATGAAAAGCGATTGGCGCAATTCTGTCTCAGCCAACGTTGCTTACTTCAACACCCCCCCAAAACTATCAAATGCATTAGATGGACCGGCAATTTCTGTTCTAGTAGAAAGTTTGTATTGCATCACTGTTTTTATGTGCCATGTTCTTTGTCCTCTTCTGGTTGAATATATTGAGGGAGGTGTCCTTTATGAGGCCATTGGCAAAGTAGAATGACAGCGCTCTCTTTGCCTTGCAGGTTAACATTATCCCTATAATAGCCAAAGCTGATACAATTGCAAAAAACGAGTTGCATAAATTCAAGAGTAAAATCATGAGTGAGCTGGTCAGCAATGGTGTCCAGATCTATCAGTTCCCCACAGATGAAGAGACAGTGGCTGAGATAAATGCTACAATGAGCGTAAGTATTGTTTTTCTGAACCCATCCATCCCCACCCCCAGGGCAGGGGGATGCTGCATCCTTTTGCTTTTCCAACTGAAACTCAAATATGAGCCAATAAATAGAGTTTGATGGAAGTGCCCCTCCACTCTGGTCAGCAGGACTTAATAAAACGGGGTGGGCTTGGGTGCTGATATATATTTTAAAAATCTTGAAAATATTTCTTCTCTGCTGATCGTGTCCTTTCCCATGTGCTTTCCCCCTTACTAAATATTCATATCCCCGGAGGGCAGAGTGATCAGGGCAGAGGACTTGGAGCAAGGCCTCCTATTCCCACTCATTGCTTGTTGCTGGGTGATCCACTTCACCTTCCTTTGATTCAGTTTCTGGGGAAGGGCTAGAATCAGGCAGCTGGTGCTCTGGTCCCGTGTGGAGCAGTTCTGGGTAGTGTGGTGGTTAAAGTGGTGGGGACTGCTGGCAACTGACCTCTGCTAGCACAAGCTGCAGCAGTGGTAGCAATAAGAGAGATTTTAGGGAAATAAAGCTAGTGTAGGCAGGTCTTTACGCAAGGGTTATGCAGGGAGAGATGAATTGCACCCCGGGAGGCTTGTTTGAAAAAGCAGAGGAGGAATCTAAGCCCTTTGCCTCTAACTGTATTACAGTAGCACATAGAGGTCCCCAACTAAGATCAGGGCCCCATTGTGCTAGGAGCTGGTTTTTGGTCATTCGAACCATTGAATTGAGGAGATCGGCCATTTTTGCCATTCTAACAACTTAGCTCATGGTTACGACTTGGGCCACCTAGAATCACATTAGCTGTGCTTGGTTGAGAGGAGAGTATATTTCTCGCCACACTTAGTGCAAGAAAACTATTTCTATTTTGTTGTATTTTTAAAAAATATATATTGAAGTTTGTTTCTTGGGAATCTCTCTGGTGCCCGCTGCTGTCTTAACAGCACCTCACAAACATGAAGGACCATGTTGTGTCTAGCTGCCTTCCCAGAGGCACAAGCTGAACCCAGGCAGTGCCTTAAACAGAAGGCTGTCCCTGCTGTCTGTGGTGCCAGCACTAAACTGCGAGTTGTCCTCTGAGGGTCCATCCTGGAGCTCTGGTCATGCGGTTGCACAGAGAAGTGACCGAAGCTATGTCTGCTCTGCAGCTGGCAGCAAGCATCCCAGCACAGGGTAGAGCAACATGCACTCGCTCAGGGGGAGCACAGGCAGCCGCTCGGGCTAGCTGGCCAAGGACATATGAGCCCGCACCCCTGGGTAGGTACTCGGGTGGCTCGCCTGAGCGGCCGATGCCGCTGCAGAGCTAGCGTATGTCCGTCTGTCCTTGCTGGGAAGCGCACTCGTGGCTGCAGTGTGGATGTAGCCTGAGAGTTTGGATGCTCCAGGAAAGCAGGAGTGGGTGAGCAGCATGAAATCCAGCCCCTATGTCCCTGGGGTAGCAGAACTCTGAGAGGGAAGGCGGGCAAAATCCCAGTGGGTGCGTGCCTGGCACAATGCAGAGCTCAGCCCTGCAATCAACCCGCATGGCAGCGAGGGAGGGAGAGGCAGGCGCATGGGGTGGGCTAGGGGAGGAGAAGCACATCCTGCTTCTCTGACTTGCACCCTTTTGGGGCTGAGTGGAACGGCCAGTGGAAGCTTGTTTTAGCGAGGGAGCTGCAGCTCCATGGCCAGGCGGGGAGGATTTCTCCTCCCATCCATCTGCCCCATTCTTGGCTTGGCTGCCCAGGCTGGGCACTGGTCTCTGGACTCACCCCTTGGTCCATACCAGCCCTTTCAAAGGACAGGCTATGAAAATACCACCTGGCCAAGCTCTCCAGAGGCTGGCGTGCAGGCCTAGCTTCCGCTTGGCAGGGGTTCTGAGCATCTCTTCCAGCTGCTGGGACTGTCTCAAATCCCCTTTCAGGGCTTTGATCAGCCACGTTCGTCCTGGTCTACCTCCTCCGTTCTCCCAGAGCAGCTGGGCAGTGGAGTGAGGCTCCACCCATTTCCCATCTCTTCTCCCTTCCTTCTCCCCACTCATACTCAGGCTCTCTCCTTACTGGCTAGCACAACTGGCCAGAGTGGGTCCCAAGTGTGCTGCTGGTGTGGGCCAGCTGCAAATTAATACCCACCAACCCACCCAGTAGGAAGCCAGGGACGAGTTGTGAGGAAGGCTGCCTCCGGTGGTGGTGCAGTTTACACACCACCTCTTGCTTAGGGCTGTGTCTGCAGTCACGGCCTAGCCCTTTGCCTGGGAGATCGAACAGTTACTTCTAGCTACTGCAAATGGCTGGATTAAAAGGCTTTGGCAAATATTTAATTTTTAACTTTTTTTTTTTTTTAAATGGCCCCTTCTTTTGAGAAGCAGAGTTGTTTTTACTGTGTGACATTTGATTTTTTAACATTCAAATCCGTTTCCATTTTGATTGCCTTGTGCAAAAGACACCAGTTCCGGGTATAACATTCGTATGGTCATCCGATAGACACAGATATAAAAGAAAACACATTACTCTCCCATTTGCAGGATTTCATCTCTATCCCATCTCAAAAAACAGGGGGGGTTAAATTTGTTCTGAAAATGAATGTGTTGGGTATTAAGCTGCAGTGAAGTGCACTGACCTTTATATTTAAAGTCCATGTTGTAATGAAATGCAAGTGCTCTAGTTGACTAGGACTTTTTTGTGGGAGGTGGCTCATCTGCTTTAGATTTTTCCTATCTGAAGTCCGAGCATGCCTCTGATCTAGAGCCTCCATTGATCATCCAAAGACACCAGCTGGATTGCAAAGGCATTTTAGTAACTTTAAATAAAAAATCACAGCTGCTATAGTAAATAGAGCTTTCTTCGAAAACACTCCCTGGCAAAGCAACACAGGAAATCCCTAATCTCTTTGTCTCTTTGCTTTTGTAGGTCCATCTTCCATTTGCTGTTGTTGGCAGTACTGAAGAAGTGAAGATTGGCAATAAGATGAGCAAGGCCAGGCAGTATCCATGGGGGGTTGTGCAGGGTATGTCCAAAGACAAACAATAACTCCTTGTTTTATGCCATCCAGTTTTTAAAAAATTGCTGATCTGTTGAGGCTGTCTGCCAATTTTTGGCCTTGGGCGGGAAGAACTTTGCAGTGGTCAGGGGCAAAAAGGCCATTTAAAAAGCAAAACAAAACAGGGCTTCGTAAGCACTTCTTAACCTTGAGATTGGTCTCTTGGTCACTTGTGAAAGGCGTGAATCCACAACCTGACTATCTGATCTGGGGAAGAGCAGGTTAGAATTCAGAGACGTTGGCAAATATTTCATTTGTAATTTATTTTTATTTTTCTTGTGTTCCTGACATTTCTGTGCCAGCAAACTAACTCTGAATAACAGGGAATGGTCAGACAGGTGAATGGTTTGCTTTATTTTCAAGGAATATGTAGCACGTGCCTTACACTTCTCTGATGAAAGTCAATGGGAGTTTTCTCATTGATTGAAATGGGATCAGAGTTGAGCAAATGCTGAGTGCTTGTGAAAATCTCATCCTGAAATTCTAACAAAATGCCAATAAAGGCCAAATTCTTCCCTTGGATGTGCTGGTTCCTCTGGAAGTCATTGGAAGCCCTGCATCTACCTGCGACTAGAACTTGTCTCTGAGGGCATGTCTACATTGCATGCTAAGCCTGGGTGTGTGGGAGCTGGCTTGTGGATTTGTTGCCTCCATGCCCATACTTGTGTCCACACTGCATTGTAAACCTGGGCTTACAACTGCTGGCCCCTGGTCTCACGGCTGTGCTAGTGCGTCCATGCTGCACTACTCAGACCTTCTGACTCAGATCTGCAGCTTAAGCTGCATCCACACTGCAAAATAACAGGGGCTTGGACCCAAGTCTCAGCAGGAATTGGGCGCTGACCCACCTCCCTAGCCGGGTTTAAGGGACCCGAGTCCTGAGTTCTTGCTGATGTGAGGTAGACTGAATTGTGTGTGGACAGAAGGGGGGATTGGACTCAAACCTGAGTCAGACCCCTGCGTTAGTGTGCAGTATAGACATACCCTTCATGTTTGAAAAACCAACCCAGAGTGTATAGACACTGGCAAAGCCTAGGCCCTGCAATTCACCCCCACTGCAGCTCCCCAAGTGGTAGCAATGGTGGATGGGGTGAAATGGAGAGGGCCTAGTTATTTTTACCACTGTATTGTCTAATCCTGCCAGCACAGATAGTGCTGATGCCCTGCTCTTGGTACGCATTCAGGCAGGGGACGTAGAGGTATCTGACTGGAAAGCAGCATGTGAGAGACTCAGTGCAACAAACTGCAAGAGTGTTTGCAAAATAATTCTTCAGCTGTTAGAATATTTTTCAGCAGTTTTCTCCTGTTCCTGTTGATAACACAAGCTGCTCACTGAGCAACTTGAAACTCGCCAGGCGCTCTATCATACAACACAAATCAGAGCGACATCTCTGAGTGAATTAGGGTTAGGAAATAAGCTAGCAACATTTGGAAATCTCATACTAGTCATATGCCGTGTCAGTTTCCCCTCATTCCCAGGAAACCTAGTGCTTTATTCCCATTTACAGTGAACCCAGTTTACACTGCTGTGACAGGGGCCCCTAATTTCTAACACTCCCTGACCTGTGGAACTCCAGAGGCATACACAAGCTGCATAGACATGCACCTGTGCACAGTAAATACTAACCATGAAGAAAGAGGAATGGTGAAAACCCACTGGATGTAACTTTCTTTTTTCTTTCTTGATGGGCTGTTTTTCTTTTCGTTTCTTTTGCAGTTGAAAACGAAAACCATTGTGACTTTGTGAAGCTGCGTGAGATGTTGATCCGAGTGAACATGGAGGACTTGAGAGAGCAGACGCACACCCGGCACTATGAATTGTACAGGCGCTGTAAGCTAGAAGAAATGGGATTCAAAGACACTGACCCTGATAGTAAACCATTCAGGTATGAAAGCATAACAAAGCCCATATTCCTTTGCTGGTATGAGTCACTAGTGAGTGACAGCACTTGTTTTTCCTTCTCTACCCTCCTACATTCTCCTTGGGGTTTTTTTGTTTTCCCTCATCCAAACAGCCAAACATGTTTCCCCTTCAACACCCCAAGTCTTTCCTGGCTGGAGTGAGTTAAATCCAAAATTAGACTCTGATTGCATTGCCACTATTTTGCCACTAAGTCAGCCTGTGTGTGTGTGTGTGTGCTTTGAGTCACCTCTGAGAGTGAGTAACCTATTGTGAGGGGACGGTTTTTTAATTGTGAAGGGAAAGAGTCATGTTAATCCTTGAGATTGCAGATCGTCTGCTGGCACCAATCACTGCAAACAGGATTTCTCTCTGATCCTTGACAACATTAAACCCAGGTGTGTTCCATAGCTCGAGGTAAAGATACAGCCTTGTTCTCCTCACACCAATGCTCGCATAACCCCGGTATGGAAGGTCAAGTTTGCATCCCTCTCGCTTAGGCCAGACTGACACCAGTATTAAGCTTCAATGACTAGGTGAAGTTCCACCGGCATGAGAGAGAGGGGCGTTGGGCCCCTGCTCTCTAACCAGCTGAAGTGTGAAGTTCATTTGATTTCCTTTCCAGAGAGCAATGACTTAAGATGGGCTCAGCCCTTCCCGTTCAGGAATCCAAGGAATTTCCATTGCTTCCTGTGTACTTGAGGCCACTTTTGCTCAAGTTATAAGTAGAAAGGAAATGGGGAAAGTACCTAATTTTATACATCGGGTGGATGCTAGTAGTTTAAAGTACCCCCACCCCCTTTTCCTGCAGTAGTTGTATTTCCAAAATGAGGGAGATGGTCGTGTAGGGAGGGTATCCCTTATTCCTCCCAAGACAAGCAAGCAAATATGCATTCCCTTGAGTCTGAGTCGTGGTCTACAGAGGGCATGTCCGCAGCAATCCTAGCTCCTCAGCTGGTTTACATTACTCTGTCAGGAGCAGTAAGTATTCTATTAATCTTAAGCAAGCTGGATAAGACCGCAGCAAACTGTTTACACTAAACAGGATATTGCAGAAAGGAAGCATGTAAATGAGAGGCCAGTGTCAGTGAAATTAAGCTCGTTGCAAGAATGCAGGCCACTGCTCATGCAGGCTCGAAGAGGTGCTAAAACAGGAGGAAGTGTCTGTGTTCCTAACAGAAGGTTTTTGGTTTTGTCTTTTTGTTTGAGAAGAGGTGGGTTGTACCCCACAAAAAACAGACAGCGTCTCTTTTACTGTTGTACTCTCCTTGCTTCCCATGCATTTTCCTCCGCTTTGTGGAATCCTTTCCCCGTCGCTTGGGTTGTTAACTGGCCTATCGATTTTTAAAATAAAAGCTAGAACGTTTTTTTTTCAATTGACAGTAATTTGGAAACGTCTTTTCCTTAATTGGATGTAAATGTTCAGATTCTGGGAGTTTTCTCTGGAATGTAGGTTTATGCCTCTTCGTTTGATAGCTGAAGTAACAGCGTCTCTAGAGTGCTGTGACTGTAAGAAGTTGCTGAAATCCCAAATGGCCTTGCTTTTATACGCCTCCAGTGAGTTTTCCATATGTAATTTTGAATTCCTGGGCCAAATTCTCTGCTGGCATAACGGCCGAGAGGTCAGCGGTGTTGCCCCAAGAAAGAATTTGACCCAGACGAATTCTAGGGAAGTCATGGAATTCTACCAGCAGAGAATTTGGCCCAGATGAATTCCAAGGAAGTCAGTGGTATTACATCAACAAACAATTTAGCTTGCTGGCTTTCACGTATTTGAAAGTTTCGCACGAAGGGTGGGATTTCCAACTGTAGTTGAGGGCCTAACTTTGGTAGACTCTCCTGCAAATCCCAGGCTAAAATAATAAGGTGATATCAGTAAAAATGAGTAATTTTGTCTGTCGCTGGAAAAAATCCTGCATGAGCTGGCCAGCCTTCCGCCTTCCACACCACCTTGCTCTTTTGTTTGTGACCAAGATGTGGGTTGCAAGGCAGGATATGATTAACTGAGTATGGAGTGCTTTCAGTTTGGTTTCGTAAGGCTCTGCTGCTCTCTAGGATACTATATTGCAACTGCAGTTTCTAATCTTCACTCAAATGAACAGATAAAACTGAAAGCACGCACAGGGTGCTAGCAGCTCTGTTGATGAAGAAGGTAGTGTATCCAGAGCCTATACTTAAACACTTACAGGAATTCGATTAGGTATGGGCCACAAACAGAACCTTCCATCGAAAATTGAGTTTCAGGTAGATTCTGATTCGTTTGTCTGGATCTTTACCTATTATTACCAGTCTGGGACTGTTTCCAGTCCAGATCCAAAAGAAGCTCATTTTCATTTTCCCATTCTCAGATGGTGAGAATCTCACGAGAACTGAATCCTATGAGACTTCCACCATTCAAGTGCTGGGAACCCAGCTAGGTCAGCTGGCATCATGAGACTGTCTCTGTCTGTGGTTGATAGTGCAGAAGAGCAGCTCATGAGAGACCCATTCCTCTAAGGGGCTGTGGGGAAACTGGTGGGAGCTGGGGTTACTCAGCACTGTGTGCCAGATTAAGCCTGAGATGTAGCAATCTGAAGGCTATGTTTGATTGGGATTGCGGGAGGATCTAACAAAGAAAATCACTGCACGCAATGAAGAATAAAGCACTGGCCCGAAGCAGGGGCAAATGTTTCACTAACTCAGTTTTAATTGTCCTCATTGTGCCTACGCATAGAACACCCTGCGTGTAAACACAAAATCCATATCAATGGAGCTTTAATTGGGATTGTTTGTTCTCAGGAATGTAACCTGGGAAAAGAGTTGCTGGCAAACTCCAGCTATCCTTTTGACTGAGATTTTCAAAGCCACCAAAGGAATAAAATAAATGGGAATTTGGCTTCCAAATCCCCTGAGCGACTCTGAAAATCGCAGCTCTATGTGTACGTGTGTGTTGGCCCATTTTATCCCCCAGAGGTCTACTGCAGCATCTCCTCGTTGGGTAGTAAATCAGTGTCAAGAAACAGATTCCTTTGTGTTGATGGAGGAATGAAGAAATTAAAGTTGTAAAAGATGGTGATTCAGAGGAAGAATAATAGTGTTTTACCAAACATATCAGCTCAGAATCTGTGTTCTGTTAATCCTGGATCCTACATAGGCTAGATGCAGGACAAACAGAAGATGAGGCAAGCAGATTGGGAGCAGACAGAAATGTATAACTTATCAGCCGTGGAAGGCTGTGTTAGCTGCTGGATTGCAGTAAATGCATATGCAGTAGCTGGTTTTGAAGCTGAGTCACTCTTGCTGCCTGTTAAGTGACTTGCAGACTCTGAAAGCCTTTTATATAACTTTCCAAACCGCGGCCTTCCAGAAAACGGGAATGGAGATCTGGACACTGCGATCAAGTCTCTTCTCTGAAATTCCATGGCGATGCTGAGTGAGGGGTGACATGCCAAGAGGCCCAAAGCCTGGGTGAATATCTCTGGTCCATGCACTAAGTGTAATCTTGACTGTGTTTTCCCTTGTGTATTTTTAATAGTCTCCAAGAGACCTATGAAGCGAAGAGGAATGAATTCCTGGGTGAGCTGCAGAAGAAGGAGGAAGAAATGAGACAGATGTTTGTCATGAGAGTGAAGGAGAAAGAAGCAGAGTTGAAAGAAGCGGAGAAAGATGTGAGTGATTTCTAACTAAAAGGATTAGCGCAGGGGTTTACGCTGGGAGCTTGAAAGGGGCCTAAAGGATTTAGGCATTTGGATCCCACTGGTAGTCTGAGAGAAAGGATGGCCCACTTGTTAAGGCATATGCCTAGGTGTTGGGAGACCTGGGTTCAAGTCCCTGCTCTGCCGTAGACTTCCTGTGGGACCTAGGGCAAGTCACTTAGGGCCAGATTTTTAAAGGTGTCCAGGCACCTACATTGATTTTCAATGGGAGTTAGATACCTAAACACTTTTAAACACCTGGCCTAAGGTCCCTGTGCCTCAGTTCCCGCATTTGGACAGCAGGGATAATAGCGCTTCCTGGCTTCTCAGGGATGTTATGAGGATACAGACATTGAAGATTGGGAGGGGGGCAGCAGATAAATACCATAAGCACAGAGAACTCCCTCAGGCTTCTTGATAAAACCCCAGCCACCACGTCATGCTGGCTCTGCAGATGGGAGTCCTTCCTGCCCAATGAAAGGCGCATACTTGCTAGGTCATACAGCTCAGTGGTTCCCCTTCGCCCAAAATACTGGGGACAGCTGCAGTCTGGGGAGCTGATGGCTTTCCAGGATGGCACCCAGGGCTACAGATTATCTGTCTTTGAAGGGGCCAGGTTTCAACCATTACAGTTCTTTGAAACCTGGCTGCTGCATAGAGCCTTTCAGCAGCTCAGCACTGTTCTCTGGACTGCCACCCCCACTGCAGAGTCGGGGTTTTTCAGAGTGCAGCCCCAAAGGGCACAGCCGAAATGTCATTATCCAAGAGGGCCACTTCAACAGGAGTTGCTCTAAGACCGATTCCCTGCACGTTGTTGTCCCATTATATCTCTGCAAAGGGGGTGTAACATGCCACCGGGTCAGAGTGGTAGCGTTTTGCACCCACTATCTACTCACTTTGTGCATATGTAGCTGTTTCCACATGGTGGTGGGCAGAGGAGAATCAAGCCCTGAGCGTGTAAGTGCACAGATACCTGTGAATGTTCCGAGAGCATGAGAGTGTTTCTGGAGGGCTTTTCATCAGGTGGTCACGTAGCAGTTTTGCTGGTCACCAGTGTACAACAGTTTGTCACTACCCACACGAAAACACAAATTGTATGAGTCTGTTCGTTAAAGTGAACAACAAGACACATCATTGTAACCTTCCCAGTGCTTGGAATTGGGAATGAGTTTTCTAGCAGTCCCCAGAAAGCCAGAAGATATGGTGGAGGAGAAATGCTAGCTGGCTTGGGTCTTTCATGCAGTCATCTCAAATTCATCTCAATACGTGAATGAAATAGATGTTTAAGGCAGTTCTCTTCACACGTAGCTTTCCTGCAGCAAAAGGTGAAATCCTAACTTTCCCTGAAGCCCGTTGGCAGAATAACTAGTATATAAGCACCCAGCGATACCTCTCCATACTTTGCTCCTCCTTGTAGAATACCAGGATTGTTTAAAATCCCTTTAGGAAAATTTCTTTTTGAGATCAGTAAAGCTTGGTTTTGTGGTGAAGGCCCTGGACTGGGAAGATCTGCCTTCGATTCCCAACTCTACCACAGCTGTCCTGTGTGACCTCAGGCAAAATTTTCAAAAGTGCCTCGATGACTTAGGCTTCTTCATGCATCAGAAATGGGATTAAAGCTCGTAAATCCCACTGATTTTCAATCTGACCCTTATTTCTTTCTCTACTTCAGTTATAGACTACTTCTTTTGGCCGTCGTGTCTGCTTAGATTGGGAGCTCTTCAGGGCAGGCACTGCAGTTTTGCTATAGTTCTGCTTTACGTGTGTGGAGAGCATCTAAAGCAGTGGGACCCCTGTAGGAAGTGCTGTAATTCATGCAAATAATAAAAAGCAATATTCTCTCCCCCTCCCCTCCAACTCCATCATCCCCTCCCTGTCTGGGCAGCTCCATGAAAAGTTTGACCATCTCAAGCGGACACACCAAGAAGAGAAGAAAAAAGTGGAAGACAAAAAGAAGGAGCTTGAGGAGGAGCTGAGCAACTTCCAGAAGAAGAAGGCAGCCACTCAGCTACTACAGTCACAGGCTCAACAGGCTGGTTCCCAACAAACCAAGAAAGACAAGGACAAGAAAAAGTAAGGGGCTGTCGCACTACAACCTTGTGGCCTTATTCCAGTGTGTGTGGTTTTTTTCTGTTGCATGTCTGTATTTGCTTTTTCCCATCATCAGACTGGAAACTGGGCTTTTTACCAGACTGATCAAATAAAATATCTCCAAGGGGTGGGCCGGGGAGATGATTTTAATGTTTCATTAAAAGGGTACCGTAAAGTTTAATTTATCCCTCTGGCTGGTTTGAGAGAGCAGTCAGAAAGTGGAGGTCTAATCTGTGATTTTTTAAGTATATTCTGAACCAACTTGGGGACACTCAGGTCACAGACTTATTCTCCTGAGCCCAATAAGAGTGTCTCTAATTGTACTTCCCTTCCCCATTTATACTTTAACTATAGTTCCTAAGTCTAAATACTTTAGGGTTGCGGTTATAGCTGTAAACACCTTTAAAACCAAAAGCTTAACAACCATGTCATTTTGACATGGAACATCCTAGTGCCAAAAAGTGAATACTTGGAAGGTTTTTTTTTGTTTTTTAAACTATGGTACCTATAATTACAGGTTAATTTAATTCACGTAGTATCAATTCAATATAATAAGATAACATCTAGCAAAAGATAAATGGCATTGTATTTTCTACTATTATGTATTTACACTCGTGAGGCAAATTCTACTCTCAAATACTTATGGGGCTTCCGAATGGCAGAATGTATTCAAGGGCAGAATTTGTCCCTTTATTGGCTTTAAAAACCCCCAAACTGTCTCGGGATTGGAGACTTACAATGAAACCAAACAAGTTTGACAGAGCTGAAGTAGAATAAGAATGGATTGTCTGTATAGCAGAATGGGATAACCTATTCTGAGGGCAGTCTTGGGTAAAAAGTACCAATAGATCCTCTCTGCCATTCTCAGATAGGGTAGGGATCCCCTGGGATTTCTTCCCAGGTTGCCTGAGATAAAAACACACACTCATTTTACTGAAATCATATACCCTATAAAGAGAGTGATATTGTAGAAGCTGAGTAACACACACAAAACTTTGTTGTCTCCAGACCTCAGCAAACGTTTAATAGCCAATGATCCAGCAAGGTCTTGCATTATACATTTGGCATAGGGCATTTCCTGGTATTCTATGAAATACGGTTATAAATAACTAACACTAAGCTGTCATTGACAAAAGAAAAATGGTTGAAGTGCAATTAATGATGTGGCAGTTTTTGCTTTTTATTTGGTCACCTAGGGCTTGTCTGCACGTGGAGTTATTCAGGAATGGCTGGTGTGCTTTAAATTCCCATCCTACCTTAATCTGAATTGACTCTCAAGTGTGGGCAAGACCTTACTTGCTAATTGACTAACTTCAACTATTCATAAGAGGACTAGAGCGAGCTAGTGAGCTTCTACTTTATTTCATGTACACTAGTGTATTTTTCTACAATGGGCAGCAGCACCGTGCTCTCATCCTTGTACCAGCAGAAGCCAGAGTGTGTCTCTCTGGTTTCTGCTGCTGGATCAGTGCTCTGAAAGTCATGCCCAATGAAGACATTTAAAATAATGAAGGGCCAGTTCCTCACCTGATGTAAATCAATGTAGCTCCTATGGAGCCATGCTGGCTTACTCTAGCTGAGAATCTGGCTCTAAAAGCTTACGCAAAGACCATAGAGAAAATACAGCATTTTCATGTGTACTGGAAACTCATTTAATTAAAATAATCCAAAAAGCAGATCAGCACAGAACTAATAATATCTGGCAGCAACCTTCCTAGAATGCTGAGATTTCTCCCTTGTGTGTTTTCAGTAAATAGGATAGACTGGAACAAGGGTCCTGCCTGGCATGGCTGTTCCCACATTGTGTTCCCCTAGTACGGTCTTTTTTCTAAGTAACTTGGAACTTTTGATGACCTTTTCCTACTCGGAAATCTTTGAAATGGCGCTGCTAACTTAATATTTATATAAAATCTGCAGTAGGCTTCTTCATCTCTTCTGTATCAGACTGAAGCTATATGCAGTGAGGTTTGGTTTTGTAACTTTTAATAGTAGATGTTACTACTAGTTATTCCTGTGAATTTTTCGGGCACCTGCATGGAATTGGTGTATTATATACGTCATGTTTCTAGTTGCCATTACAAATCACATGGTTTCTATTCCGCCACAGAAATCCAGTCATGAGGAACATGCACTTTTGCTTTGTAAATATGTTTAAAATAGTCTCGGCTCTCAGTATCATTCCACACCAGCTGTTGGGAGTTGCTCAAATTGTTTTAGGATGTTCAAATTGGTAACAGAAGCTGGAAAGGAAGATGCGGATGCATCTGCATTGTAGCATATCTTGGTTCCTAAAACCTTTAAATTTCCTCTTGCACTCTAATGAAATGCTACAGTTTTAATAGGTAAGGTTTTTTATTCTTATCGTTGAACTGTGGTGGCATGACTGTGATGTTTTATACAATTACCAGTGGAAGTCAGGCTAATCCCTGAAATGCTCTCTGCCGGATTTCCCTTGTAGCTTCCCCAGAATGCAATTTATTGGACTGCTTCTTTTTAAAGGTGGAATTACACATCTGTAACTTGGACTGCTGAGACCTTATCAGAATTCTGCACAAGCCAGAATGATAAAACAGGGCCAAATTCTCTGCTGGCCTAACTCCACTGGAGAGAATTTGGTCCCATCCCATGAGAATAAACCACTGTCCTTATTACTTCCTTTTTACTGTGGTTTTTCTGATGGATTCATGAGTGGAATTGGACATCTACAATTTACAGACATTTTTCTAACATTTGTTGGTGTTGATAGCCCTGATTGAGGAAAGAATTTTGAGTGGGGACAGCACTTAAGCATGGGCATAAGTTCCCTTGGAGTTCGAGGTATATTATTATTAACTTTTTCATTACCACAGCACCTAGGGGCCCTATTTGTAGACCAGGCCCCACTGTGCTAGGTGCTGTACAGCCATGTGCTTAAGTGCTTGCCTAAATCCCATCCTGATCCCATAATCTTAGTTGTGGCCTTGGCATTTCTTCATACCTAAATATTCCAGAGGCATTTGCTGGCAACGAGTGTGGTCATGGCACATGTCTAACCAGAGTGGGTCCTTTTTAATAAGATCAGTGAAATGCTTCTTGGCTCTTGCCTGTTCCATTGAATAGGTCGTCAGCTGCATACCTAGATGCGTGCATTGTATTACCTGCCATTTCTCAGACAGCCACAGGAGTTGGAACTCTTTTTTGTTTGGCTTCTTTAACGTAAAGTCACTTTGTAAAACAGTACAAGAAACGTCTCTTCCTTTAATGAAAGGAACTTTCAAACCGGTGCAAATATACTAGGCCGTATTCAGTCCTGGTAGAAGTCCTTAAACTACATCATGCAGGGTGTTTAATTGGGGCCTGGGACAACACCCACTGAAGAGAGACTCCAGCTGATTTCAGTGGGATCGGGATCAGACCGGTCGGCTACATTTTCAAAAGTGATGATTGACCTTAAAGTGCCCAACTTGAGATGTCTTAAAGGGGCCTGGTTTTCAGAAAATGTGAAGCATCTGCTCTCTGAAAATCAGAATCCCTTTTAAGGTGTCTTACGTTGGGCATGCAAAATCACTAGCCACTTCTGAAAATACTGGCCTAAGTCACTATCAAACAGTAACCTAGTTTGGACTAACTATGTGGTTGGTTTGTTTTTCTCCACTCAGTTTTTCTTTGCTTTTGCTTGTCATATAGAATAGAATTGACTCCAATTTTAAGGTTTGTTTCACTCCTTTTTAATTTCATAATCCATTTGCATGGGCGTCCACCGAAGCAGAATGCTGGTGTCAGCTCTCCCAGCTTTCTTTCTTTCTTTTTCTTTTGGGTTTCTATTATTTCTAATGTTTTTTGTTTTTGTTTTTTTAACTTGCAGTGCAAGCTTCACATAAAGCCTGGCAAGCCAAGGATGTTCCTGCATTCACCTGCTTTTGCAGTAACGTGTGTCTGCCATCTGTTTGGTTTTTGTTTTTGTTTTAAACACAAATAACTATTAACTCATTTAATAATGGAGTGGGTGGGAGAAAGGTGGGTGAAGCAGTGAGCTCTGGAAATTGAGTGTGGGGGGGGGGAGAGAGGGGTGTTCTTGTTTGAAAAGTTGATGCCATTTCTCTCTTTGGTAAGGACAGCAGCAATAGATCAGACCTGCCACTTGGCTTTGAATTGAGAGCAAGACTTGTGCGTCATTGGCTTGATCCAAGGGCACTGAAAGACATTGGAAGGGTTTCAGGATCAGGCCTTAAATGCTGCTGTTACTTGTTTGCACACACTGCTCTCAACAGGCCAAACTGTGATTCCCTTTACTCGCACTGAATAGCACAAGTACTCCCATGGAAACCTGGGGGCTTAGTTATGAGTGAGTTACTATTCAATGCGAATAAACTCAATGCAGACTTAGCCAGAGTCTCCCCAGTGTATTGCTAAACCCAGAAGTCCACTTAAATGAGTGTTTCTTTGATAGCTTGACTTGTAAGACTAGAAATCCCATTGTTAGGTTTTTGTGTGTGTATGTAACAAAAGAGCAACTGACCTTGCATGCTTTTATTCTTGCATGACTTTTTTACCTTATGGATAATGACTTTTGGCCTGGCTTTTTGTAATTCACCCAACAGGTTAAATATTTTTGCAATAACTCTTCTCTATTAAGTGTTATGGCTAACCACTAAAAGCTGTGCAGTGTGCATCAAAAGGAGCTGCAAATTCCCAAGACAGGAGGTTCCCCCTCCCCTATTGCTTTGAAATCAAGAGTCCCCCATCAAAAACTAACCAGGTGACTGAATCCTATCCCAAAACTTGAATACACTTTCCACAGACTGCCTGAGTAAAAGTGTCACCCCTCCACACTTCGTTGATTCCTGCAGGGCCCCATCCAGCAAATGCATAAGCACAAGAGTAACTTTACTCATGCAATATAGTTCAGTTGATGTTAGTAGGAGTCCTTACAGGAGTAAATTTTTGCACATGCTTATGTGGTTGCAGGATCAGTCTTGGAACATAGTGTCTTCTGTTGGTAAGTGCCAGTGAACCATTAAAGGAGTTAATTAAAACTCCATTAACTTCAGTTTCTCTGGGCTCCTAAAGTGGAGAATAAGGCTGTTCGCTCTCTTTACCGGGCTAAGATATAGCTATCTTGCTTGACAAAGGCAACATCAATGCACTGATCAGCTCTGCGCAGCCGGCTAAGGCTTGGGATGCAAACAATAGTTTGCATTAAAAAACGGTGACTGAATGTCTAGCATAAGCCAGGCCTTTTTTTAGGGCGTACTTGATGTGAAAATTGACCTGTTTAATTTGTATTTTCTATGCCATTCCTTTTTGGACAGAGTCTTTTCCTTTCTGATACATTCCAAGAAGTGGCGACCCATGTTTACTCTATGACTTCTGGATTTCTTTCTCTGCTGCTGCTGATCTGCCAGCTTTCCCTCTGCTCCTAGCTAGGTAGTCTCCTGTTTCTTTCTTTAAAGCACTCTTGAGATTAACCCTCTTCACCTGATCCCACACATTCCAACTTTGCTTGTTTCTACCCAAGCACAGGGGTCATGTGACTACAGTCACAAAGGCAGGTTTGTGGGGGGTTGTTTTGTTCTCTTTTCCCCCCACTCCTCACTGCGTAAACATGGCTCTTAGGGAGGGGAAAGGGTGGCTGGACAAACTGCATAAATTTAAGCAGAGGAAAAGCAGGGAAGAAACTTTTGAAATTCAAGCTAAGTTGTCATGTGAACACAATCATTGGAAGGACTGACAGTTACAGTAGCCAGGTTAAACAGCAGTAAAAATCAGAGATCCTTGCAGTTTTGCTTCAGCTTAACCTTATAAACTCACTTGGTATTGAACACATGAAACCAGTTTCCTAACCATGGGCTGCATTTGATCATGCAATATGCTCAAGTTTAAAGCTTGTGTAGTGTGCTTCCATCAGCTGTGTCTGTGCGTGTCCTATTTTTAATTAACACAGGTGGGGGTTTTTTGTGCCAAGTAAGAGAACTTAATTTTAACATTAGTTTTTCCTGTTCAGTTTAAAAACCCTTTCAGGGGAAGCTTGGCAGAGAAAATTAGCTGAGACTAGGTATTTTGGACACAAAGCTGTTGCCAAATGTATTAAATGTTGGGGGGAGGGATTGGTTTGTTTCTCTTTTTAGCAAAAAACAAAACAAAAAACATCATTTTGGAGAAGCTGGGAATAAAATTTTAAATTTAATTTTTTTTTTTTTTTTTTTTTTTTTGCCCAATGGCACACTAACTTTTAAAAATCCCTGGGCCATGTTTAGCTTGTTACTGCTGCACTTCTTTCCTTTCTGTATCTATGCCTTTTTTCACAGTAGTCCCTGGCTCTGCACGGAATAAGTGATACCTCAAATCTAGTTGGATGTGCTTTCTTTCACCTTTGCATGTAAGTACAGCAGCAAGAGACCTCTCTGCCCACTTTTGAAATGAATGAAAGTTGAGTTTTCTACAAGTGGCAATGCTGAGGGGTTTTAAAAAACTTTTTATTAAACAATAACCATCTTCAGCTGGGATTTTCAAAGGAGCCAAAGGGAGTTAGGCACCAGCTCCTACTGGCTATTAGGGACCCCTAACTCATTTGAAAATTCCAGCTTAAGGTAGCGTTAGCTTTTGATGACAGCTACGTAACCCTAAATCTTGCTTGTGAGGATCTGCAAATGGTAGGATGTTTAAACAGCAATGACTAGTCACTGATAATGCTGCATTTCCCAGAGGTGCTGGGATGTCCATTTTTAGGATGTTATAAATGAGCAGGAACAAACAATGGAGAGTGCAGATCTGCATATTAAAGCACTCCCTGGATGTGGAGTAAAACCCATAGGCGAAGTCTGAATGACACACTGGCCACCTGAGAAGGGTGATACTTGTTCCAAAATGCACTGTTGTGAGTATTGGGGGTTGACTTTCAAAAACACAGATTAGGCACCTGATTCCCACTGACTTGACATCTCTTCGGTTATAAAGGGGTCGTTGTTCAAGGGTGTTCAATATTGGCCTCACTGCTCCTCTTTAAATCCATAGGGAAACTCCCTTTCATGCTTTAAGGAGCAGAGTTAGGCCAACACTGAGGGCTCTGGAAAATCCCACTCTGTAATATGTTATAGAAGAACCTTGACTCTGCTTATCCTCAGTGGTAACTATGGCAACCTGAGTATATCCAATCATGCCCAGAGTTATAAAACAAAACCAAACGTTACCATTGGACCAAAATCCATGTCATCTTTCAGTATGGGGTGATATGTCATCTTTGTGGCTGATGGGAAAGGGGGAATTACAAGGTATTCCACTCAGTGGTGTCTCCAAGCCGGAATTTGAACCAGCTAGTGAAAACTGGCCAAGGTACTGATCTGCAGAATGCATCCTCTCAGCTGCCAAGCCAGACTCTCTGTGTTCCTAGCTACTGGGAGATTTCCTAAATACAAGATCACTTATCCTTTTGCTGCCTTGTATATTATAACCCTGTCAAGAAGACTTTTGTATTTGTGTCTTTAAAAAAAAAAGCCTTATTTTATTTAACACAATCAATGGGTTTTTTTCAAGTAGTTCTCATTCTACTTTTAAACTATTGTGACGGAATACAGCAATGTCTTGTGTGTGTTATCAGATCTGTCCATTTGAATCATGTTGTGATTTGCCATTCTCAAGGTGTCAGAAACAGCTTATTCCTGTCACATCCTTTCTCCAAGGAGCCCAACTGCATTTACAGTATATATCATCTATGAGGCCCTAAGGGCCAGGGTGTGACAGTATGGGATTATACAAATATGAAAGGGTTTTTTTTTAAACTAACTGAAAATAAAGCTGTGAACAGCAGTAGGAATATTTTGTGTACTTATTTTTAAATATATGCTGATGGCCTTAAACTAGAGGTGTAGAACACTGTTACCTTGCTCTTTGAAAATAACCCATGTTTTTGTCCAAATGACTGTATACCTTCAGCCAGTGTTAATGCAGAATTATATATGTATGCCACTTAGATGTCTTATTGATGTCAAAATATTTCATTTTTGAAGTTCAAAATGAATCATAGCCTTCCACCATAGTTCAGTTCCTTTTTTTGTATGTGCTCTGGGGTGCAAATGTGAAATAATGCCAACACACAAAGCGGGAAAGGGGAAATATATTTTTACCCAAACACTCTAGTTTTTGTGTGGCCTTTGTAACTTTCTTTTGTTGTGGTTGTTGGATGTTGGGTGAAAAAGAAGTGGACGTGTGTGAATGCCAAGGGTGACGTTTTCATGCTTGCTTGATGTTGACATAGACATTTCTTGTTCTTTGGTTGATTGCTTTTGGGCTGTGCTAAGGCGGTTCACAATGGTAGCATTCATTTTACCTTTTTTAAAACCTCATTCCTTGCTCCTCTTCCCCTGTTCACTAAACAGTGGCTTGGTGGGCCCAGCCCCTTGCACCGCTCCTGCTGCATATTAAACCCTTCACATATGCATGCTCTCTCTCCTTCACAGCTTACTTCCTTTAAAATGTTTCATTTTCTTTTTTCCTTTCGGTTGAATTCTGAACCTTTTTTTTCTTCTTCCTTCTGTAGCTTCTTCTTTATGTAACGGTCACCTTGCCAAGCCCCCACTCCCTTTCTCCTAATGGGCATTAGAAGAGCCAGCGGGACATGTACACACCCGTTGGGAGAAGAGTTACCTCATTCTTCCATCATCTCCACCTTGCTCTTTAAAGCGTGGGTCAGGGAAGTGCGTAGCTCTAAGGGTCTGTTTGCTCCCCAGTGCTGACCGGTATGTCTTCTACAGGATTTTCATTACCACAAAGAGACAGAATAAGTGGAACAGAGAACTTAGATGCTATCACAGATATTATCACATTGGGAACTTTTTTTCTTTTGCCATCACCTGCACACTGCTCTTGATAAATAAGAAGCTTACGGATCACAGACAGAATGAGCGTGCAATAATAGAGGATTGCTGAGTAGTAGACTTACGCTAGAACTGACTTTAACGCTCTCTGACAAACATCCTGATCTGGCTACTCTGAAAGCTGTGCGCTCCTGTGCATTTTAAACCAGTTCCTTGGACAGGGATCACTATTTTTAAGTATGAAGTGGCATGAGCAGAGAGAGCTGTTATTTGATACTGTCAGGTTGATGGAATTTGTTCAGTTGTTTTCAGCTGATCTTCTGCCTCTTCGTGTGCAAAATGAGATCTTTTCCTACAAAGTCCAGCCACACAGATTGCTGCTTGAGAAGACTGTTTTTAAGTATGTGAAGCCCATCCAGTAACTATTTTTACATGCTTTATGTAGTCTTGCTGTGGGACATGTGCATAAACTTTTTCACTTGTCTACTTCAGAAGCAGATTCAACAGCGAAGAGCTTGAAAAGTGCCAAAAAGTAAGCTTGTAACTTAGTTTACACATGTAAGTCGAGTGCCCTCTAGTGTCAGTGGCTCAGTTCATTATGATTGTCGTTTTAGGTGTATTGTGGGGAGGTTTTTTTAATCACTTGCTGCCAAACTGTGGCTGTTCATTGCTCCTGACCACAAATCAATGCCGTATTTCAGTGTGGAGTGACAAAGGGAATGCAGAGTATTTTACATTGCCTCCTTTCTTGTTTACAGAATAAAAGCCACTGTCGTTCCCAAACTTGCTTACGTGCTTTTTCAGAAGTACAGGTTTTTTTGGCAGTAGTAGAGGATTTAGACTCCTGCTGCAAGAGAGAGGGCTGGGTTTGGAGTGACAAAACAACCCTTTCTTCAATCTGATTAAGTAGATTTGTGCTTATACATCAAGGAAATATTTAAATCAGCTGTACAAAATTGTCATGAATGTTTACCAGTCCTGGTATTAAGTTTAGCTGGCTGAAATTGTACTCTCCTCCTACTGAAAGAGTGGTAGAAGATGGGGAGAGAACCTGAGGGTGGAGTTAAAGCCCTGTACCTGGAACAGACTTGCTCAGAAGCAACCACCTACAGAAAATGTTTGAAATATATTAAGTTTAGAACACCAGGCCTCAATCCAGGAAGTGTTTAAACACAGGGTTAGTGCATTGCTGGATTAAGGCCTGACTCCATTAATATTTCATTTCTTCCACAGATTTTTGTTACCACTTTTAGTAAAATGTGACTGTTACTGATGAGCAGAGATGAACCCAATTTTCTAGCACTGCGAGGTCAGGCTGTGATGTTTCAAGGGTAAGAGGATACTGCTTTGATCTATATGAAGCATAGGATGAGAGATTCTCAGTGTGCTGCCAATGGCACACCTTGCCCTCATTTCAATGGGAACAGGATCGTGGCCTATGTGACTTCTTCAGTAGAAGCAGCTGAAAGTCACCTCTGGGCAGAAGGTCAGCTAGAGGCTTAGGCCTTACTTAACTCCCTCTCAAGCCCTCATTTGAGAATAAAGTTTATGCATGTGCTTAAGCATCAAGGCCCTGCCACAGTGGATGATGTCTCACCCAGGGAGTTTATAATGGCCATGCCTTCCAAATAAGTTAAGCTACTTTTTACTTAGCCCCCAATCCATTTGTGCCTCATTCCTTAATGCACTGCTGCATGCTCCGAGTCCCTATGATGGGTTAATCAGGTGTGAGTATTTTTAAAATCAAATAGTAGTTAGGAACCCAACTCTGGCTTCTGAAAATGTATGGTCAGAACAGCTCCCCTGCCTGCATAGTCCTGAAGCCTACAGTCCCCCCTAAGACACAGTGAGTTCACTGCTGTTCTGTGCACAAGGAGTTGAGATTCAATTAAGTTTGTATACATAGTTATACAGCCAGGCTCCTGCACCCTGATCAGGCAGCTGGATGAGCTTAGACCAAGGGCTGGCAATCTTTCAGAAGTGGTGGGCTGAGTCTTCATTTAGTCACGTGCCAGTAATAAATTAACATTTTTAGAAGGTCTCTAAAATATATAACTAAATGAGTATCATAAATAAGACATTTCATTTAAAATTAAATTAAAATGCAGAACCCCCCAACCAGTGGCCAGGCAGGGTGAGTGCTACTGAAAAATAAGCTTGTGTGCACCATAGGTTGCCTGCCCCTGGCTTAGACCATCACAGAAACATGAGTGCTGCATGAGGTGGGGCCTGTGGTGTTTTATTTTCACTTGACTGCCTTGCAAGCTTTATGTAATGCACACAAAAGGCTGAGCACCTGTGTTACAAACCTATTAGCTGCCCCTTAGGGGAGAAGATATACAGCTGAGGAGCTGCTGTTTGGTAAGGGGCACACTCTTATTTGGATTCTTTGTGAAGTGCAAGCCTTTGAATTACTTATGTTGGCTGTATGCCTAGAGACAGGGGTTCTTCTAATGTTTGAAACAGAAACCCACCAGCTTCTTGTTAAACATGTTTAAAGTTTCCCCACTTGTTTTTGTCAAGGAATTTTGAAAAGGGAAGGATGGTGTTGACTCACTTTCCCCCTCACACCCAGCTGTTAAGAAAAGTAATAGATACCACTTCTATTAACACAGGGAGAGATGATAACATAAGTGTCACCCAAAGCAGTTACATATTACTCACCGGGCAGGGTGCTCTTCCCTATAGATTATGGAAGCGATCTATTAATTTAAAAGGTACCAAACACTTTGGTGTAAGAGAAAAAGCAAAACAGGATCAGCTCTAGAAATGAGGTAAATGCATTAGAGGGCCATATCCCCAGCTGCTGTGTGTCACTACAACTCCATTGACTCCAATGGACCTACACTGAGGCGCTGCCACGCGATAGCATCTCTATCTAAAGAGCTAAATAATAGTGCCTACCTGTATCCAGGCTTGGTTCCCTGAGTTAGTGCCCTTCATGTGTGTGCCTCTTCTACAGCTAGCCTGCCTTTCCCTGCTAGCTAAGTCTCCTGACGTTTTCCTTGCACGTCACCTACTGTTCAGATAAGAGCCTGTTCCCCAGAATAAAACAAGTCTGACTTGTTACTATTATCTGCAAGAAAAGAGAGAGGAGAGTCAACATTTACTCAGCCCATGTGAAGAACAGTGTCACACCAATGGTAACTAATGCATCTTCACAGCTATGGAGGACTCCTCCTCCTCCGGTCACTGGTGTCACCTGCGCTTCACAGGGTACAAGGGAGACTTGGGGACAGACTGAACTGGCTCCACATGAGGTAGTCCTGTTAACTCCCCTTGAGCTGTGGAGATTTACAGCTGCTGAGGTGCTCCAATCTTCACCCTTACCTCTCCTGAAGTAGTGTGGTCTGGGATTAGGAACCCCCTCCCCTTACATGCTGTAGATCAATTTGTATTTTGGGGTACAGTACTTGAGCCCCATCTGCCTCCAGGCCAGCTCCTTGTAGCTCCCATGATTCCCATTCACAGAGTGCGCTGTAGGGGAGGGAATGTAGAATGCAGCGATGAGAGAAAGCACAACTCCTTCACCACATCACATGTAAGCTCTTAGGGACCGTCTTTATGTTCTGCGTTTGTACAGCACCTAACACAATAGGGCCCTGCTCTGTGACCAGGCTTCCTAAGCACTGCTGCAACACAACCAAGGCAGAGAGAACTTAACACTGGGAAACCAGTCTTACCCCAGTATCTAACAGCGGGTGCTGGATTCTCTGCTTGCCGTGGTTTTATAAGCAATGTAACTCCACTGACATCAGTGCAACAACGCCTAAGGGAGAGAGACATCGTGCTCTCTTGGGTTAGCTGCAGTGGTCTGCAACCAGTCAGCGCTGCAGGTTCTCAGCGCCTTTGGGAAAAACAATGGATTTAAATGTCTAACTTTAAAAGCCTCCAAGGGTGGGACTTGTACCCATTTTGAGTACCCCTTCCCACCCTTTAGTTTGTGCAGGACACACAGCCAGCCATCTAGTGAAGCAGCCTGTACAGGGTCAGTGATAGGAGATGCTCACCTGTTCTCTTCCAGAGTAACCACCATCTCGTGCTCTGCTGTATTGGAGTCCCTAGGCTTGATGAGCTCAGCAGCCAAAAAACCTGAGGCAAGGAAGAAGTGGCAAGATGATTAATTTGTTGTCCATTATTACTAATATTAATTACAGCAGTGGCTAAGGACCAACCAAGAATAGGGCCAGGCACTGAACAATCATGGCATGCCGGTTTGATGTCATAATGGGAGCTGAATGTGGTAGCCTCATGGGAACATGGTGAACAGTGCAGCAGGCTGCCGTGAGCTTGTGACTCCATTCAGTGACTGGCTTGGCAAGGCTGGAGCTCCAAGCAACGTGCAGGCTCCCCTGGGCATTTGTATCCGTGTCCACAAGGCACCTCCTCCTGTGTGATATTCAGGCGTAACATTTAAATAATAAAAATGTGTTCTTGGTCTCGTGTGGTCTTTTAAATGCTCCATTTTCCCATGCACAGTGGTAAAGTGCGGCCAGGCCACCACCCAGAACGTAAAAGATGAAGTTGGGCCTCACACATTAGCAGCACCTGCCTTCCAGTGGGCTGCCCTGCCTCCCCTGGGTTTAGCAGGGGGTCACAGGCATGCAAGGACTTCATTACTCACACGTTGTGGGGAGGGAGCTGGAGGAAGACGGGACCAAAAAGCGATGCATCGTTGCCCGTTAAAAGAGTTATTACTTTCTTGGAGCTGCTGCAGCACATTAGTAGACGCAGATGGTACTGAGACATTTGGCCGGTCCCCCTGTTGGACACGTGCTGGTCGGCGTGACAAACAGAAGCTTGGATTTGGCTAACTTTTAGGGCATAAAAATGTACTTTTCAGCCGCACTAAGGCCTCAGTCAAAAAACCCTTGAGCCCAATGAAAAGACTCCCATTGACTGCAGTAGATTTTGAGTCAGGCCCCAGATGAGGAAGAAAATACCACCCCACCCCACCCCCCCCCAAAAAAATTAAATGGCCACAGGAAAAGCAAGTTGGGCCTGTGCCCATCCAGTGTGGTTCAGAGCTAACAAGCCTGTCTGCTGGAGGAAGTAGATGGTGAATCATTCACTAAGCAACCATGTCCATAACACAATTTGATTGACATCAGTGTGCGTGACATTACAACATTGCACTGTGGGAGACGATAAACTTCATGAAGGGAGGGGGAATTTGGTTTTTAAAGGAGGGATTTATACTGTTAACACAATAAATAAAAGGCAAATATCCAAGTAGAGAGAAGCAAAGATCATTTCCCTAGAGACCTTGGAGAAGTGGCAAAGGACTAGAGGATAATTGCTTTCCCCTTACATCTGTTTCCTCTGCTGCCTCTACAAGACTGAGAACCTGGGGCAGGCTGGATACGTGCAGACAGAAATTGGGAAACATCTGGAGGGAATTTTTTAAAATATTAGGATTCAAATCACCTAAAGGCAGAGCCTACTTTATGCACACAGCTCACCGTTGCCATGTACACATGTGGTTGTGCACATCAGCAGGGACTTGCCTACAGGAAGCACAAGGCACCAATGAATCAGGGCCTATAATTCTAGACACCATTGTCTGTTCCCTCTTCACCTGCATGTTCAGTGCCAGACTCAACTGTAGCCCTGTTCAGTCCTGCTGCACCATCCTAGCAAGACGGCTCCTTGGTATGAGAGCAGCTGTCCTTTTCATTCTTCAGACAGCTCCTGAAGCATTTGGCTTTGTAAACTCACAGGGCTGCCATATAATTATGGTTAAAGTGGCACCGCACCATTTTGCCCTCTGGACAACAAGCATTCACGCCAAGTCAAAATAATCTGCAGCTTTCATGCCCCAAAAACATTCAAAACAGTGTAACAGCTACATCAGCCACAAGAGGGAGGCAGAGGCTGCAAAGACGCCTTCCATGACTCAGTGACTGCTTGTGTACTCTAGGGCAGTGGTTCCCAAACTTTAACAACCCGCGAACCCCTTTCACTAAAATGTCAAGTCTCGTGAACCCCGTCCTAAAAATTATATTTCCAGGGATTTTCTCCCTTATCTCAGCATAAATTATAAAAGCAGTGATCTTGGAAATATAAAATCTGTTTTTATGACATGCTTATTACACACTATTAATTATTATTTATCATTACAGTATTTTTATTACATTACAAAAACGACACTCTTCCAAGATCTCACTTTTGTAGTTGGTATCACTGTTGATTAAGCCCGTTATAAGACAAGGCTCCTATCAGAGGCGCCAGTAGAAGAAAGGGGTGCAAAGGCAAAGTCCCCATGCCCCCCCCAGGGAGGGGGCACTGCTGGAAAAGTGGAGGGGCCCCCGCAGGGGCCGCTGGAAAAAAGGGGAGGTACCTGTGGGGGGGGCACCAATGCAGGGACAGCACTTGACCCTCATCGGGGCCCCCCCCACACTGGCGCTTCTGGCTCCTAAGGAGTATCTGATGCGGAACAGCATGAAGGTATTTAAGAAGCCGACTCAAAGAGCTCCTCCTACATGAGCATTCAGATCTTGAGCAGTCCAGGCAAACAACACACGGTACAACAAAGCTTAAAACTTGTTCATCATAATTTTAAAAACAACACTAGCTGCCTATTTAATTTTAAAAACAGCAAAAAATATCCACCTCCCTTTCCATTTTGTACAAGTCTAAGTTTAAATCTCCTGAGTGTGATAGATAATGCTTGCTTTGATCTACTTAGTTCTTGGAAGTCCCCAAGGCTCCGGGCTGCTGGACCCATGCTGCCCCGGGCCCCGAGGGACAGCTCTGTGGGCCATTAGCGAATTCTTCCCCCACCCCCCTCCAAGAACCCCCTGTAACATTTCGTGAACTTCATTTTGGGAACCACTGGTCTAGGGTCAGGGTATGTCGACCATGGCAATTGGCGGTGTGTTTGCAATGCAGGTAGGCAGGCCCATTCTGACTCTGAGCTCGTTCCGCTAGCCCCAGCAGTAAAGATGCAGCGGTGCGGGCTGTCCGAGCGTGCCCAGACCCTGGGACTTTAGCCCACACCTCTGCATCATCGCTACTAGTCTTAGCTTGCTAGCTAGATTAAGGCTCCTGTGGGTATGACTTCCTGAGCTACAATCACCCCTCTGACTGCCCTGGAGACGTACCCGCAGCCCTGCACTTCCTCCTGCAGCTGGCCGGTCCCGGGAAGGGGGGAAAACGGGACACTTCATCAGAGGAAGGATTGCAGGATCTGGCTCAACGCTGGGAGCAGCTCACTACAGCCATGCTGGCAGGGAGCCAGGGGCCAAGCTGCGGAGGACTCTGAGCAGACACACAGGCACTGGGCCTCCGTGGAGCTGGCCCTGACCCCAGCAGCCCTTGTGGGCCAGAATCCTGAGAGCAGGGGAACCTCATGGAGTTTCCTGACCCCTATGCCGGTGGGCCCAATAGGGGCACAGTCCAACCCTGTGAAACACTGACATCCTGTCCTTATAACTCCCTGTGCTCAGCCAGAAGAGCAGAGGCTACACATCACTAAAACACTTCAGCATTTGCTTAACTTGCAGCAGGTGCAAGGCCTGGTGAAGTCCATGGGCTTTATTTAAGCATGTGTTTCCAGATGGGCTTTTCAAAAGAGCACGTCCCCTTGGCAACCATTGGGCCTTGTACTCCTACGTCAGGTGCTTCTCAAAAGTCACAGCCCAGCTGCTTCACTGAATCAGGGCCATTAAACTCTTGAGCCAAAGAACAGGGATCTGCACTCAGCCCAAGAAAGCAAGGCAGTTTAATTCAGGAGTTAATATCGAACACAGCTCTGTGCACGGATACTGGAGGGTCACTAGTTCTGCATTTCCCTGCTGTTGAGTTACACGAACGTAGGTCTTTTCAGAATATCGTGCCATTCAGACTAGCTGGTCCCGAACTGCCCTGCCCAATAGGCATAGAACTGGTTTCCATGTGCAAACCAGAGAACTCTACGACGGCGCCTGCTAACCACTACATTTAATTCTGCCTTTCCTACAATGAAAATTAACTTTCTGGCTTGAGTAGACTTATTTTTACATATTGAAAACTTTGTTCTCCATCACCCAAGAGCAGAAATGCCTAAGGCAACATGCTTTGTAAGGAAAAAAAATATCAGTGGATCTTTTACTTAAATAATCACCAACATTTTTAGAATTCTTAAGTATTCTTGGCATTGCCAATTTATCCAATCCGAGCACAAGGCCCATAGCCTCATCACTGAGCTGAGGGTGATTTTCATATAGATTTGATAAAACAATGTGTTCAAGTGATTAAATTTCAACACACAATGCTTCACCTGCCACCCCTCCAACAAAATTATACCATCCTGAAAAATAGTGCCGTGAAAGGACCAGCCCTAAGGAGATAGACTGGAAAAGCATCTACCACTGTGGCTGTTTGGGCTGGGATTTGCGAAGGTGTTAAGGAGAATTAGGTGTCCAATTCCCAGTGATGTCCCTAACTCCCTTAGGTTCCTCCAACAGTCCCAGCCATTGTAGCCTAAAGTTTGGCTGCTCAGCCAGGCACTGCCCTGTTTTTCAGAAAGTGCTGAGCACCCCCAGTTCCCAATGGTCTCTGGCTGGAGCTGCTGGGTGCGCTGAACCTTTGAAAATCAGGCCACTGAGTAGCTTCAATAATAATAAAGTTTAGCTCATTGATAGCATTTTTCCATCAGTAGATCTTAAAGCACTTAAAGGAGGTCAATCCCATCAGCCCTATTTTACATATGGGGAAATAGAGGCACAGACTTGCGCAGGGTCACCCAATAGGCTAGTGGCAGAGCCGGGAACCAAACTCAGCTCTCCCGAGGCCACACTAGATTTTAAGCCCCCATTTTTGAAAATCTTGGCCATAAAAGACACAGCCTGAAAAAGCCTGAATCATATTGCTGCAGAAGGACAGAAAGAAAGATTCACCCGGCTTCAAATAAAGCATTGCTTATTACCAGTATTCTAACACACACGGATGAGCCAGTGGGGAAGAACTGGGCGCAGGGGGATTGGGAGAAGCTCAACGGGGCTGAGTCTATGACTACGTCTACACTTACAGCGACATGGAGAGGACAGCCGCTGCATACACCCCAGCACCAGCATAAAGAGTGGTGTAGATGGTGAGGCACTGCTTGGGCAAGTAAAAGACACACCAGAACCACAGCTCTCAAGCAAGGCCTGCCAAATCTACATTGCAATTTGTACTTTTCTTTTCATTTACTTTTACTTTGCTTTTCACTGTGGCACGGAGCGACACACACCCTAGGTGGTGCTGCCAATGTAGACAAAGTCTATACTGAAGCACTCTCTACACTGTCAATATTTAACTTACTTTGTAATCACATAGTGCCCTAGCTGGCTCTGAACAATTTGTATCTATAGGAGTCTCAACCACACAGTAACCACAGCAGCTAGCAAGATGCATTCCCCCTCCCTGCTCTGCACAGAGCCTGGCGCCCTCCCAGGTGGCACTCTCTCACCACTCTTCCTCTTTAGCTTGTCAATTTGGTTTCTGGACCCCACATCACCTTTTCCAGGTTGTTGGGTGTTTGTCAAGCGTCCGGCAGCATCGAGAAACAGCAACACGTGTTTTTTCAGCCCCTTCACGTCCTCCATCTATTGGCTCTGTAAAACATTTCCCCAAGGCTCCACAAATCAGTAAAAGGTCACGAGAAGAGAACGAGGTGGCTAAGAAATCGAGAGAAGGGGTGTCCTAAGGCCCAATCCCAAAGGCTGTATCGACAGGTGTGCCGATACGGAATCTGCTCCTACTCAGCCTCTTGGAAAGATGTGAGACACCTTCGGCCTTGCATTTAAGGGACAATCCATGGCACAGTAAGAGCATGTCGTGTTTCTCTCTAGCAACTTCCTTTGGAAGCCTCAGCAAGATGCTTTTGGTGGTTCTCAAGACATTTATATCCAGCTAGGTAAGGGCTTCTCCACACTGGCCAGCTTTGGGAACTCACTCACAACTGCAGCTGCACCAATGCGAGCATTCATGTCGACTGGCCACCGGCATTCTTACCTCCGTCCCAGCAAGGCCTGCTCAGAGAGGGCACATTTCCAGAAGGAGCGCATTAGTTCCAAAGCAGCTGAGAAGTCCAGGAGAGCAAGGATGGACTAAAGACCTTGAGATGTGGCCCAAGAGTAGGTTACTAGAAACCTCATTTTCAATGGAGAGGAGGAAGGGGAATCCAGATTGGAGCTGGTACAGAGAAACTTGAGTCAATAGCTGTAAACAGCTTGTTCAATGAGTTTGGAGGGGAAGAGAAGAAGGAAGATGGTAGTTGGAGGGGCAGATGTGGTTGGGAGAGAGACACTGATAATGGAAGAGACAGGATTGCACCTGTATTTGGAGAGAAAGGAACCAGAGGGTGGGAGGGTAAGGAGTAACAAGAAGGATGGTCTGAGGAGTAAAGATGAAGGAGGAATGGATGGAATAAAATCCAGGTGGCATGTGGCTGCAGTTGGCATCCTGGATCCTTGGCAGCTCTGAAAAAAATCGGGTGTATTAAAACATACGCTTCCTTTTCTCTCAGGTGCCCTGCTTGGAAGAGTCCACCTGGCAGCGGCTTGTCAGCATTGCTGCAGCCCCAGCATAACACTCACCTTTGTCCAGTGCAAAAAGCGAAAGCAAAACAACTCACAAATTAAAGGACAACTTTTTTTTTATTGCTACCAGAAGGCTATCATCAGTACAATGGTTCTGAACACCATGCGTTCTTCAGGGCTGCAGAGAGAGCTAAAGATCCAGGACAGGTCGTTCTGAGAAATAGGTATTAAACATTTAAAAAGACAAGCTTTTAAAGGTTTTTTTTGTTTTTTTTTAAACTTTTGGTTAAAAGTTACATAAACACAAAACTTGGGGTATTTTGTGGCTTATAATTACACACGTTCCAAACCTCAGAATCACAGAACTGTCCCAGCACCTAAATGAGCAGCATTGATCTCATGCTAAAATTTACAAACATATGAATCAAAATCAATTGCAGAATTTACGGTTTGCATTTGACGCACACATTAATTTAATCTTTTGTAAGCACCTACCAGAGAGCTGATTGACTGCAAAAATCCTTGTGTGGGTGTGAAAAAAAACCCAACATTTTAGTTAAATTGGCCTAATCATTTGACTGCTTTCACTTTTTAAAATCAAAACCACAATCACTTAGTTTCTAATCCCAATGACTTCTTACTTATGCAAGACACTAAACACAGTCTCCCTCCTGCTACCTGAATGCTTTTCGATAGCATATTCACACTGCTTTGGCTTTTTAAATGCGGGGCAGTTTGCAAACACCGTAGGATTTTTTTTTCCAAATCTTTTACTTAAAGCCAGTTTGAAATATTCTTACATTAAGACACCAAAGTGGCTAATGAAATAAAGAAGGATTTTTGGTTAAGGAAAAAAAAAATATATCTGTGGTGAAGGTCAGAATACAGAGAATCACACACAAGACTTGCAGAGTGTTAAAGGAAGAGCAAGCAGGAAGAGGAAATCGGAACAGAAAGAAATGGGATGGCTGAAAAATCTGGAACAATTTTGCACAATCAATGTGAGCTCTTGGACATGGATGATGGATTATAATACACAGTAGCAGAAAAACAGGGGAACCAATGACACTAGAAAGAAAGAAAAAAAAATTTTTTTGCTACTTTTTTTGTTTGTTTTTGGGTCTTTTGTAGATTTTTTATACTTTTTTGTGTTTTTAAGTGCTTAAATAATAGTTGAACTATAATTAGCCACACAAAGGGGGGAAAAAATCTTCAAAAAAAAAGGTTTTCTTGGCTCTCTTCAGTTCAGCCTGATGAGATACAGCTTCTTTCCCAGCCCCCTCCCACCTCATAGCCTGATTTTGCATGGTTTAAAAAGTAGCTTTCCTCTGAACGCTTGCGCAGGCGGTAGCTACATAACAGAGACCGGCTGTAAAGGTGGGCAAGGGGAACTCTTGCCCTCTTGCCTCGACACATCAGCACCACAAACAGACCCCACGTTTTCTAGTGCCACCACCTCTGGAACACTGTCTTCATTATAGAGCCGCTTGATTCCATCGTAGAAGTCATCCACTTCCATCTCTTCCACTTTGCGCTTGGCGGAGGCTTGCTTGCACCCGGGGGGAGCTGGCAGACAATGGTAGAACCTGGCTGTACCTTTGATTGGCACTTCTGGTCGGCTGTTGTCCTTGGAGAATTCTGGCCCTGGGACAGAGGAGGGGTTGAATCTGAACGCTCCTCTGTTACAGGTCACAAGGGTACGCTTGAGGGGACTGTAGACGTATACAGAATTGGGTGGCAGAGCAGACTGCAGAGTGGAAAGGTGACGGGCCACAAGCTCCCGACAGTGGATCAGCTGGGAGCTGTCCATCTAGATGGAAGAAACAGACACAGGCATTGCAAAACAAGGTGAGTCACTGCAATTCTGGCTCTCGACACATGTCTATTGTCCACATACCTAGCTGCTTCTTGTTTTTGTGCTGAATGTGGGGGAAGTGATCACTTTAGGGGGGAAAATTATTCTGCTTAAAAGGCCAAGATTTTTCATAACTGCCAAGAGATTTGGACACCTGGTTCCCATTACAATTCATGGGAATTGGGTGTCCAAATCCCCTAAGTGGCTTTGCAAATGTCATCCAAAATGTTTATCAATGGCCTGTGTGTTCCTACCTCTTACATATCTATCTGTATGCAGCAGAAAAAAAAAATTAACCCTTCCACAGAGCCCTCCTAGTTAGGACACTTAACGTATTTAAGTGTGCTATAACCACTTTAATCTCCGGCGTATCAAGGGAATATTTCATACCTTCCCTTGTTACGCTGGCAACAATGATTGCATCCGTCTGGTTAGTTTAACCCCTTGTGGCCAGGCCAGTTGGGCACTCTCTGGTGTAAACACTTTTGATTTGTACATTAGCTCATGCATTAGGCTCCCTCTATCAAGAAGCAAGCATACTGACCGTCAAACAATGCAAAGTATTTGCAGAGATATGTCTCAAAGACTCAACCCTTAAGGCTGTAGCCTGAGCATCTTTGCAAAACATAGAAACACCACCCCTCCACCACCCTCCCCACCTCGCCAAGAAGAGAGAAAACAAAAAATCCCAACCACAAAACCTTGCATCCAAAACTCAGAGGCTGGGAATCGGACAGCTCTCGAGGCCTTATCCACACCACTGTGCTCACAGAAAAAATGCTATTTTCAATCCTATTTCAGATATAGATCCAGAGCATAGCTCCACTGAGGTTGACACAGTTACAACCAACTAAAGATTTGTGCCGTAAAATCAGATCAGCCAAAGTCTAGGCTTATTTCCACTTTCTAATCTGGGGGCTCAGTTCTATTCAAGCCCATTTGACACTATGAGGGATATTCCTTTGATTTATACCAGCATAAGCAAGAGAGCAATCAGCCCCTCAGTCTGTCTCTGTGCCATGGACATATATCATTAAAGGTACATGTATCTTCTTGTAACTTGCCTATTACTTGACTCAGCTTTTATTGGATGGGTGTGTTACGCTGACTGCAGCAACAACTACTCTACCGGTGTCAAAGATTTCCTGGAGCCTAGGGACACAAATCAACTTGAATGAACAAGAAGTAGGTCTATGTTCATCTTCAGTAAAGTGGGGAGAGATGGTGTGCAAGAGACATGAAGGGGGAGGAAAAACCGCCTGTCCTGCTGAATTTCAACCTATTCAGCTCTCTCCATTAGCTTGATGATTCACTTCCTGGCCTATGGCTAACCCAAGTGATTATCTATCAATTGCCAGCTGCCAGAGTAATGGTCACAAGACGAGAGCGGTTTCATAACCACAGCTGGCTGCTTAGTGCAGACCATCAGCTTCTCCTCCTCCTCCTTTCAGTGGCTGTCCCAGAAACACAGGACCTTTCTCCTACCCAGAATGCCAGTTAGCTGGGACGTCCAGAAGACCTCTGCCCGGCCCTCACCTGTGCTTTCTGGAGCAATTCAATGATGAGCGCGAGCCAATCAGGAATCAGCTTCTCCAGTTCCAGACTGATGATGGCCAGTGCCAGCATGGAGCCCTTGAACTGCAGCAGCTGGTAACAGGCCATACAGTGCAGTAACTGCTTGGTGAGAACAGCCACATGCTGAGACGGGTTCATCTTGGGCAGGACAGTCAGTAACTGAGGCCTGGTTGACACAGCAACTGCATGGAACTGAGGAAAAAGACAACCAAACCAGTCGGTATGTTACTGACAGAGTTTAGCACACTGCTTCATGAGCACGTGCAAAGGCACGAGCAGCCATTCGTTCCTGTGCCTTGGGGGTTCAAGTGGGCTATGTTATTCCAAACAGCTCACATGGAGTGAGATTCTCTCCCCCCCCATCCCATGCTCTGCTTCACCCCAGCCAGGCACTGTCCCCTAAGGCAGACAGCTCTGCGAGGAGTGGGAAGCCTTTTGCTGGGTTGAGATAGGGCCAGGGGATGCACACTGTCCCCTCGTTGGCCCTTCGGCGATACCCCAGGAAAGGTGACACAGCCAGGGGAGCCCTGTCCAAGGGGACTGCCTTGTAAGGGGTGGGGGAGCAGGGTCCCAGGGCAGCCATGGCCAGGGGGAGTCCTGGATTGAGCAGTTCTATAGGTGCAGTGCTGCCAGGGAGGGGCACGAAGCCCCTGTATGGATGGTCCTGCCTTCTTCCTGAACTGCAGACTCAATGGTTCAATTGGCCCTGGACAAACAGGGCTCTCTCCTGGGATGAAACCACTGAGGAGAGATTCTGTGAGGGGACACAAAGTTTTCCTTGCCACTATCCCCCTGCCATGGGTTTCACCACACGAAAGGGCTCTCTGGCCCCAGTTGTTAACAGGTAAACCAAAACTTGCGTCAGTTAAGGACACACTGAAGCACATTTCACATCCACCAATTATGTGGCCCCTCTCTCCCCACTCCTTAATGCCTTTGTGTTCTATTGTTGTCTTGCTTTGATCCTGGAGCACATATACTGGCAGTTAACATTTAGGGCCAAAATTTTCAAGAGGGACTAATGGTTTTGGGTGCTCAACTCAAGACATCGGGACAGAACTGGAAGGGACCCTCTGTGTCACCAAGTCCAATCTTGTGCTACCACAGGCAAACCCATCAGATAATCCTGTTCATAAACTTATCAAGCTCCATCTTAAATCTAGTTGGAGGATGTTTGCCCCCACTACTCCTTTTGGAAGGCTGTTCCAGGAACACACTCTTCTGATGGTTAGAAGCCTTCTAATTTCCAGCCTGAATTTATAATGGGCAGTTTATATCTTAGAGGGGCCTGATTTTCAGAGGATGCAAGCTCAGCACGTTCTGAAAATCAGGCAACTTTAAAGTGTCTAAAGTTGGTCCCCAAAAAATCACGAGTCACTTTTGAAAGTCTTTGTCTCGATTTTTGTTTAGGCCAAGTTTATGAACATACGGCCATATCCTGGAATCCTTACCCACCCCAGCAGTAGGGATTTTCGCCCAAGTAAAATCTGAGTAAGTCCCTCAAGATTTGGCACATACTCAAATTAATACCAATGAACCGAAAAAACAAACAAGGACAAGCACCGGAAAGAAGGTAACTAGCAACATATTTACAATATGAAGGAAATCCAGTGGCGTAGCCATGTGAAGATCCCAGTGCAGTTTATCCAGAATAATCTTCTCCATTCTGCGAATTTCAGCTGGAGAACAGCCGCAAAAGCTGTCTCTGGCCAACACCTTCAGTACTGGAACCCTCTGCAGAAACAGATGATAAAAACAAAAAGAAAAGAAAAGCAAGAACAATTGTCAGTCACAAAAGCCGTTTCCTTCCTGTCCTGGCAAGTGCCAACCCCCCTGCTCAAGCGACCAAAGAATTAGATGAGCATAAAATTTAAAGCAGATGCTAGGCCTTTGGAGAAAGTATTACCTCATCTTCCTCAACGGTTTTGGCAGCAAGGAAGAAGCAGCTGATCGCAATACAATTCAAGTATTTTGGACGGGCCTAGGAAACAGAAAAAAGTCACAGAGTACAATGCAGAAACGGATTTGTGACCCTTTGGCTCTAACTCCCTTGCCCTGTGATCTCAGGATGCCAAAACAATGCAGACCGGATCAATGGGCCGACCTCCAACTCCACTGCTACTATTGTGAGCCACAGAAAGGAAAAATCCATACTCCATTACATGAGGCAGGATGGAAGTTAGTCAGCCCCAGCGTCCTAACTGGCATCCAGTGATGCGCATCACTGGAGAAGAACAGGAGCTTGTTTTTAGTGGGAGCAGTGGTACTTGGAAGGAGAAAAACAGGAGGCTGGATCCTCCGTTGGCAAAACTCAGCACAGCTCCACCTACTTCAATGGAGTCAGGCCGATTTCCACCAGCTGCGGATCAGGCCCAGAGAACAACATGGGTTAGATGTGACGCAAGGAAGAAGATAAAGCTGAGGCGTTGACACTGTATCTAGTTAGAAACAAACACCAAGAGAGAATTATGTTTTATGGCAGCAGCTCTCAAACGAGGGTAGCCGAGCCCTTTCCAGTGAAATGTTTTGGGGTTAAGCAAGCAGTGGAGTGCAGGGAGAGGTGGTGACTAGGAGAGACCGTAGGGTGACCAAACAGCAAGTGTGAAAAAAAATCGGGAGAGGGAGCGTTAATAGTTGCTTATATAAGACAAAGCCCCTAATATTGAGACAGTCCCCGATAATATCGGGACATCCAGTCACCCTAAGAGAACCTCTCTTGCAGAGTGACAACAATGAAGAACCTTGTTATGGGCCCCAATTCTGCAAATGCACTTAAGCATGTGCTTAACTTTAGGCACATAGGTAGTCAATTGAAATCAACAGAACTCATGGGTGTGCTTCAAACTAAGCACATGCTTAAGAGTTTGGCTGAATCGGGACCTTAGTGGCTATATTAACGTGATTCAGGACTTTGTTTCCCATGCCAGTGAAGCAGGAGAGCGAGAAAGGAAGATGCGTCCCTCTATTCTGTATGCACAGAGTACAGTATTCAGTCCTGCGAAAACCAGGAGCAATGTCTGTACACAAACTGAGCAGCGCAATTATGTCCTCTCCGCCCCAGCCACTTCCAAACAGCCAGCTGACAATTTCTCTCACGCTGTCTGTACTGACAAAAATTTACATGTCCTTGTGGAACATGGAACCGAAAGAAGCCGCAGGGCAAGGAAGAGAGATAAATAAGTAAAAGCCCTGCTGAGAACACAAAATCAGTTTTTAACCTAGAGCACTTCCATGATTAATTCCAGGCGGATTAATTCCAGCAGACAGAATGGAGCTACAGGGCAGTTCCAAGGCCCGATCCTGGAATCCACACTCTAGGTCCCTAACAGTCAACATGACTCCTCCCAGCAGGGAGAGAGGGGGAAGGGGTGCAGGATCAATGACAAACATGGCCTCTAATAGGTTCCAGTTCCTGTTATACAAAAGGAATCGCTGATCCCCAGGGACTTTGGCTTCTACTGGCGAGGCACCGGGAGGTTTGAATTAAATAGCTGTATAAAATAGCTGTTTCAACGTGTCCAGGTACTGCTGACAGTGAGGAGAACAATGTCCCTGAGGGTGAATCTGTGTTTTGTGCTACATGCCCACACAAGGAAATAAGGCGGGGTAGAAGTACCCACTCCACAGGTGACCGTGCAGGAGGAAGGAGCAGCCTCCCCGGGCCCACAAGTGGGAGGAGTCTTGATTCAGCCCCTCTCCCACACAGCACAGCTCAGCCGGCAAAGAGCGGGAAGTAATCTGCACAAGGTAAAGGGCTGGCACCAATAATTTTCCCTTGGTGCAAGTGGGGAAACACCAGGCAGCAGAGAGGCTCCCAGAGTTCCCTGGTCTGCTCCAGGGGCATCACAATGACATGCTGCCCCTTAGTCAGGGCCCTGGGTATCTCCCTCCTGAGAGTGCTCAGTGAGTATCCCCTAAATCCACAGCATCCTTCCACACATTGTACAGCACCGACTGTCACCTGACATGACTTGAGTCAGTTACACTAGTAAATGCAGCCAGGACAGAGATAAAATCTATTCATTTCTACTACAAACCTAGGTCCCTTTCATGGTAGGCAGGCAAATCCTCTTCAACTAATATTAACTTACTAAAATGGAGAGAAGAACCCAAAGCCTTTATCCCACATCAGTCGGCCAGCTCTGTAAGAGACCAATAGCTAATCTCCTGGAAAACCTGCCTAACAACTGCCATCTTCAATAGGAAACCAAGTTCTACTCCCACCTTGGCTAGAGATTCACTGCAAGATCTTGGCCAAATCACCTAGGGCCACTGACTTCAACGGGCTTTGGATCAGGCTGACAATCAATTCATGCCTCAGTTTCCCCATCTATACAATAGGGACAAAATTTTATTGCGTTACAGGGATGTGGCAAGGCTTAGTTAAAGATGTGAAGTGCTTGGACATCTCTGGATGGAAGGGGCTGGAGAAGGGCGCAGTGGAGCAAGAGGAAAGGATGTGTGAGAAACAGTAAATTTAATTAGTTGGGCTAAAGACAAATCCCTGCATGCAGAAAATGGAAAAAGAGCCACTGAAGACAGCTTGTAGGAGAGTTTCAATGTTTATTGAAAAATTCCCCCATAACATCCTGCATTATTGTAATAGAAATTGTCCCCCTGCTCACCCTCCCGTCCCCACCCCCGACATCATCAGAGTCCCTTTGTGAGACAGTATTAAAATACAGTCACACTGCTCTGGCTCCCACACCACCCCCTCTGTGCTCCCTCTTTACTGGCAACTGCCACACAGTTAAACCAAGACTGTAATTATGTTGAGGATTAATTATTTAGTGCAGTGATCTACAGCAAAAGCCACTGCTGGTATGTGAATGAACCAGAGCATGGCTGGGCAACAGGACGGGACATAGAACAGTTTGAACTATTTCAAGGCACATTTGAGTTCAAGGGAAGCTATCAGAAGAACAATCCCAGGCTGTGGCTAAGATTCTCCCTTCACACTACTGTACGTCGGGAGTGATCCCATGTCAATGGAGTTACCCTTTTGTAAATCCGGTTTAAAGGCAGGGAGAATAAGGTCCAGTTTATTTGCAGCAGGGAGAGAAAAAGGACATATTTAAATGAACAATGCTATACGGGGGGGGGGGACGGGGGACGGGGACGGACGACACGACGCACGTTACCTGAAACTCCTCCCCAAAGTGCTTTCAGTGTTTTCTATAGTCACCAGTCCTTGAAGTACAGAATGGAGTTTCTTTTAGTCCTAGTCTATGCCACTTCATTTCACAGTAGTAGCCTCTGTAGAGCAGTCAGAGCCTTTGACTGCTACAGAAATACTGAAACAATCACCATTTCCTAAGGGCATTAGCTATTTAGGGGTTTCAATCATACATTTTCTATCCCTTCAACATCTGACCCCATCACTAAGATGTCATAATGGTTAGAGGTCAGGATTTCTTTAAAAACAAAACTTTTCAGTGTCTTGCAGTTTAAGCACTAGCAATAGTTCACCACATATCCAAGACTTAGAGTACGTCCAGACAGCCGACGTTAAAACGTTGCCATGGCAGCCCTTTAAGGTGGCTGTGTAGTTGCGGCTCCAGCGCTGGGCAAGGGGAAGGGCTCCCAGCGCTGGCGCACTGTCTACACTGCCAGTTTACAACGCTGAAACCTGCAGCGCTCAGGGGGGTGTTTTTTCACACCCCGGAGCGAAGAAAGTTTCAGCGCTGTAAAATGGCAGCGTAGACAAGGCCTTACTGGAAGATCCAATTTGTACTTTAGTGAGGCAAGCTATGTTAATGATGTAACCACGGGGGTAAAATTTTAAATTCCTCTGACCTCTGTTTTAGCAATGTTTGTAATAGGATTAAAAACCCTCACAAACAGAGTAGACTGACCATTTAATGAGACCTGAGCTTAACAGAGCAAACAGAATAAAGGATTATATTAGCCAAAGGCAAGACTGCCAGATTCTAGAACTCAAGGCCAGGGGGACATGTTTCTCCACTACCCTGCACCTTGTGCAGTTACGTACAGAGGGTGCAAAGCCTCTGCAGAGCACTACCATTTCAATTTGGTGGCGTTTTAGACCCGCTTTGCATTTACTCTGCAAGCTGTAAGTGACTGCACCAGGGTTGGGCAGGACAGCACAGACTCGGAGGTCCGAGAGTCATGGTACCATGTATGCCCCAAAGGCTGATATTTAAAATATTTTAATCAGTCGTGTGGAATTTTATTCCTTAAACCACTGTGTTCACCATACTCTTATGAGCACACGCACAGCTCCACTCCAATAGACAATACGGCAGGCCTGTTTGGACTGCCACTCCTCCCTTTATGGTCTTCACTGATAATCTCTTAGATTTCTTTTTATTATTATAATTATTTATATTATTGCAGCACTCTTGGAGCCCTAGCTGTGAGCCAGGACCCACCTGTATTAGGTGCTGTCTTTTGCCCTACCATTTTCATATAGCCCTCTCTCCCAGACCCACCCCTTGATGCTCGGCCCATTGACTTCAATCAGGCTCCTGGCATTGAAAGTCTCCACACTTCCCTCCCTGCCTCCTACCTGTGTCACCCTGCTCCTGAAGCCCTTTCTGTCATACTGCTTTCTTTTCCTAGCCTGGCTCCAGCCTTCCCAAACATTCTTCTATCACCTCAGACTCCAGGAATTATTTTGGGGAGGTTCTCCAGCCTGTGTAATACAGGAGGTCAGACTAAACGATCACAATGCTGCCTCGGAATCTATGAATCCTGTTCCTTGCCATACTTCTGGCTAAGCCACGGCCATCCCACTACTCCTACGTCTCTAGCCCCTGGGCAACAGCAATTTCAGGTGATACAAACAAGACAAACGCAGACCTACCCAATGTCTGAGTTAAATATTATAGAAACACAGATCCTCCGTGTCATGCCATAGGACGTATGAGTATGGAAAGGGCTTACCACGAAGGCAGTTGCATTTCAGAATCTATTTAGTTTAACAAGCTTTTTTGTATATTTTAAGCTAGAGATTTCAGATTTCTATGTAGATCCTCCCCCCCCGCCCCCCCCCCCCGCACTTTCCAGGGGCAATATTTGGATACAGCTTGGAAGACAAATGGCTAGGTGAGGCTAATTCAACATTTACACCAGGTTAGCAGAGACAGCATGAACATGGACAGCTTCTAGAGAGGTGGAGTGATTATCTCCTCTCTTCGGTTAAACTGATGAGCTGCAGCATGTCAATGGAAGCTGGCAGAACAGGGAAGAGAGCAAGTATTCCCAACACGGACATGCACTGGGCCAGATTCTCAGCTGAGGTAAGTTGGCATGTCTCCACTGCAGTTAATGCAACTATGTTGATTTGCATCAGGTGAATATCTGGCCCATTAACTAAAAAATAAAACTGGTCCAGAAAGCCATCTATTATTTGTATTACTGTAGCACCTAGGTGCCCTAGTCAGGGACCAGGCCCATTGTGCTCTCATGATAACAGAGGGTTTCCACAGACCCAGCTGCACTGTTCAGGCATAGTCAGGAAGGGATATACTGAAGACACTAATCTCGTTCAGCATCTGAAATCTAAGGCATCATGCAGTGTGTAAAGCGGAAGTACACACTCTCATACACTGAGCCTGCTTGGATTTGGCCCAGCAGCAAGGAGAGTCACTTCCAAAGCCATGAGCTGGTGGTATAAATCCACTGCAGGATACAGATCCTGAAATTATTTACCTTTACCGTGGCTAAAAACCGGTCCAAGAGACTGACGGCCAGGGCGAGTGTTTCTGGATAAAGGTGGAACTGGTACTTGAGTTTGGCCAGCCACTGAATCACCTCATCCCGCTGTGCTGGAGAAATGGCTACATCCTGTTGGGGGGGGAGGGGAAAAACAAAAAAAACAAGCTGTACTCACACCCAGAACCTGAAGGCTGAGAGAATTGAGAGAAGGCAAAATATTAACATATGTAGAAACAAAGCCCTATGTGGCTGTTCAAGGGAAGGGGGACCAAGGGGATGCTTTTAACACAGACTGAAGCCACTTTCTATGTTTGCACCTGGGATTCTTCGTGGTCATATTGACTTCTCCTGACCTGATTTGTGGGTGCACCCACGGAGTTAGAAGTCTAGCAGGCTGAAGCTGTGGCATGCCTGCAAAAATGTAGGATCTACTTTTAGAATGTGGCCCCATAACACTGCTGTCTAAACGTAGGCGTATGAAAATTGGAAAGCTCCAGTCAGATAGTGTTACGGCTGAAAAGGCTACGTTAGATGATGCTAGTCTCATGTTCAACAAAAAATATTACAGAACGAAGAATGCACTATCCAAGTGAAGATGCAATTCAATATGAAACCTGTTCTTTATGGTAACCACAGGCCACATCCTGTATAATACTGAGCACCCTCTGCGCTGACCTGAGTCAGTAGGAATCAAGAACATTCAGCAACTTGCAGGATCAAGCCCTCGGCCCTTATCCAAGCTGACCTATGAGAGACACCTATGCCTGCAGTGACCCCCTCAACTACAACAGGGGTCCCCCCATAAGGAGCTTGGGATTCAGTCCTATTTAAGTTCCAAGAGAATATTTCCACCACCAACCATAAACTCTGTACCATCTTGTTTGTGGGGCTTGTGGTTTTAGTGTGTCTAGGGCAGTGGTTCCCACATTTTAACAACCTATGAACCCCTTTCACTGAAATGTCAAGTCTCGCAAACCCTCTCCTAAAAACCAATATTTCCAGGGATTTTCTCCTTTACCTGAGTATAAATTATAAAAGCAATGATCTTGGAAATATAAAATTTGGTTTTATGACATGCTTATTACACACTATTATTAATTATTTATCATTACAGTATTTTTATTCCATTATGAAAACGGCAACACTCTTCCAAGATCTCACTTTTGTAGCTTGTATCACTTTGAATAAGCCTGTTATAAGACAAGGCTCCTCTGTTTCATCAAGGAGTATCAGATGTGAAACAGCATGAAAGTATTTAAGAAGCTAAATCAAAGAGTTCCTCCTACACCAACATTCAGGTCTTGAGCAGTCCAGGCAAACAACGCATGGTACAACAAAGCTTAAACTTGTTCTTCATAATAATTTTAAAAACAATATGAGCTGCCTATTTAATTTTAAAAACAGCAAAAAATATCCACCTCCCTTTCCATTTCTTATAAGAATTCTTGAAGTTTAAATCTCCTCTGTGTAATAGAATCATAGAATATCAGGTTGGAAGGGACCTCAGGAGATCATCTAGTCCAACCCCCTGCTCAAAGCAGGACCAATCCCCAATTTTTGCCCCAGATCCCTAAATGGCCCCCTCAAGCAGTGAACTCACAACCCTGAGTTTAGCAGGCCAATGCTCAAACCACTGAGTCATCCCTCCCCCAATATGATATGCTTGCTTTGATCTGCTTAGCTCTTCGAAGTCCAAGGGCTCCAGGCTGCTGGCCCCGTGCTACCCAGGGTCCCTAGGGACAGTTCTGTCCGCCATTAGGGAATTTTTTTCCCTGAGAACCCCCTGTAACATTTTGCAAACCCCAGTTTAGGAACCACTGGTCTAGGGAACAGCCTTTTATGACTGATCTAAACTGTAATACCTCCTCTAGCTTAGTTTAGGCTTAAACAAAGAAAACCCAAAACTGAACACACACAACCTTCTGTGTGTCACTGAAATGTGATTTGGAAGCTCAAGAGACCCTCTGTGCAGCTCCCACTGTGAAAAAGACGACAAAGTGTGCTCCCGTGAAAGTTACTGAAGTTCCACCAACTTGGAGAACACAGTCAAAGCCTGATTTTCCAAAAACCTCTTGCATATAAAAAAAGGAGGCCATGCCCTCTGATACATATTCATTTCCTATTATCTGCACTGTTTATTATCTGAAATAATTTGATCCCTCCTTTCCAGGCAGATGACAGATGTGACCGTAACTAAAAAGAACTATTATTGTTCAGCCTCGCTGGAAGTGTCCCAGGAGAGCTAAAATAACTATGTAATTCACAGTTGTGTTCTTGTTGCAACAGTGGTTCCTTGGGAACTGTCAGATACTCCTGGCCTCATTTTAAAATATGCTCCGGATAGTTGCCATGCTGCTGCAGCCTGTGCTGGCAAGAGGGGTGAATTTTATGATCAAGCTGGTCTTTTCCATCTCTAATTACTAAGACCTTGGTATTTTACATCTTACAAGTATCTAAGTGAATGCAAGATTTGGTAACATGTCAGGTGTAATTACCTCTGAGGAGGGGGAAACTTGGAAAGGCATTTTAAGGCTTAGCAAGCAAGTCTCCCCCTTTGAATGAACATACCAATTACTGAGCTGTGTGGATTTTAAAATAAATAAATAAATAAATAAAAACCTATTAAGAGACCAATCCCTTGCCATCCCTGATCATGTGAATTCTGGAAAACCTGAAACACTCTATGTCTTTTGGCTGCAGCGGTGAAGCACCAACCCCTTGGGCATCAGCCATCTACAGTTCATTGTGTTCATACCGCAAGATGAGATCAACCACAGTGTTAACCCGTAGATCCCTAGTGTTTTCCAGAGTACCAGCAAACTGAAGGCATAAGGTAAATATATGGCCACAAGTTTAAGGTATAATAATCCACTCCTGTAATATTTACTCTAATATACATTGCCCTAATCAACATCTGGCAGATGTCCTAAGAATCAAGGAAATCTTATTTTTGGACTAACCACAGCAGGTGTTATAAGGTACATCCATGCTGTTTCTCCGCCCCTCCCCACCCCGCCACCCTCAATCTACTTCTCCAAATTCAAACCCAGCAATAGTGGGGCCTGATTTTCAGCGGCATTGAATACCCATAGATCCCAATTGTCTGAGGCCCTGAGCCCAGGGTGAGAGGGGCAGCTGGATAGTCATTTATATATCAGTTTGTGCAACAGACTGCGAGCAGTATCTGGACTTCTGGAAAGGGAATCAGCAGAGTGTGGCATCCTACTGCAGTACTGAACCTCCCAGTCCAAGTTTACTTTCCCAGAGGTGATCCAGCAGTTGTACTCATACATATGAAATCCCCATCACTAGAGGTTTTTAAGAACAGGTTAAACAAATACCTGTCAGGGATAGTCTAGGTTCACTTGGTTCTGCCTCAGCGCAGGTGGATGAACTAGATGACCTTTTAAGGTCCCTTCCAGCCCTGTATTTCTATGATTCTGTAGTTCCAGTGGTCTGAACAACTGGTCCACCACATAACTTCTGGGGGGGTGAATTTTCTCCCCCCCCCTCCCCCCATTTACCCAAGATGCCCAAAGAGAATTGTCAGCAGATCAAGGAGGAGCTTTGCATTAAGCAAGGGGTCCATGAGGAGGGGTATGAGCACATCTGTGAGGGTAGGGAAGCACTCTCATCAACATGAGGCAGGTAGCAATAGTGCTCAGGAGTGCTAAGCCCCAACCCCAGTGCTTTTTCTCTAGCCCACAAGGGCTCCTGGAACCAGCACTCCCACAACGTTGTCGTCGTAGTTTCCCTGTGTTTGTCAAGTTTTCTGCACTTTCTGGGTGGGAGTTTCGAAGAGTGACAAAGGGAGTTAGACAGCTGATTCCCATTGAAAGTCTGCCTTTGCAGGGAAAAAACCCCTTACAAGTCTGGATGGAACTAGAGCACTCTGCAGCACTCCTGACCTAACCACTAACCAACCGAAAATCTTACAGCACATGGATGAGGGGAAAACTCAGCACTCTTAACTTATACAACGTACTGATCCAACTGCCTTCAAGCCTGGCTCCAGTTTTTTCAAAGATATCACTAACACAAACAAACCAAGTCTGAACAAAACGGATTAAAACACTGGAACTAGGCATGCACACAATTTTGCTAGCAGCACGCATGGGACAAGGGTTTTGTTTTGTTTTTAAATTCAACATACACTTACTGAACTCAAAAACACATTTCACTGAAGATTTCAACAACCAAATTACCTATGGCCCCCGCCCAAGAATTGAAAGAGTCAGCCTCAAAAGAGCTTGTTGGCTGAAGTTACAAGTAACTGAAAATGAGGGTTTATGGCTGAAGTTACACATCAACCTTAACTACAGTAGTCACCGGCATTACCATTAAAACATTCTGTTCTGCTTGTATGCGGAGCCTCATTTCCTCTTCTGCAATATTTACAGTATGTCTGCCTAACATATGGAGGCATGTGGCTGTTCCCACTTCAACTCTAGTCACTGCAACTTGCTGAGCTAGAAGGGAAGCAGCCATCAGGTGTGCTTGTTCTGTCCTTGACAGCCCTTCACCCCTCAGTGCTGCTGCTAATGTGGTTTCAAAATGTGGAATCGAATGATGGCTGCCAAGGCACTGTGGGGCAAGAGAGAGCTAACAGCTTGCACAACAAAACACCATGCTGCTCTGAGTTGTTGTGGGTTGCTTTCCTTTTCAGCAGAAGACTGAAGAAGAAAACCAATTCAAAAATAAAATAAAAGTAAACACCCACCACTGATGCAATAACTAATTTAGAGATCTGTTCTACTAACCAATAAGGCCTTCAAAAGGGATTAATGTATACAAGGGACCAACCTGATTATGCAGCCTCCTGCCTTAGGTCTGGTCTACACAGTTTTTGTACTGATTAACTATTTCATGGGGGGGGGGGGGAGGGAGAGATATTTACACTGAAACAGTTAAATCAATACATACCATCATATCACATTTATACCAGTATCACTATCGATGCTGGGGTTGTACCGATTTAACTATTCCAATTTCAAATAGATATAGTGAAGGGGTGCCCAACCTACAGCCCATGCGGGCTGTATACAGCCTACCACAGCATTTCATAAAGCCTGTTTCAACACAATATATTAACGGTCGATTCATTAGTGTTTTGTCAGGTTTACATCATTTTAGTTAACACCACTGTGTAAATAAACAATACTGTACTAGGTTGTTTCTATCTAAACACATATATAAGCTGAACTTAAAATATAAATCAATACGGGTGACTTTAAATCTTACTAAAATATGCAGTATCTGTTTGGCCCACACAAGGTTGTGTTTAGGTTAGTGCGGCCCTCCTGTGTAATAAGGGTGAGCACCACTGAACTGAGTGTAGACTAGCCCTTTGAATACCTCCCCACATGGGCGGTGCATATCAAAGGCTGGGAGAGACTGTGCCTTCCCGAACAGCCCAGCATGGTCCCACCCACACTCTGCCCAGAAGGTCCCCTCAGGGAAGCATGCTGGGGCTGCCCAGTACTGGGGGGGAGGCCCCGGGGTGCTGGGGCCGCACCGCCCAGGCGTGGAGGGGCTGCCAGCACTGCCTGCCCATGCTTTGGGGAGACTGCCCACCCAGCACAATGGAGGCTAGCCTCCCTGAGCCGGCAGGTCACCCACGGCCCGTGCCTCCCCACAGGCAGTGGCCAGAATCACCAACACTGCAGCACCCAGAATAGAAGCCAAGTCTTCAGAAGAACTCAGCTCAGTTCAAATTCAAATGCAAAACTCAGTTAACCTACCCACCCCAACAGCTGGCAGGGTCAGAACAAGCTGAGCCACCTAGAAGTCAGAACCACGTCTGAGACTCCTCCGCAGAAGTAGCTGAAGTGCTGACAAAAAAATGCAAAATTACTTTTAAACTCATGTTAACTTCCCAAAGACTGTTTTAAACTGCGGGTTAAACCAGTTATTGGCTTTGAGACACATTTCACAAAATGTTAAGAAAACAGCGAGAGGCATGGGTTCAATGTTTGGCTCTGCCACAGCTTTTGGGTGTATCCTTGGTAAGTCACCTGCTTAATTTTATGCTTGTACCCAAGTCCCACTGAAGTCAAATGATCCTTAACTTGTCAATCTCCTCAATGTATTTAACCACATGCTTACGCGTTTTGGTCAATACTTCCATTTTGCCACTCTGTCCTGTTTATTTAGGCCCCAGTCTTGCAAAAACTTTGCATGAGCTTAACTTTACAATGAACTCAAAAGATCCATTCACTGGGCATAAAGCTAAACATACGCTTAAGTCTTTGCAAGATCTTTGGGGCTGGGAATATTTCTTACTATGTGTATGTACAGCATCTGGCATAAACAGGGCCCTGATCTCAGTTGAGACCTCTGTGCACTTCTGTAATACAAATAAAACATACTAATAACAGTACCATTTTTAAAATAAATCTGTTTTATGGAGAGACAGTAAATAGATTTATTTCTAGAACATTATATCATTTTAGCAAGTGTCATTATGCTGTGTGAGTGAAATCCTGGCCCCACTGAAATCAATAGCAAAACTCCCATTGACTTCAGATGGGGTCAGAATTTCACTCACTCTGGAAATGCCAGTTGTCATGTAATATAAAGTATTTAGTAACTCTGCTAAAAAAAAATAATGAAGAGTTTTGGTAATGGTGGGGTAGGGAACATAAAGTTTATCTGGGGAGAAAAATGGGAAACAGGATATTAATATTGGGTGATATTATAAGGAACATATATCACATTGTTAATGTGACAGATGAAACTGTACACCAAATAAATTATTATAAATCCACCTACTTCTAAACAATACCCCAAGGTGAAAAGTGACAGAATGAACTTCACTATCCTTTTATCTGGTGCTAATTTTAATACAACAAGGCAAAATACACAAAGGGAGACAAACACAACCAGGTTTGGACAGTATTGTCGACTTAGATGGTTTCAAGTAGCTTAAAGGCTTAGTTTGAACATGTGGTATCTGGGCAAATCTGGAAGCTAAGCTCCAAACGTAAAATGCATCAGTGCTGAACCAAAATGCTTCTTCAGACAAACCAAACACTTTTAAAAACCTGATCCCCAATCATTGCCGGAATATTAAGCCGGTCCTGTCGGCCGGAGTTTTGCCAGTGACTCCAACGGCAACAGGCCTGGGGCTTTTACAGGCAAAAGGAAACATTAAAAATAGATACTACTGAAAATAGAACAGCAGTGTCGCTTTCTGAAGCATTTCTTCTTGCTGTGTGGGTCTGTGTACAAGGGGGGGGGTGGGAGAGGGAGGAAGTGGAGGCTCTTGCAACCGTTGCTGACAGGAGGCGGCATGTCCTGGCAGTTGGCCAGGAAAATGCTCAGAAGACGGCACCTTCCCTGCCATTCTCCGACCCCAACCCTGTACAACTGGGCAGGGTCTCATCTGCCTCCTCCACTGAATTCTTCTGTTGGGGAAGAGGTCTCCATTCCAGCTAGGTCCCTAAAGGAGCTGGCAGTGGGAGATCACTTGCCTATACAGTAGCCTGGAGCTTATGTGCCTGTATCTGCTTCTGCAGTTTTGCAATACTTCCCTGAACCATCCCCTAAGCTATAGGTCTCTGGCCACATCCCTCCCAAAAGCTGGGTCCATATGATGTGGCAGGGGAAGAGCACACTTCCCAAGCTGGGATTTGGCCTCTAAACCCCTCAGGCTGCTAAGGGGACTTCTGACAGAGACCTCAGAGTGACAGTCCCAGGCCTTCAACTGGACAGGAGGCTAGGAAGTCACAAATTCAGTCTTAAAATAATAGGAAGCAAAAGGGCTGCACTTTGTGGACACCGTTTCTTGTTAAACCTCAGGAATGGGCAAATGTTATTAGACCGAACATTTGTGAGGTGTTCTTGAGGGTCAAAAAAAGGTGGGCTCAGTACAGGAAGGCTGTGCTGGGAGAAACGTTTGGAATCTTGAAATTTCCTACTCCAAAATTTGAAGAAGTGGTTTTTATTTCCCAAAGGCAAATCCCCATTTCTCACTCACCCCCATTCAAAGGTTAAAAGTGACCTGCAGAGGAAAACAAATTGGATTTGGGCTTTTGCTTTTTTTTTTTTTTAATGCTCTACACAGAAAATGTGAGGGTTTTTATTTATTCCCCCCATCATTTGATTTTTTAAATTTGAAATTCAGGTCAGGTCTCATTTTCCCTTGGAGACTCCAGACATCAGGTGTGCGACATCACAGGCACTTAAGAAATGAAACCCAAGCAACAGAGAGGGAAGGGATTTTTAGTCAAAATGTTAACTCCTCTTTCGGTTTCATTAGTAGTTTTAACTTTAAAAAGGAGATTTTTTTCCTCTCACCTGTGTAGAGACTCACTCTCTCCCCTTCAACTAAGAGCAAAGAAAGCACCCATTCCAGCACTCAGTTCCTCTACCTGTGGGTAAGACTGGCATGCGTGCAAATTGCAAACAGTGCAACAAAGAAATGCAAGGCCTGGTTGCCCAAACGAAACAACATCATGAGAAGTGTTCCTTCTCGGGAGGAAGCTGCGTTGAAGATGATGAAAGGAACATGTCTGAACATGCAGGATCTTCAGGTTGGTAAATTTTTTTATTTCATACTTCTTTCTTAAGGACTGACCGTCTTCCTTCTGGACTACTCTTGAATTCTCATGTTTGAAAAAAATATAGTTGTTACTCTATGGTATTAGCATTTTAGACGCAATTGTGATAAAAATTAAATAGCTGAAACAGGCAGATCTTCCTTTTACAATTTCACCTTTAAAGTAGTACTGAGTGACAGTGAATGCAATGAGTAATACTAAATGAGCAGTATAGTAATAATAATTAAAATAACCGCATTGACTTATTTTGTTTGGGAGAATCCATCCTCAACATACAGGATTCTGAAGACTATCCACTTTCAAGATCACCATCATTTTCTATAGTTTCAGAGTTATCTGCCAATGATAGTGTTTCAGTCACATCATGTATGTCACATAGCCACAGTATAGCACCTGTAGCAAAAAGAAAAAAAAAATCTCCATCATCCAGAAACTACCATAGATAAGTTTGTGATAAGAACCAGCAGATTACAAAAAGATGTAATTGATGAAAAAATTGCCTGGTTTGTTTATACAACAAACTCTCCTTTCCATATGATTGAGAACCCACATGTCATTAAAATCAGGATACAGTCCACCCAACAGAGCAGATGTCGCAGGCAAGTTGCTGGATAAAGTGTATGAAAGAGAAATTGAGCAGTGTGCAAAAGATCTAGAGGGTGAAATTGTTAACCTGAGTCTTAATGGGTGGAACAATGTCCACAATGATCTGGTTGTATGTGCTTGTGTGACAACAGAAGGAGGAATGTCTTCCTTAGAGAAACAATTGATACATCAGGAAATGCACACACCGTAGAATACTTACAAGTAGCAGCAGTAAAAGCTATAACAAACCGGAAAAAAAATTTCAAATGTCTAGTACACAGCTTGGTCACAGACAATGCTGCAAATGTATCCAAGATGAGAAGAAATTATTTAGAAGAGAGTCCCAAACTAACAACATACAGTTGCAGGGCTCGTTTGATGCACTTCCTAGCCAAAGACTTCAGTGCTCTAGATATAAAGGCTAGTTGTTGAAATTGCAAAATACTTCCATGACAACCACTTTGCAGCAGCTGCTCTGAAAAAAGTGGGAGGAACCAGGCTAACTCTCCCACAAGACGTGTGGTGGAACTCAGTAGTGGACTGTTTTTGAGCACTGTATCAAGAACTGGCCTAATCTGATGACAGTTTGTGAACCAAATGGTGGAAAAAATAGATGGCCCTGCCACAGCCGAAGTGCTCGACACTGGGCTTAAGAGAAATGTTGAACACATGCTGAATACTCTATTTCTGTAGCCTTGAACAGAATGTAGGGAAATAGCTGGTTTATTGCTGACGCAGTTGAAGTTTGGAAGGAACTGAGTGAGATCTTAAAAAGAGAAATATGCAATGACAGCGTTAAACTACAAGCATTAAAAAAAAAACAAATGGGACAAGCACTATCTCCAGCTCATTTTCTTGCAAATATTCTCAATACTCGGTACCAGAGTCAAACCTTAAGTGCTGAAGAAGAGGAGTTGGCTATGATATGGCCATCCAGCAATCATCCCTCCATAATGCCAACTATAATAAACTTCAGAGCAAAGGGTGAACCCTTCAAGAACTATATGTTTGCTGATATTTTAAAAAAAAAAAGTCACACCAGTCACTTCAACAGTCACTGAATCCAAGTGCTTAAGTGATAATCTCACTTTCAACAGCAGTAGCTTCTTCTGCTGGTGTAGAAAGAATATTTTTTCTTTCTTTGGACTAATTCATTCCAAATTGAGAAATGGTTTGGGACCTGAAAAAGCAGGAAAGCTTGTTTTTCTTTTCCAGATTATGAACAAAGAGGAAAATGAAGGTGAAGACGACTGAGTTAGCTGCAGAAGCCAATATTTTAAGTTTCTCGTGTTGACCTGGCTGACAAAGTCGATTTAATTTTTGGCTGTTTTTTTTTTTTTAAATATTTCATTTAACTAAAAACAATTTTAACAAAGACAAACCTGATTTTAAAAAACTTGAATGTTTAACTAAATTCAAAAATTCATATGCTTGTTTTGTTAAAATATTATTGCATGTTGTTGAAGAATAAAATCCGGAACACATAATGTTGTTATTTTAGTTAAATAAAACAATTTAAATATCTGTCTGGTGATGTTCTCCTCCTAATACAGCATGGCAAGAAAATCCTCCAAATATTAATGATTAACCAGTTGAACTGGAGATATTTATGAAGTCATTGGGAGTTGAACTATCGGCTTCAATTACCTTTGGTAAATGAAATAACCAAACAATCATTCATTTTCTGATATAGCTGTAAAACTAATCTGAAGAGTTTTCAAACTAAATCACTTAAAAAAAATGCATAGTGTGTACCTCCTAAAAATGAAACCTACATCTATCGCTGAGTTGTGAAGAACATATATTAAGGTTATAACAACCAACAAGAATGCACTTTTATGTAGAAAGCCATGATTAAATCGAGTCTTCCTGACGAGTGATTTAAATCATGATTTAAATAAAATCCACCTGCCGGCAGTTCATGCCTCTTCATATTCAGATGGGGAAAATTCACTATTTTCCACAGAGAAAGCAACACTCCCATCACTGGAGAAGATGCCCGGGCTCTCAAATAGGGCAGGGACCCACTTGTAGAGGAGTGGCCGATCAGACTGCTGCACAGTTTGTGTTTGTGAAATGCCCAAGGAGGTTTGCATTTCACATAATCCCAACTGCACACGCAATAAGTAGGAAGCTATAAAACTAAACAAACAGCAGGGTCATAATTTCTTGAGCTACATGAGTTAAATTGAAAGCAAAGCAAGGTATTTTTGTTCCTGAGACTAAAAAGTCCCTTTCAGTTGCAACAGTAAAGTCCTTTCCTAGACTCCAAAGTGCTTCCCCTTGGACATTTTCTCACACCACAAGCCCATCACGTCAGGGTTTTGTTTGTTTTGTTGCCACATGCCAATTGGACACTTACGTAACAGTCCAGTGCCACTGCTTTAATTACAGCCCCCCCGTGCCAGGGAAAATGACAGGAGGCATGGCACTCGCAGGGTTCACTTTAATTTCCCTCACAGCAACAGCAAACTGAAGCAGCCCTACTGCATTCCGCGTTCAAGCAACACTAACAATGGGCTTCAAGATTAAGGGACAGTTCGGCTTGCCCCGTGATTTTCGAAGGGACACTTTTCATGTTAAAAAGGAGTCCATGGGCCAGATTCTCAGCTAGGCAACATGACTTACAACCAGCAGAGGAACCAGCTGTACGTCTCTACAGGCCTGCCCTAGACCAATGATCTATGGAAACCTGCCAAGACTGAAGTCAGTGAGAGCTGGGGGCGCTCTCCACCCCTCACCAAAAGCACTGGCAGGATCAAGCAACTGACCAAGCCATTATAACCATCCCGGTTATGGCTGGCTGCCTCGGACGCATACCTCCTGCAAAAGTAACTATTCCTCCCCATGACGGCCAATGACTGAGGGGCCCATACACAGAGCCACATGCACTCCCCTCCTTGTGTAGCACAGGGCTAGCATGAGGAGCCCAATGTGGGGAACGGGGCTGTGTACAAACAGCGTACCCTGCAAGGCGCTGTGCAGTCTGGCCCTGACACACCCGAGCACTTAAATACGCTCTCAACTGTAGGCATGTGAGCACTGGATTGCATGAGACTACTCACATGCTGAAGTTATGCATGTGCTTTAGTGCTTCACTGTCTTGGAGCCAGAGTGCTCAAATATCCTGCAGGATCAAGCCCTGTGACCCAGATCAGGGCCAAGGCAGATATTGGCACAGGCTGCAAGAAGCCAGAAGGCATCCGTGGGGCTTGACACACCTCAGAACAGCTTGCTACATGGAAAGCGTGCAGAGGGCAGAAGTGCTCCTTACCAGCTTCTCACAGGGGTTTACCAACACTGGCAGAGATGCATTTAAAGAGTTTTTACATTCTCCCGCTAAAACAGTTGTCAGTGCCTTTTTTAAACGGTCCACAGAGAACTACAGTTAGCAACACGGCCATATGCTGACAGGAGCTCAGAGCAGTATGAAAACCCAGAGAAGAGAATAGCTGTCTAGCCACTGATTTCCTGGACGTGCACCCAGCTGTGATGACATGTGTAACATGGCACTAAGATTAACACTGCTATTTAAAAGCCTTAATTCCTCCCACTAGAACCTGCTCACTCCTGTTTGGCACCTCTGCACACCAGTCCTACAGGAAGAGGCGACTACAGTGCTCCTGCTTCTAGAAGATTAACAATGCATCTCCACTAATAGATTCTACGGAACCAATGGGGAGAGGCCTTTAAAAAAAAAAAAACATAATAATAATACATGCTTACCCTTTCCCCATCCCTGCTCTGAAGAGTAAGCAGTCCCCCTCTATCAAAGAAGCACAGTGGTTCAATGGAGAGGGCACTGGACTGGGAATCAAGAGACGAGTATTAGGAGGTAAAACTAGATGATAATGGTCCTTTCTTACCTAAAATCTATTAATATAATCCACGGTCCATGCAATTACTGTGGCTGTATTGTCTACTCCAAGTGGAAATGCTGCTCTAGTTCCGCGTTTCCCCGAGTGCAGCGAGATAGTGAACTGATCACCAGCTGCATATCAGAGGTGTATAAAAACAGGGATCTTACTGGAATTGCAGAACTGAACTTGGCACATTTTAGGAAAGAGGTTGGCTCAGAAGGCGGTCATCTCATGCACATCCCACAATATTTTTTCCTGCGAATACTTATCTAACTCCATGTAGGAAACTCTCGCAGTTGCGGATTCTTAGATGCTCTTTCAAGGGGTGCACATCTGAAGAATGAAAGAATCTGGATGTTCCTCTGAAAGGTTTAAGACTAGACATTTTAACTAATTGGATGGCAGAATACAAAATAAACTCAACTGCACGGCTGATATGCTATAATGTGTTGGTGGCAGTGCTGCCTCTGACAGCATGATTCTATCACCTCAAAATGAGTAACAGCAGAGGAAAGTAAGCATCCTTAAGACAGGGAAGAGCGGCACCAGTTATGATCGTTAGCTACTGGCTATGTCACAGGTCCTACTTAGACATTCAGGTGTTGGTGTGAATTAAGAAGTTGTTATTCTGATTTCCAACTTAACCAAAAAGCCATTTACATGACACCTGGGGAGGCCTGAAGTTATTGGCTTGGAAATGGCGAGGGCGGAAAGGGGCTTTTTCTACTGCTTTGATACTGACCGGCTGAACTGACTTATTACTGTCTCCAACTGCTTAATGCTTCCGGCAGGCTGGGTTTTTCAAGTTTGTAGGTGGTTACTAACAGATGTAAGATTAACTGCTAAAATGCCTAGAACTTGTATGGGTGGTTTTTTTACACTATTGTTTAAATCTAAAGCTAGATTTAAAAAACAAAAAACAAAAAACAAAACACAGTTACCCTTCCCTCCATGTCTCCAAATCTTAGCCAGCACCAGCAAAGGCCCATTCCCTACCTGCTCTCAAACCTGGATCTCCTCTAGAGCGGAGTCATGCTATTGCTAGCTACGTGAACTTTTTGCCATCCTCCCTCACTCCAACCTCACAAATGCATACTTTACAGCTGGGGCCTCACAGGAACTTAGGGGAGTCAGGTGCCCAAATCTCTGGACCAACTCCCCACCCAAAAGCTTGCCCACGGTTAGGCTGCAGCATGTGGTCCTGGCACATCAGATCAGTATTGCCTCATTGTTTCCTTGTGTTCCCCTGACTGTCGTCTCCAGTCCTACGCTTAGATAGTAAGCCTCTTGGAACTAGGACTGTGTTGTTCTGTGTTTGTACAGTGCCAAGCACAATGGGGCCTGGGGATCGTAGGTACCGACTGCAACACAAATAATAAAGAGAACCCCACTGAACACTCCTTAGGTGCCTTTGAACACCCATCGTATTACATTCTGGGCAAACTCAATGCTATTAAATTTTTATGTCTCAAATTCAGGTAAATTTTACTGGTTGAAATTTAAAGTCAGTGAATTCCTGGGTTTTGTTCTTTCCCCATTTGTTTTTTCTTCTTCTCTTCCCAGGCTATTTTGCGAGTAGCAGTAATTCTTATCAGGACTGGCATACTTAAAGGGTAGCTACAGCACTGCAGAATTAGGACCAATATCCAACCTCAGGTACACTATTTTTACACTGGTGTAACTCCACTGATTTCAGTGGGGTTGTTTCTCAATTGCACCAACGTGAAATCGGATGCAGGCATCTCTGAAGTCTCCAACAGTGCTAATTTATGTTTAGTTCCAGTTTAGTGATAGCTACAAAATTCATAAGCAGTACAATTTCCTTTTTGTGCATGGCCACATTTGGAAACAGACATCCGGAGAGGCAAAAAAAATACTATTTTGCACTTAGAGCATTCCATCCAGAAATCTCTCAGCGCTTTACAAAGTTGGGTAAAGATGATAATCTCCGTTTTGCAGACGGGGTGGCAAAAGGATAAAGAGGTTAAAAATGACTTGTCCAAGGTGACATGACAAGGCAGTGGGGAAAAAATGGGAATGAACTGAAGACTCCCGATTCCCATTGTCATGAGGAATGGAAAAAGAAAACAGAACAAGCAGGGAAAGGAAAAAGGAAGATGAAACGGCATCGAGTTTCTAAAAAAAATTTTCCTGGCCCATGAACGTAACTGCCACAGAGAGCGTTACTTGTTAACGAGAAAACTAACTTCTGACAGACTTTCCAACTTTATATCTCAGATCTTATCCACATGCCAGTCACCCCCCTTTCACCTGACCATCATAAGCAATATACATACAATATTTTACTGTGTGTGTGTATATGTATAATTTATGTGAACAAACAACTTAATAGTGCTAACAAAATGCAAAGTGGTCCTAAACACACAAGCCAGATGACTCTTCAAGACTGAAAAACCCCTTTAACCTTTGGTTTAGAGCTATCAAACACAGGCAGAGTCAGTGTGTCACAGGTCAGAAAAGGAAAACTGAAAGCAATACACTTATTGACAGGGACTGGGGCTTTCCAAAACATACCCGGACAGAAATTCCCACCAAACTGCGGCAGACTGCAGTACACATATGTTATACCTTTATCATATATTATTTCCAAGGATCTAAACCGGGGGGGGGGGGGGGGGGGGGATTTTGGCCTGAGGGCCGCATCAGGTTTCGGAAATTGTATGGAGGACCGGTTAGGGGAGGGGGTCGTGGCCCGGCCCCCCCCCCTCCAGACTTCTGCCCCATCCAACCCCCCAGTTCCCTGACGGCCCCCCCGGAAACCGTGCCCCATCCACACACACCCCCCCCCGCCCCATGACTGCCCCCGGAACCCCTGCCCCTGACTGCCCCCTGCCGCCCCATCCAACCCCCCCCTCCTTCCTGACTGCCCCCCTAGGACCGCTGCCCCATCCAACCACCCCTTCTCCCTGTCCCGACGGCCCCCTGCTGCCCCATCCAACCCCCCCTCCTTCCTGACTGCCCCTCCCGGGACCCCCGCCCCCATTCAACCCCCTGTTCCCGCCCCGACCCCTATCCACACTCCTGCCCTCTGACCACCACCCTGAACTCCCCTGCCCTCTATCCAACCCACTCTGCTCCATGCCCCCTTACCACACTGCCTGGAGCACCGGTGGCTGGCGGTGCTACAGCCGCGCTGCCTGGCTGGAGCCAGGACACGCCGCCGCCACTACCACCATGCAGCACCGAGCACCGGGTCAGGCCGGGCGCTGCAGCTGCACTGCCCCAGGAGCTCACAGCCCTGCCGCCCCAAGCATGGCACTGGTGGTGAGGTGAGGCTGTGGGGGAGAGGGGGCAGCATGGGAAGGGCCGGGGAGGCTAGCCTCCCCGGCCAGGAGCTCAAGGGCCGGCCAGGAGGGGCCTGCGAGCCAGATGTGGCCCGTAGTTTGCCCACCTCTGATCTAAACTAGAGCACAATAAGGTCTAGAAACTGTGTGTGTGTGTGTGTGTGTGTTTTTCCCCCTTTAGAATTTAAAAAACAGCCAAGAACCTAACTGAATTTTCATTAGTAGAAAAAAACGAGAAATATACTTTCAGTTTTGATCATTAGATTTTCCTTGTGTGTTTCTTCATTTGGAAACCAGAGTACCACGTCAAAATAAAGTTTATACTTATAACAGGCAATGAAAATTAAGTGCCCACAGAGTCCCAGGATTGGCTATCCAGTACATCTTAGATTTCCTGAAGGTCAAGGGAGACAAATGATTTTGTGTTATTGGATGTTTCAGGCTATTGAGAACATTTTCAATGAAGTGAATAGATGCTAAGGAATAATACCCCTGTTTCAGATAACAGGGGGGTTAGGGTAATAATATGGGTTGAACTTTATGACATGAAACAGTGCCAAAATGAGCACTGATAAAATGAAATGATCTGTGACAGTCTGAAGTCCAGTGTCTCATGAACAATAAGCACTAGAAAAGAATATTTTATACCACTACAAAGCTGGTTATCAGTTCCTGAGTACCTATAAAAATTGTGTAGTTTTACATGTCAGCATGTGCTTGTTCTCTTTTTATTCATTTAAATCTAATTACCATGTATTTTTACCCCCACATGCTTAAATTTCAACCTGATTTAGTGATTATTTTCTCTGGAGTCGCTAATGCTAGAAAACAACATTTCATATTGTGTCAAAGCAGTCTGGCATTCCAGCTGATAGAATCATGTGTGAATTGAAGTATGGAAAGATGCAAGATAATCATTAAAATGATGCGATTTTAATGACCTACCAAGATTGGAAGTGCTTGGGTGGACCAGTACAAAAACCTTTTCAAGGCCAGTAAACTTTTCCAAGCATGAATCCTAACTCAGCAATCAGAATGAAAAAAAGTCAACCTTATGTGTAATGGCATTATGGCATAACAGAATCCCAAACCTGAATCAGTCAATTCTGAAACTAGACTTTCTACTGAAAAGGAACACTGTAGGATTTTTGCAGGTATCACAAATATTAATCAAGACTGTTTCCATGACTTTATACCACTCTGACCTTTCACAGAATCTGGTAACGCTGCCTCCCGTTTTCATATCTGCAGATGGCCAGACACATTACAACGTCAAATTAATGTCACTGACAACGTACCTATCCTGTGGGTAGCTGAGTACCCTTCGCCGCACTGAAGTCAACCCCACAGGACAAGGTCCTGAAATATCCACTGACTAACACAGAAAAGTTCCAAAGAAGACCCAGAGCAAGACTGCAGCCATAGCAAGGTGTAAAGACTGAATTCAAACAACCACTACCACCTAAACATACCATGGTTGGAGAACCTGTACTTCAGTGGGCACTAAACCAATTTTACAATGCAATAGCTGTTACAAAGAACGACTGATGCTTTGAATGCAAATAACCAGTTCTTGGGCACATCTGTAATTAAGCGCCCTGGATATTGTCTGCATAGAGATACAGATCTGTGGCTACAATACTGGTTTCCAGTAAATATCCAAAGTCAATGGAAGCTACTGAGTGCCCGCACTCCTGTGTTTTCTGTGTACCAAGCTAAGCAAGGATGGACCTTTTTCCTTTCCAGAGCCCATCAATACTGTTCTCTCTCTGTGTCAGCCACAAAGAGGCCCAAGAGTAGGACTTGATGCACTCCCAGCCTCCAGGAGTAAAGAATAGGAAGGTCCAATCCCTCACCCTGACACTGGGATATTTTGTTTTAAATCAAACTACACCGGTACGTAGCACACAGGCCATTCATAAATAAATATGCTAGGTGGGGTTTTTCGATACACAGAACACAAGCAGGAACTCACTGTTTACCAATGCCAATCTGTGCCCAGTTCTGCCATCTTTAGTTACACTAAGTAATACACTACTCTGAAATCAGTAGGACTACTCGTGGAGTAGGGTATTATTCACCATGCCAGATCCTCAGGTAAGGTAAACCGGAGTGACTCCATTTAAGTCAATGGAGTAACACCAATATACGCTATCGGAAAATCTGGCCCAATATGAGTAAGGGTAGCAGAAAAGGCCTCACGTTTGAATAAGAAAATTCAGAAGGGAGTGACCGCACACCAAGCTAATGTCAGCAGTAACACACAGAGCAGCAATAGGATGCTTCATGTAGAAAATTGCCCAGGATTTCAACAATAATATATTGTAAGTCAAACTTAACCTAACACAATTGAGTTGCTTTTCAAATTGACTGTATAGCAGCAAACGTGTATTAATTATCAGGGCAATTCACAGTGTCAGTTTAATAAAACCTAATGTGTGTGAGTACTTCTAGAAGAAATAGCAGTGATTTAACGCTGTATTCCGTACACCACGTTCTGTACCTCAGACTGTGGGTATGTTCCTGAAACAAAGCATTAGTCACTACATTGAATTAAAGGTTAACCTCCCTCCCCCAGGCAGTAGGATCACTTCTCATGTAACGGGTTCAGTTATTCACTGAAAAATATGCCAGAAAATATTCCCATAGAGTAAAAAAATGTACATAAGAGACTTTACCTGATTGGGCTGAATTTTGGGCATATGCACTTTCCACATCTGAGCTTCTCTAGAGATTGCCGTCTCCAAGAGGAGAGACAATCTCTGGCTCTCCAGGGACCCCGAAAACTTCATGATAATCCTTGGATCCGCCTACCACCCAACTGGATACAGCTACCTGCAAAAGCAAATACAAACCAGTGACACAACTGTGTCGGGCCTACGTATTTAAAAACAAGAATAAAGACCGCTACAGCTCAAGAGTTGCACAAAATGGAACTACATACACATCCAGGATAAAGAGGAGAACAATTTACCATTCAGCCCCTGACAAATATTTGAAATGAATGCTTTAAAAATTATATATATGGTGAAAATGAGAGGACAAAACAGCTGTGAGCATTAAATGCAATTCTGTCTACCAAATACTTTGGATGATTATTAAAAACATATTATATAGATCATAAAGTAGATTAAAGTCTGGGCACCACTGCAGGGCACTACACCCAGACACTAGGATCTTCCTAAAGTGGTTAACATGATAATCAAACTGCTTTAACCAATCAGTACTCCCATCAAGAACATATTTAGAAAGAAAAATCGTATCTATTTGAGATCCATTGTCAGGAATTCTTGATGCTTACACACTGCTCCATAGACATGGTCTATTGTGTAAATAATGCACTACTGAATTTAGGAACAGATCCTGAAAGCTGATCCACAAGGGCAAAACACCCAACGTCAGCTGGATTCCTAAGTCACTTCAGCACTTTTGAAAGTTTTACCCATAATGTGGTTTATAATTCACAGAAATTGCAACTGGCTTCACATATCCTGCAATGATACCTAGGAGGACAGGAAAGCTACTCTTGGATGTAATTAAAGTAGGTTAGAGTCAACAACTGTGGAGAGGAACTTGACTGCACATGTCAGTTTTTAAGGCCATGTCTACACTAGGGAACATTTTTAAAATACAAAAAACCCAACCAGTGTTTATTCCAAGGCAGCTGAACCTGCGTTACCCCTACTGCAGACCAGGCTCCTCTAACCTGAAGCCACCCATCACTAATTCCAGTTCAGCTGGAACATTAGTGGGAATCTATACAAAACTCATTAGCAGAGAAAAGGCATAAATGCCCTGCAATCTAGATAATCAAGGAGGAAAATTTTCCCACAGAAGCCTACAGAATTTAGGCACACAAGTCCCATTTACTTGTAAAATCTTCCCACAAATGCACCAAGTAAACAAATGAAAAGGAGTTGGGGGTGGGGCACAGAAGCATGCCCTCTCCTTCAATAGCTTTCAGAACTAAAACTTAGACGTTATTTGTTACAATTTTAAGCAAAAAAAAAATTGTTTTTTAAATGGACCCTTTAATATAGTTGAATCAGAGAAAAGATGTTTTCAAGAGAAAAAGATTTAAGTCTGTTATTTAAGTCAGCTAGATATCACCTGCCACTTTTTGTGAGCACAGATTTCTTGATTGTACTAAGGCAGTTAGGCAAAACGATTCATGCTGTAAATGTAAGTCCATGGGAAAGTATTTAAACTTTGAACTATTTGTGTGCTCTCTTGTGAAATCTGAAACACGATACGGAGGAGGCTGGCCAACTCCTGGCCAGGCTGTTTACAAAGACTGCGGTTCTTAGATTTATGAATATAATGTAGTTCATGCTTCTGTCAAATTGTACAGTAAATAAGATACCCTGCTACTATTTCCATCAACATAACAGCACAGGTAGCAACGACAAGAGAAAATTGATTCCCCCAGACCAAAAATGGTTTTGTTGTTTGGTTTGGTTTTTTTTAAAAGGCAGATTCAGTACGCTGTACCACAAATTTAAGGGAGACTAAACCAAGTTTTTTATCTGTTGCTAAGATTCCTGCAGTTCTTAATAGGTGCCATTCACCCCACTCGGACTATGCACAAGGCCTAAACATCTCTTCAATCCCACTTAAGCCCTCAAGTACAGTTTAAGTGATATATACTCCTTGTGTGATCTCTGTGCATAGGTTGAATTTCACCTCTTCTGAGATTCTTCCAAAACAAGCGCTTCAAAGTGAAGCGAACAAACTAAACCCCCAAGCTTGTTAGCCAACCCTATGCCAGCCTAATACTAGAGTAACGAACCAGAGTGACAATGGATGGAGCGATTTCCAGATTCAAGTTCCCAGTGAATATTCTAAACCAGGGGTTGGCAACCTATGGCACGCGAGCCCATTTTTAATGGCACGCTGCTGCCTGTCAGGGTCCCGGCAGGCAGCAGCGTGCCATTAAAAATCCAGCCTGGCCCAGCCCGCTCTTCTCCGCTCCCTGCCCCCTCCTGAGGGGGCAAGGGGCAGAAGCTTGGTCCTGCCGGCTCCCCTGCCTCTTCCCGCAGTCTGCTGGGTTCCTACCCCCCCCCCCCTCTCGGATCAGCTGATGAGCTGAGTCAGAGTGCTGGGGGGGGGGGGGGGGCAAGAGAAGAAGCAGGGGCAGGGCCTTGGGGAAGCGGGGCATATCCCCTCCAGCCCCGTGCCGTGAGCAGCCCATGACCACAGCCCTCTGCCCTGACCCCTCCCACACACACACACACCCAGCCCTCTGCCCCGAGCCCTGCACACCCCCAAGGCCCCTGCCCCGAGCCCTGTATCCCCCTCACACACACCCAGCCCTCTGCTTGACTCCTTCACCCCCCCACGACCCCAGCCCTGACTCTGGATCCCCCACACATGGCCCCAGCCCTGACTCTTGCACCCCCCACATCCCCATCCCCACCTCGACCCTGAGCACCAAACGGGAGCTCCTGCACCTCCCCCCCTCCACATTCCCACCTGCAACCCTCCCACCAAATGGGAGCTGCCCAGGTAAGCGCTCCACACCCAAACCTCCTGCCCCAACCCTGAGCCCCCCCTCATTCTAGCTCCAGGCCAGACCTTCACCCCAACCCCCAGCCTGCTCCTTCACCCCCAGCCCTGTGCTCAGTGCACTCCCACCCTCAGCTCAGTGCAGAGAGAGAGAGGAAGAGAATGGCCAGAACCAGGGAGAAGGTAGGTACCCACTCTATGTGGGCAGGGCCAGGACCCCAGACCGGCAGCGGGCTGAGCAGGTCCGGCAGCCGGGATCCCGGCTGGCAGGAGCCAACAGATGGAACCCCTGAGCGGCAGCGGGCTGAGCCGCTCAGCCCACTGCCAGTCTGGGGTTCTGGCTGCCAGCCCCTTGCCAGCCAGGGTCCCGGCCGCAGGCTCCGCTCAGCCCGCTGCCGGCCTAGGTGAACGGAACCCCAGACTAGCAGTGGGCTGAGTGGGCTGGCGGCGTAAGATCAACATTTTAATTTAATTTTAAATGAAGCTTCTTAAACAATTTTGAAAACCTTGTTTATTTTACAATACTACAATAGTTTAGTTATATAATATATAGACTTAGAGAGAGAGACCTTCTAAAAAAACATTAAAATGTATTACCGGCACGTGAAACCTTAAATTAGACTGAGTAAATGAAGACTCTGCACACCACTTCTGAAAGGCTGCCGACCCCTGTTCTAAACGAATTCAAAATACTTTAAAATTTATGAAAAATACCCGATATTGGCTTCTAATGGATCAGCTGAGGATTTACACAAAATAAATCTTTATTAAGTGCAGTACCCTTTTACCATTTTCACAGGGGAAAATTTCCTTTTAAAAGCAGAAGGGAAGTTGCCCTGTTACATTCTCTGGGTTTGTTCCATGTGGGTAACTGCTATACTTTTCATTTACTGCTTTTTCACAAGTACCTCTTCTCAGGGGGAGACAATAACAAACCTCACTAACACCAGGATAAATCAGGAGTAATTCCACTGGAGTTACCCAGCTGTAAAACTAGTGAGAGATCGAATCAGGCCTGTAGACTTAATTCACACGGATGGGGTTCAATCCCACACCCACTGGCAAAACTCCCTCCGAACTTCAAGGTGTGCAGAATTGGAACTGCTGGTTCCAAAAATATAGATCTGGGGCCTGATCCACCCTTGCCTTTCACGGTCATTCACACCTGCACAGAGTGGGTGTATAACACCAGCAAGTCACAATAATGGTCTTCGACACTCACTTTGCACAGGTATGCGTGACAACACAAGGGTCCAGGCGGGGGAGAATCTAGCTTCCTATATTGGTGGCTGTGATGACTACATTTAGGAAGCACGTTACAATAATTTAGGACCTGATCCAACTACAATTAAAACAAGCCAATGGAAATACTCCCTTTGATTTCAACATCCGTTGGATTTGGTCCTTACGAACAGATTTAGATAAAACATAACACTAGCTCCCACGTCACAGAAATCAGTCTTCCCCACCTCCTAAATAAAATTGGATTTTTTTCAGGGACTCCACAGCACAGCAGCTGGACATAACTTATTTTCAAATTCAATTAGACCCTTAAGAGTTCAGTTGCTATGTAACTGCTAAGTAATGAAACATTCTTTATACAGGTAATCCTAGCTGGGTAACATCCAACAGGACAACAACTGCAGCCTGTCAGACTGCACTGTAGGGTACAGAATTGGAAAAGACTGTAATTAAAGGCTTATGTGAACACTTAACTTTATAGGAGATAAAATAAGTACACGGGGAAAAAAAAAAAGAAAGAATGAACGAGGCAGCGGGGGACGGGACAAGCAGTGCTTTTAGGATCTGATCCAAAGCCCACTAAAGCCAATGGAAAGGCTTCACCGTCTTCCATGGGTTTTAGATCTGCCCCCTAAAGCACTGCCTAAACTCTGTTCTTATACCTCAAACCAGCAGCAGCAAAGGCGTGATTCCTGGGAACAAAATTCAAGGGCTGTTTTGGAAGCACAGAGGTCCTCTCTCCTCATGCTTCACAAGAAGCATGAGTGAACTTTACCCTGAACATCATGTCCCTTTATTTAAAATATTTGTGAATATCATACTTTGATTTCCTAGCACAGAAAATATAATTAGCCAGGCCTTAAACTCCAGACATAAAATATCAAAGGGGCTACAGATTTCAAGCAAAAGTCAATCTTTCACGATTTTACTCCTCCAGTTATTTTGTTTAATATACACAATTCAGGCCATAACAGTCAGCTTTGATAACACAGGGCTCGATTCTGTTCCCATCACAGTTAATGGCAAGCCTCCCATTGTCTCTAATGGCGGAAGGTCTGGGACCCTTAGAGATTTTTTTCCACTCAAGGCTGGATTCCATCCTTCAGAAGAAAAGGAGTGCACACTTTGGCAAATCTTTGGATTCTAAGGAAAGCAAAATCTATACTCTTTTCTAGGCTGAGTTTTGAAAAAAAGTTAGTTTATACGAGCAGTTGTCAATTGTTTTTCCTATATCATGACCAAAACACCCACTCCAACAATGTTTATAGCACAAATGGATTTCACTGCACTCTAGTCCAGTCACTCACTCTTGCTTAACCTCTTCTTCCAAAGGTCACGCTTTAAAGTGTGCTCCCAACCCCTTTGCACAAAGAAACCCTGAGCCAGTATCTCCTACCTAGCAACCGTTCCTCTCATGAGACACTCTACACAGGGATTCTTCCGAGACAGTCTGTGCTCCCAGTGGTCTTCCCATTCCTGGCAAGAGATGTTTCTATGGGCACTACAGCTAAAAGAGTGAGGAAGTAACTGATGCAAGAGAAGAAAGCAATGGACTCAGAAGAGAACGTTTCTTCCTTTCAGCCCCCTCTCCTCCCAACAGTGACGCCTGGTTGGTGAAAAAAGGTCCAGCTCTTGCAACAGAAGGAAACAGTCAGCGAGGGAGTGTATCGCATAAGATTTTAAGGGTAGTACCGGTCCTAGGGCAACGCAGGGCAGGCCAATCACTGCCTCTCCTCATAAGAAAGCAACTGATGCAATGCAAGAGTCACACTGCAGTGTTTAAAAAAAAAAAATAAAGAACAATTCTGGCTGCCCAAAGAGAGGTGTCTGACCCACATCTTTAATAAATGCAGCAGACAAGATTAGCAGTGGGCTGAGCATTAAAACCTCCTTCTATTGAACCAGGAGAGTCTTAACAGCTTAGCGCAAACGTGACCAGGTTATATCATACATGCCTTCATTTCTCTTTGACTACAACAGTCAATATGTAATGGAATGTAGGCTAGGTATATTTTTATAGATATATTTTACACACAGTTACACAAAAGGCACTAATATATTGTATGCTATCATATACCCACTTGATCATGATTCACTTTTTGTGTTGCCTTTTTCCACTGTATACAAGAGAATGCGACAAAATGTCAGTATGAAGACTATTTTCATAATTCTATTGTGGGCTTGTAATGTAGTGATACTTGGATGACTTAGCCAATAGAGACAATTACAACAATTAATATCCATGCTGTATCTTTGATGAATGAACAAACTACATACATGAACGAACAAGATCTATTGGTCATTTTATAAACCCAGACTTCAAGGGAAAGTCATAAACCCACCCTAGAGGGTTGACTCATCCCCAAGAGTGTAGATGAGGGGCAATCTGAATCTCTTCTCCCAGCTGAGTGGGCACCTATACCTGAGGGAGGGAGGGTTGACCAATACATGCTGGGGTTATATTTTATTCACACTGCATATAACTACTATGCATTAAGCCCACAATATCAATATAACATTATACTGTGTATATATTTCTAGCTGTTACATGGCCTGAATCAGCCTATGCCTTTTTATAATCCTGTTCACTTATGCTAAGTATCCAATAACACTTTACAAAACTGAAGTCAGCTTTGGCATTAGAAAATAGGTAACTTATCAAAGGCAAAAGTACATTAATGTCCTAACCTGGTACAAGCCAGGGAGGTACATTCATGGACCAGAGCGTGAAATGCTAGTCACCAAAACGAAGATAAGGAAGATACAGAACAAGTTAAGGAGCTGGTAGGAACTGGTGGGGTGGATTTGAGTGATGTGTAAAGAGTTTTGTAACCTGTAAAATCATCCTCTAAAAAGCATTAGCTGAAATGTGTCACTTCAGAAGCAAACCTTCTTTGTAAGTTGAATTCAACAATGCTACACAGGACAGGTTCCTGGAAACTGGCATCATCTTGAACTTTTCCTGTACTATTCTATTATTGACTTTTAGCAATAAACCTCACTGATACGGGTTATCTGGTCTCTTGAGAATATTTCATTATGAACCAAAGTGTGACCAAGCCCTTGACGATACAATTTACCAGCAGGAGTGAGGAGGAGCAAGAGGTTAACGATTTATACAGAGGCAGCTGCTCCATTGCACAGAAGCACCAGGTGATCAGAAAGAGCACCTGTACCTCACTGAATAGCTCGACAGCAAAGGACTGAGGGACACTTTCAAAAGTGCCCTGAATTAATAACACAGGTGCAGCGAAGAAGGGTTAAATACCTCTGAGAATGTTGAATCTAGAGCCACCAAATGGAAGAGAGACATTTTGTTTCCAAACTCAGGAGGTAAATAAACTGGAAATGGGACGGGAAAAAAAAAACTACAATAAAATTAAGCCCTTGAAAGTGTCCCTGTAAGCCAAAGTGGCACATAACCTTTGCAGCACTCAAAGCACCATGGGCAACTTGCCAAGGAGCCTGAAGGCTGAAACTAACTTGCATATAAATTAACATAGATTTTAACCAGATATATTCTCACTTAAAAAAGAAAAAAATTATAGAGCATTGCAAGCATATACTATGCTTTACAAAGCACACAGACCAAATACACATGAAAGGGCTGTACGGGAAGGAAAAACGGAAAGACTGGGACTGCTTCTTTGAATCCAGCCTTATAAAAGTCGGGCTGGAGCCCATTAGGCAACCCTGTTGTTTTTATGTGCTCAGATTCGTAACAGACAAGCTCCCTCCACAAGACACACTTTCCAAGGTCCCACCAGTGGTAATGCTACCTGTACCACATCCAATTAAATGTGTGTGTGCATGGACCTGAGGTACTACTGTGGCAATTTTGGGTGGGGGGGGGGGGGAGAGATGCGGACGAAGGAATGGGAGCCTAGAGCAGACAAACCGGCTTGCCCAAAAAGTCAGCCTTTGTAGGCAGTTGGGTATCTGTCACCACAAACAATCACCATAGAAATTCAATAAGCTTGGATCAGGGTGGACTGGACCACTGTAAAGCATTCAACATTTGGCCTCCGCTTTCTTAGGGTTAGAATAAAATGGCTCCTTTAACAACTAGACTGATTTCTCTCCTTCCTCCTCCTCTACCCCCACCAAATCTTGGAAGTTTTTTAATTACTGCTCAAACATCTTACAGCTTCTTAATCCATTCAGCATAGGCTCAACTGGCCACAGTCATATTTCTTGAGGAATTGCTGGCAAGTTGGAAAGGGGGAAAGTCAGCTGTGTGAAAGCTTCAGTTTTGTTCTGAAGGCTACTCTCTTCCAAACAAGGTCGTAAGTTGGTGATTCTTGCCCTGAAATTAGAGGTTCAAGTCTTTTAGAGGTGATGTCTTCTCCATGTGTTCCCTCATGGCCACATGTCCCTCTGCCACATCCTCCCTCTTCAGGGCCCCTTACAGATTCCACACAGTCTCTCTCCTGAGCACCATCGCCCTCCACCCGGGGCTGAATAATGATCACACACAGTTCCAAAGAATCCTTCATGTCCACAGAATAAAGTCCTTTTCTGCACCTGAAGGTTTTCACTTATCTCTGGCTCTTCACTTGTCTCTTATCTTCTGGCTTTATGACCATTACAACATAAATTGATATGTAACGGACAAACTATACAAAGTAAATATCCTTAAACCAAACTAGTAAGCTCTCAAGCAGTATTCTTCTTACTGTGCCAGTCTGTAAATTCTAACCAGCAATGGAAATATTTTTGTCCGGTTTGTGTGTATACAGTGAAAAACAACATTTACTGACATTACCTAAAAATCGAATCCTTTCAAGCCTAGTTGTAAGTATTTTACAGACATGAGTAGTATGCTATAAGCACATTGATAGATGATGTTCTAGACGGTCATAAATCAAGATTACAAGCAACCAGTTAGACTAACAACCTATGACAACTGTTGGACTCAAACAATTGATTAATCAGTTATTAAAACATCTTCTGTTTATAAAAGAGTTCCCTTATAAAAAGGGGGACTGTGCGGGGGGGGGGGGGGGAATATCCACACTGCAAAACTTTTCAAAAAGGCAAAACTGAAAACAGTGGGGAAATCTCTTCAGGGTAAGAAGCTTTGGGATAAGAAGTCTTACAAATAATTAAAAAGAAGACAGGCATGGTTGGCAGTAGCCCTAGACTTCTAGAAACAAAGCATCAGCCATTTTTAGAGATGAGGAAGAATGTTGAATCCCAGGTCCACCCACACGTATTCAAGGCAGGACTGCTGAGGACAGTAGTAAAAAGTTGCCTTTGTTCTGCTCACCCTCTTTCTACATGCTGGTCTGTAGAGACAGGAAATAATTTGATAATGGTATAAACCAGTGGCAAATTTAGTCACAATTCCTTCTCCTGCACTGCTTCTAAGGCAGTACAAACACCCCCGCTTACTGTGGGCAACATGTAACTCACAGTTGAGATTAGCAGCAGCTGCAAAATTTATGCCCCCGATGCTCATTTTTTGATGAGTTTTGCTTTTAGGTTTTGGTTTATCTGTACCCACATTCAAAGCAAAACCACCACCTCCTTCCACTCACAAGTTAAAACAATCCCCCCCTCAAAAAAGCTTTGCATGAATCTCTACAAACCAAAACACGGTTGAATTTTACACTGCACCGTTGAGCTTTACACTGCCCTTATTTTATATGTCTATATGTTGTTACACATACAAGATGCTGTTTGAGATGTAAACTTTTATAACATTAGACTGTGCCCGTTTACTGGGCCCAATCCTGCAATTGTGGGCACTCAAATCTCATACACTAGTTAGGCTGACTTCAGAGCATGCCATGGACTACAAAGTCAGGATTATGTACATTTATTATTGCGGTAGCACCTACTGTGCCAGGCACTGTACGAACATAACAAAGATACGATCCCTGCCCTGATGAGCTTACCATTTACGCACAGGACTATAGATAAAATGTGGATACAGACAGGGAACCCTAGGAAATAAAACTGTTGTGACATATAAAAAACACTTTTTATTCCGGTACTAGTCAAAATGAAAGGCAAATATGAGGCAGCAACTGCACCATACTGAGCAAAATTGTATACACCCTTACACCAACAGAACCCATTCTCTTCAGTCTCAAGACAACAGCTGCACCGGTTTAACATGTGGCTCATTACGACTAGAGACAGCATACACCTTCTGTACATGCTAAAAGCACAGAGTGCCTAAGTTAAAACATCACCACACAGCATTATGAAATGGCTCTTTGCTCCCCTCATTACAAACATGCTAATGCAGCAGACGCAGAGTCCAAGTCACCTCTCAGTGACACCAATCTAACTCACTGACTTCACTTAAGTTACTTCCAATTTACACTGATGTAGATGTAAGGAGAATCAAACCCGCAAAGATTGGGTAGTATATTTAGAATAAGGATCACTGGCTTTCACATTCATAAAATGCTAGTTTTTGATGTTTGTTTGTTACACATTCAGAAACAAAAATACTCTGCATTGCTTTACAATACAACCATCCAAACAAGAGGAGTGCAATACAGCTGCAGCTAGATACACATGGAACAGACTGAGCAACAGCTCCATTTTTTTGCAGCTCTAGCCAGTCATTAATATAATTGAACAGCGACAAAACAAAATTGGGTAAAAAAATTACTGTTCTTAAGTCTTGTTTCTGACCAATTATGTTGTTTCTCTAACACCCACACGCACACACAGAGCAATTACAATAATTTCGTTCCCCTTGACAACTGCGAACAGGATGTTAAGAGAAAGCAATCGCCATCAGCCATTTATTAAAAACAAAACTAAACATGTCGTGAGTCCAATATTTCACTGTGCACACTCAGAACACCTTCAGAGAAAGCTATCAGAGATTACTGCTAACGTGGGGGTGCAGTTTAAGGCACTAAGAAGAGACAATTATAAGGAAATGAGAACTAAGCCACTTTTGGAACAACAGATCAAGTAGGAGATAGGGTACAGAAGATGTAGAACAGCATTCTTAGGCTCTGAGGGTACCATGCCCTCCTCATCATTAACTAAAGACAACCCAGTATTAAAGTTAAATTGTCTGCAAGGATCATGTGTTCTCTGTCTAGACCAGTGGTTCTCAAATTTTTTTTTTTTTTTTTACTGGTGATCCCTTTCACATAGCAAGCCTCTGAGTGCAACCCCCCTTACAAACTAAGAATACTTTTTTATACATTTAACACCATTATAAATGCTGGAGGCAAAGTGGGGTTGGGGTGGAGGTTGACAGCTCACAACCCTCCATGTAACAACCTCGTGACCCCCTGAGAGGTTCCGACCCCCAATTTAAGAGCCCCTGCTCTCCAAGATGCCAATTAGATAATGTAAATTATATAATTCCAAGTGTCCACTAATACAGGACTGTACAAGCACAGTTCTGGCTCTTCTCTGCAAACACCTGCCAAATTGGTGCAAATTTCAGTGTTAAGATGGCCCTCCTGTGCTGGTTGGTCCTGGGGCATCTGCACAGGTTACTCATGTCAGAAGCACAAGTAACTCAAGCTGGGAAGGTCTCATGAGGCCACCAATGGATCAGGGTAAGTATTAAAACACATGAACTATTCTATCCCCAGAATGCCCATGCCACAGCTCAGAGGAGGTAAACTCTGCAGATTTGGGGAGTGCCAGCCTTTGCGTCTTGGAGTTCCCCTTCTGCTTGCTTTGCAAATGTTTAGTCTGAAGTTGCCATTTGTTCCCATACATTCAGTTACAGCAGTACGTGCAGTTCTCTGTTCCAAACTCTTGTGTGCTTCGCGTTTTGTTTCTCCAATAAAGAACAAGCTACAGCTGATGGTGAACTTGTTTATAGTAGTTTGATCCTTCAAGAACAGGGACCATCAGCTGGACGGTAGTACTTACAGAGAACAATCTGAGCACTTAAAATTCAAACTGTATTATGAAAGTAAAGCCTCGAGATTCTTGGGACCAAGTTCTCAGCTGGTGTAACTCCACTGAAGTCAACAGTTACATCAGCAGAGAATTTGGCTTGTGGTACAAAGGCAAAAATAATGTCACCATGGCACAGAACCTCTGGCAAATGGTTTAATTCAGCACCTCCCTTATCAAGTTAAAGAAAAGAAACATCTGATCTCTAGACTGATGAGCAAAACTGACTATTTGCCGTAACATGTTACTCATGAGTGAGCTTTTAGACCAGTTTATTGCATACCGTTACCAACTGCAGCTTTTCATTATGGTTAGTAAGACAGCACATCAATAACATCTGCAGTTAGTGAACACACAGGAAAACAAGAGACTTGAAGCCTGAGATTTTCTTCCCATCTGATCCACCTCTAACCCACGGGTTTTATCATTTGAAAAAACAGACATTTTTAATTGATATTTGAAAAAACCTCTCTTAACTTCAGTGAAACTAGATGTCTATGGAGCTCAAGAATGCCTTCTTTGTGGCCTGCCTGAATTTTCAATTCACCCTCTATTCCATTCAGAGCCAGTTACATGGTTACAGCACTTGTGGCTCTGACATCTCTGGCCCCACGGAAACTCCTGAGGGAGGGCCTAAAAAATCCTTCAAACCCTGTAAGCAGGCAGGTGTGGCCGAGACACTCATTATTTTGCCTTCAACCAAAGACAACCCAGTATTACAAAGCTAAATTGTCTGCAATGATCAGTTCAAGGGGACTTTTAGAACATGCGACCATGTTTCATCCAACCAGATTGTATTTATAAATCCTAGAATATAAATTACTAGTATTATTCTTCTGGAATTTGAATGGTGGGACAGAAATTACAGAGTTTAGCACTTACAGGTATAACTATAAAAAGTTTTTCCAACCATGAGGATTCTCAACAAAATTTTTGGTGGCCTCAGAGTGTGGCCACAAAGTCTTACTGGTGGCCGCGCTGACAATTTTTCCTAAAATATTTAATTAACTTTAGGAAAAACAAACAAACATGCACATACACATGTCCAAGACATTGTAATTTATTCATGTAGGAATTTGTTTTTGCAGACTCAACAATAAAAATAATGTACAGTTGTCTATTCTTTACTGGACCTAAACAGAATAGAAACACAAATAAGAAGCTTTGCACATTCTTCTCTTTGTTGTTGTTTCTTTTGCTTTTTTGGTTTTTAAGGCTTGCTAGCTAGTAAGTCTGTTGCTGTAAAAAGTGATATTATGTATGTTTGTTAATATCACTCTTCGCAGCAGACTTACTAAGCCCCAGTAAGCCTGAGGGCAAATCAAACCCTATACAGGGAGGTGGGCAGGGAGGCTTCAGGGGCCAGAGATGATGGGGAAGGGGGGGAAGAGAGTAAGGCCTGTGGCTGAAGCCTGGAACCAGAGCCTGCCATTGCATGGATGGAGCCCAAAGTCTTGCAGCCAAAGCCTGCCCACCCACCCCCACCACCCCAGGGCTGAAGCCCAAAGCCCGAGATGGACCCAGGAAAGTGAGGCATTTACCAGCTGCCTGCTCCACCAGCTTGCGTCTATCTGGAGGGGGGCGAAGCCCAACCCCTGCTAGCAGCCATGGGAGAGGGACCACTGGTTTTTCCCCCCCATCACAGTCCAGGAGGCTGTGGCCGCAAGAAAAGCCCCCTGGTGGCCGCATGCGGCCACGGTGGCTACATTTGAGAAACACTGGCTTACAGCACAACCATTAATAATCTGCAGCAGGCTTCATGCCCATAATGCACTTCCCAACAAACTACAGAATGCAAATGCTCAGCAACGACTTTTATGATTCAAACATCAGTATGTAAATTCTCTAGCCAGAGAAAATAGTATGATATGGATAGCTATTAGGAATCAGCAAAGTTTAAACCTGGTATCAATTACTTTTGCCCCTGAAAAATTCATTTTGTAGATCTCCACCTACGGGAATTATTCTGACATCATATAAGAATTTTGTAAACGTAACACGAATTTCCCTTTTCCATGTATTTATAAAAAAAAAGCCACACCTATCTTTGCAAACCCCAAACTGACAATGACGTTTCCCTCTCTGTAGAATTTTTAGCAACGGGTTGAACACTTAGTACAGTGGAAATGTTAGGAGAGAGCACCACATCCAAAACCCTGACAACTGGAAAAATGTATTCAATCTCCCCAAAACAATCCTTGCACGGGACTAAAAGCAGTTTAAGAACAGTACAAGCACCTCAACATTACTATAAACTGAATGATGATTAGGTCATAGTCAAGGCCTTAAAAAAAAAAAAAAAAAAAAGAATCTACTTGCCAATGACAGTAGCAGAAGGGACTCGGGCCCAGATCCTCAAAAGGTATTTAGGATCAGAGCCTCAGTCCTCCACTGCTGAGGTTGGTGGACAATGGGGAGAAAGAACAGGGCTGCCCTCCACAATTCAATCCCTACCCCTGCTCTTTCTTTCCAAGACCCCCCCGTGAAATTTACAAGCATCTGGTCAGTTCTGCTGCCCTTCAGAATTTGACAATGAGCAGAAGGGGAAGCATGAGCTAGTGGCCTGAGCAGAGCCAGAAACTCCTGAGGGCTAATCCCAGCTCTGCCAGTGTTGTGTGTGATCTCGTGAAAAATCATTAAAACCTTCCGTCTCCTCTTTCAGTATTGTTAACTCCATTTTACTAATTAGCTACTGTTTACACATGGCTTTGGGGAAAAAAAAAAAAAATCTAAATAAGGCCACCAATAAAAGGTGCACTTCTAAAGTACCCAACTTTCTTCTTCAATATAACACTTTCTTGTGTAAAAAACTCTATCTAGCAGAGAAGTTTTCATGATCAGCACCTCTGACAAAATATTCATCAGCTTTTTGGAACTTCAGAATAGTAGCAGCTTCGATGCAAAATGGTTTATATGTTTTAGGTTTGTTTGGGTTATTTGAAATACCTTCTATCCAAGCAGTGCAGCATCTGAAATTTCAGAGAAAATAAGCGACAAACTGAACTTTCCCTACAAGAATTAAAAATCAGAGGTAAAAGAAAAGAAATCAATACATGGGCCTGATTCTCCTCTCTAATCAGATGAACTCCTGAGTTACACACGTGTAAGTGCCAGGTAAATCAGGTCAAATATCTTTAATAAATAATACCACTACCCAATTCCTGCATAGTGCTTCATCAGGAGGCCTCAAAACACTTTACAAAGACTGTACAAATACTGAGGCAGGCAGAGGTGAAGTGACTTGCCCAAGATCATACAGCAGGCCAGTGGCAGACCCAGAAATAGCATCCTCATCTTCTGAGTTCCACTCCAGTGCTCTATGCACCACAATATTCTGCTTCTAAAAGCAGCTGAATACAGTATAAACCAAAAGGATTAAACCTGCAAAGAAACATGCTTTTAAGGACTCCAGTCTGGTACCAGGTCAGGATTAGTAAGCAGAGCCACAGTGAACTGTTAGGTGCAGACATGCAAAGAGAAGGCTTCTTCCGTGGAAGGAAATCTCCCACGGGGGATTCTGAGCTGCTGGGTTCCACAGACCTAGCATTTCTCAGTTGTCGGAGTAAGTATATTTTTTGTTTCTCATCACTGCCACTACACAAGAAAACCAGGCAACCAAAGGACACTGGAAGACCCAGCCCTCAAGAACAGGAGGATGACAGGAAAGAAAACAATTACTTGGGAGATTTTCAAAAGGCATGAAGGGAAGTTAGGTACCTCATTGCCATTAACACCTTTGAAAGTTTATCCTATAATTATAATTAAAAAAAAAAAAAAAGTCTAGACAAAATTAGTGGCACCAAAACTCAAAGCATGTTTAGAGTTCTGAAATGTATCTAAAACATATCTTTTTAAAGAGATTATTTGTATAGTTTGAGTTATTTTAGTAACTAAGAAAAATATTATTAAAACGTGCAGGTAAATTGCATTGCAGTGCTAGTTAAAGATGCCAGATTGCCAGCTCTGGAGATTGAAGCCAGTTATATGTTCACAGAACAGATACAGCACTTGTACCTGTATGTTTTCTTCTATTGCCTCAACCCATACTCATACAACGCTCCCTGAGAAGTGAAAAGATAGTTGGATCTTTATGGTCCATTTATCAAATCCAGAGTTCTGGGAACATGTACAAAATAGATTAAGAACTATACAATGCCAAACGAAAACACCCAAGACTTTCCCCAACACTCAAGCCTAGAGAAACAGCTTAAGATCAATACATTTGGACTTGTGAATTCCAAAGTCATAGCCCCTCATGGAAACAGCCCAGCTGCCAGCCCCATCAATGACTTCAGAAGATAATACCGTGAGTGCTGAGATCAAACAAGGAGAGAGAGTCTCTGAGGTAGCCAGGACACAACCCATTTAAGGATATACCAGGTTAAAACTTGAACCTTAAATAGCATTTGGAATCAATGGTTAATCAGTACAGATCACAGGTGTGACAAACTCTGGATGAGAGCCACCACTTCACAAGAGGGCAGCTGCATTCTGCACAAGCCATAATGAAGTAGTCCCAAAGGAGGATTAAGTTAGAGAGAATTAAGACCCCTTTACTCCTGAATAAAAGCATTCACACAGGGTTTAACGCGCACTGACTTTACACCTTTAGTTCACTTGCCTTAACTTTCCTGAGTGTAGCCCTGCTGCGTAGGTCACATTTCAGCCCTGGCCTCTTCAAATACTGCTAGCAAAAGGGACAGTGAGAACGCAAAAGACACCACCACCAGACCTGGCTCTACTTAGACATCTGCACCATGCTCATCAACATAGGATCTGAGCACCTACTTCAAATCAGACTTGTCTGCTGTGAGCTGAACTGCAACCACCAAACTCATTTCACCTTGGCCACTTAACAACCATTAGTAATATCTTTCAGTCCCTTCCAATCTGGGCTGGATTCTTATATACCAAGTCTGTCAGCCATTGCCACTCTGACCCAAACCAACCCATCCCTACACTTTCACCCTTCCCTATCCCTCAGAAAGCCCTTTTGTAACCAAAGGCCAGATATGTGGATATTTGCAATGGAGACGTAGTTATTAACAATGTGAATGGCAATAGTACTAAGGGCCATGGACCAGGAACCTATTGTACTAGGCGCTGTCCAAACACAGACCAAAAAGCCATTTGCTACCCCTAAGTCTTTATAATATTAAACCTCTAGCTGCCAGCAAGACCCCATGGGGATTCACCCCAAAAGAAGAGAGGGGGTGTTATTGCAACAACCCCCCTTTCATGGTTCCCACCAGGTGTCAGGAGGTGGATATTGCTTTAAATTTTAATGCCCACCCCAAACTCCATGAGCAGGAGCTGCAGCTGGGAGACACTAATATGCATATCCTGAAGCCATCCTGGCCAGACCCCATCCCAGACAGCACTGCTATGCAGGGGGCCAGCATTAACCCCACCTGGATACAAGGGAACTCCTAGGGGTTTAGTGGTGCCATTTCCCCTCCCTCCAACTTTCCATCTTGAAGGCCTTCACCAGGGTGTCCTCCAGCAGCAGCTGGAACAGACACAGGAGAGTATTTAGCCCCAGATAGTGCAATCTATACGCCTTCAAATAGCTACGGTGCAATATATTTTTGGAAAGGGCAGTTAAGTGACCCAATGGATTTATACTAGCAGAGAAACGTTTCATGCAAATGTCTCAGGTGGTGTTTAACATTAGGCCCCGAACACACAAAAGGCAAGAATCTGTATGAATATATAAGGGCCAGATTAAGATCAGTCTCTTAATGGGGCCTTTCAAAGCCCAGCTAAGAGAAAGTTCCAAATTTGGGGTGCAGGGCAATTAAAAGCACACTCCCCAAAATGTTCAACTCCTACTGGGAAAAGCCAATAGATTAGCTTTGCAGAGTTCTAACCCCAGGCTCATTCAGACACAGCAGGTCGGAGCAAGGCACAGAACTGTGCGCTACCTTCACAAAAGCTTATGCTCAAATAAATGGGTTAGTCTCTAAGGTGCCACAAGTCCTCCTTTTCTTTTTGCGAATACAGACTAACACGGCTGTTACTCTGAAACCCACCATGACAGTGAAAACATTAGCCAAGCTTGAAAACCACGTAGCCGGAGAGACTTTGTACAATTTAAATATGATAAAGGGGTTTAAAAAAAAATCAAAACTCTGTGCTTATGTCAGAGATGCAGCCGCCTGTCACCCCAGGGATACAGACTAACATGGCTACCCCTCTGAAACGCAGAGAACGGGACATTATGAACTCTACAGCAGCTGAAAAAGCAATTGTTTAAATCAGCCTTCCAAAATTCTGCCTGCCTAGGACAAGTTATTATTATTTTTTAAAGCAGGCAAATAAAGCATCATTAATTTTTTCATCATTAGGGTAAAAGTGGGGGAATGGATTTTTTTGCCCAAGGTGGCAAATTTTCATGAGAATTTTTGCCAAGACTTCTTTTAACCAGTTGCACGAAATAACCTAAGGTAACATTATCTGTTTATATCATCCCTTCTGGGACAGTTTTACATGAAACAACATCAGCAATTCAGTCTTCTTTCAAGAAAACACTCCCCATGGGGAGGGAGGGGTCCATTCTATCGATGCAACCGATATAACAAAACAAGAACAAAATCATCCAAGAGAGCTGCAGGCACAAGTTTAGCAGTCAGATCAGAAGAGTCTGAAATGAAGCACAGTGGCAGTTTTTTTAAAGCATACTTTTGATACAGAATAATCAACAATAACCCAAAGCAGCAGACAGAATTATGGACAACTGACCATATGGCCATAAAACAGGAGCTAAAGTACAAGAGACACTGGATACACTATTTGCAGCAAAATTACAGGACTGGGAACAAATATTCAAGTGGAATTATGCCCCTTTGGACAACAATATTTAGAACATCTAAGGCCCCAAATCCTGAAATGACTTCTGCTCAGGTAGCCCCCTGAACCCCGATGGTGCCCTAATGACTTCAATGGAGCACCATGCAGCTGCAGGAGTGCTCCAAAGCAGAGCTTGTTGCAGGATTGAGGACCTACAAATAAAAAGTACATTCCAGGTGCTGGGTGTCCTCAGTCTTTTCTAGGAGTTGAGAACTCTAAGCACCTTGCACGAGAGGCTTGCAGGACTGGGCTAACACAGTATTTAGAAATATTACTCCCAAAAACAGAGGATAGAAGTGTGAACACTTGCACGCAAACTGAAATACATGCAGTTAATTTCTTTATTATATTTGACATGCCATAAAAAAATTAATGTATCTATGATTATTGCAAAAAACATATCTACATATGCAGTCACTTCCATGTAACAGTTCCCATATTTTACCACATGGAAGTAAAAACAAAATGTATCACTAAAGTTTAAGATATAAAACAGCAATGTGTGTATATCTGCAAACAATGCTATATATTGCAGAAGGAGTATCTACAAGTATATCAGCACCTATTCTATACTCAACCACACACACACACACTGCATGTATTGTGTATGTAAACACTAACACTGGCAAACACTGTTTAGAAGCGTATTTTATACATCTGTAGCCACTGAAACCAGGACATTTGCAGCATAAAGAAGGCTGCTGTACCCACAAACGTGCATGAGGATGTACAGATTGTGCAAGTACGGTACGCATGTTATACGCCGCAGAATTTGTACGCACGCACACAGTTGTTTGTAGCAGCGCGCGTTATTTAGCCAAACAAAGGCACCCACGAAACCCCCACAAGGTGACTGAGCTATTTCAACCCTGCAGGCACACAGGGCTGTGTTTGTGTCACATAAGCGCCGCTGCCCTAGTACCCCTTGCACCACGCAACGCACCCGTCTCACACCAACCCCCGCTGTTATTCGCAGCGCAGGAGACCCCCCCCCGGGAACAAAGGCGGCACATGCCCCGGGGCGCGCGGGCACGACGGACCCCGGGGCGTGCCGCGCGCGCCCGCGCCCGCGCGCTCACCTCCCCCGCGGAGCTGTCGGGTTCCCGGTCGGGGCGGGCCAGCCTCCGGCCCATCAGAACCCCATGCCGGCGGCGCGGGCGCTGCACGCGGCTAGTTTCCTGCCCGGGCCATCTCGGCGGCGGCGGCGGCCGACGGCGGCGGCGCGGGGCTCACGTCTCCATGGCGGGCGGCTCGCTGTGCGGGGTGAGCGGGAGGGGAGCCCGGCCCGCCTGCTGCCGCTACTGCCGCTGCTGCTGCCGCCCCCGGCCTGCGACGCGCGTCGTGCTGGGGAGGGGCGGGGAGCGAGCGGCGGCCCAGGCCGCAGGGCGGGGAAAGAAGGGCCGGCCGCCGCCTCCCCGCGCTGCTCCGCCCCGCGTAGCCCGCCTGGGGCGCGCTTCCCTCCCGCCCACAGGCCGCGACGGGGGGGGGGTGTAAATACAGCGGCCGGTAGCCGGCTGCGTCCCTCAGGCCGGGTGTGTCACCTCCAGACCCGCGTGTGCGAGAGTGTATCCGTGCCCCCGAGGCAGCTGTGTCAGGCATCCGCTCTCGGGGGCGAAGCTGATGCCCAGGTACACAGGGGCTAGTCTCTCAGGTGCCACGAGGGCCCCTGCCTTGTTTTTACTGATGCAGACGAACCCGGCTACCGCTCTGAGACGCCTGTATAATGCACGTGTCCCTTATGCTGGGTCCCATGCAGACCTGTATTTAGTTATGCCCTATAGAGGGGGGCACGCATCTGTCCCGAACACTGTGTCCCCCACAGGTCGCAGGTTCTCACCCCCTGACCATTGTGGGCCATGTATGCCGCTCTCTCTGTGTTACGTGGGCGACAGCCACACAATAGATATTAGTAGGGTGACCCGATAGCAAGTGTGAAAAATCGTGATGGGGTGAGAGGTCATAGGCGCCTGTATCAGACAAAGCCCTGACTATCAGCACTGTCCCTATATAATTGGGACAGCTGATCACCCTAATATATATAACCTATATGGCCCTAAGGATGGCACATGGGCTGAAGCAGTGTGCTGATTTGGCCGCAGGTTGAGAACCACGGCCATAGGTATATATGCCATTATATATACATGCCCACTAGTATATATGCTGTAGCTGTGTGCTGATTTGGCTGCAAGTTGAGAACCACTGCCATAAGTATATATGTTTATATGCCATTATATGTACATGCCCACTAGTCATCTATATAATGCATACCTATGTTCCTTACACTGTGTAGCCCCTATATACACACACACTATATACGTACATATTTATGCCCTACAGACATCTATATAATGCATGCATGTGTCCCTAACATAATGTATCCTATATATACACCCACACACACACCAACTGCGCACCCCTAATTTTTTCCAAAAGAAACTAGTGATTTGAGATGCCCAATTTGAGATACCTTACAAGAACCATGCTATGAAAACCAGGTCCCATCAGGATGCCTCACTTTGGGCACCCAAAATCATCAGTCACTTTCGAAAGCATAGGCTGCTGTACATAGTGGAGTTGTGTGTTATTTACGTCAATAAAGAGAGGCCTATATTCCTAGTATATTGGGCACACATGCGTCTTGCATGTGCCACATCACAGATGGTGGGGAGGGGAATGTAGGTCATACATACAGTGTGTATATTATATATCTACACACCACCCAATTTAGCACCGAGTACAATGGGGTCATAGGCCAAGACTCCTAGGTGCTACTGCGATACAAATAATAACCAATAATAAGGGGGGGTATTTTCAGAAAGTAACAAGCGCTTGCCCCCTTAAAATCAGGCTCATTTAAGGTGTCTCAGGTTGGCATCCAAAATCACAAGTCACTTTTGAAAAATGTAAACCAGCATGTATGTGCCAACCCTATCTATGTATGCAGTGTTGTAGCTGCAACAGGCCACTTCACCTTGAATGGTCCCTTGAAATACATGTTAGCTACTTAGGCTAATCAATCTGTTCCACCTTGTATTTAGCTGTGCCACTGTGAGTTAATGGCCCAGGTCTGAAGAAGAGCTCTCTGTAAGATCGAAAGTTTTACTCTCTCACTGAGGGATTTTCGTCCAATAAAATATTATCTCACCCACTTTGTTGCTCTAAAGCCCTACCTGTGGACCTGAGGAATACATGGAATACGGATATATCAATAGATGTCTACCAAGGAGACACGTATGCCTATGGGTATAGGGAATAATACACCTTATAAGAGGGCTATATGCCCAGAGAATATATGTTTTTATACAGGAGATAAATAGTGGAAATATACTGATAGATGTGCAGAACATTCTGTATACAGTGGATATAAATCTACCAGCCCAAACATGAAATCTACTTACTCACCCTTACAATAATGCAGATAATAATTTAAAAACAAATGATATTTTATCAGCGTCTCAAAAAATATTACTTGACAAAGTTGAGTGGATGATTAAAAGATTGATTTTAATATTTAAATCCTACCTAACCTTATAGCTATAGCTGCAATATATGTCATGCGTACTGTGCGGGAGGGTGAACAAAGTGAGTTATGAGCACTGAGTGCTTTTTCTATTCCAATTTTCATGGATATGTTGTTAAAAAGGGACTTGGTTTTCCTTTCACTGCTTGGCGGAAGCATCAGACCTCTGTGTTGTGATGTTCCTCATCCTTCCCTCTGTGCCCTCCTCCCCCTCCTCCATTCTGGAGTGGCCTCACTGCGCATGCACCCCAGTGGCCAGCTGGAGGAGGCAGGGAAAGAAAACAGCAGAGAGCAGGGATGGGAGGAGAGTGGGAGAGCAGGTGGCAGATGGATTAGGAAACAGGGAGGGCCAAGTGAGCAGGAGGTGTGGAAGTGGTGGGACTGGAGCATAAGGGTGAGGGAACATAAGGGAGGAGATGACGGAGACTCACTGGGGAAAGAGGCCCTTGACACTACCTTCCCTACTTTAGCCAATCTGGTCTCTTTTTTCTGCTTGGGAAATGTGTGACAACAGTCCCCTCTCCACCATCCTCTTTCTTAGTATAACTCCCCTCCTACCACGTTTTAAAATCACATGTTTAAGCTTTAGGATTTTTGTCTTAAAAAAAACAAAAAAAAAACAACCACACCACCAGGAATAGCAGAAACACACGACATTTCTTTCAATGAGACCTATGCAGTGAAAGTCTGACTATGGTTATAGGAACAATCCAGGAGTGTAGCTAGTGATTTGTATGCACTGGTTAGTTCATTTCCCACCCTCAGCCCCCATCCACTCCTTGCCCAGTATTGCAGTCATCTTCCGAGCTAGTCAATGGACCAAATTCCATCAAAGGCAGCAGAGTTACACAGGATGAATTTGACCTGATGGGTTCACTAACGCAACTCATGCGGTTAGACTAGGCTTGCCAACCCTCCAGGATTATCCTGGCTTCTCCAGGAATTAGAGATTAATCTTTTTAATTAAAGACTATGTCATGTGATGAAATCTCCAAGAATATGTCCAACCAAAATTGGCAACCCTAAATTAGCAAGAGATCTCTTGCAGTGTGTTAATAAAAGGCCTACCTGATACAGTACAGAAAGCACCTGCAGTTACTCAAAGGTTCCCTCTAGGAAATGTTACACTATTGGCTTACATAGCATGTGCTTGCCTATGCTAATAGAAACAGTTCCAGCACCGAGGAAAAATTTAGTTTGCCCCCATCTGTAATATGGGTGTGGGTATTGTGTAAGGTGCAGATTAAAACAATGCAGGTTCTTGGTGAAGAATGTGTATTTATTCCTTCTTGTCACTATATATGCATGCATACAGCAGTGGTAGAAGACAGCCTCTCACAGTCAGCTTTCTTACTACCACCTACATGGGAGCAAAGACTTAGGGAAGCTCTGTCATGGCTTCACTTCCCTCCCCAGCTGAGTGCAAGTGTTAAGCAGGAATTTTTCCCTCGTGTGGCCCTGATCCTCCCTACTAGCTCAAAGACCTCTCCTCTTCCTTCACCACAGCCCAGCAGTTACCAGAGAGGTCATGTCCTCCATCCTGTGGTCTCACTCATGAGAATTTCACTAGAGAGAGAGATTCTTGGAGGTTGAAGAGCATCACTATTGGCCAATATTCCATACTAGAGGGGAAACCTAGTTGAGATTCTCTCTTGTCGTTTGATTTTCTGTACATACCCTGCAGGAAGAACTTGGGGGCAGGAGGGGAAAGGGGCATGTCGCAGGAAAATTTCACACACTGAAACAGACCATGGGAGATGGATAGTCTTCAGCAGTCTGTTCTCATTTGTGTCTAACTCTTCTCCATGTCCTCCCTCCCCCTACTGTGTTTTGCCATCTCGGTAAAGGTTGCCTGTGCAACCTTAATTCTGCCCCCTTGAGTGTATGTATTATGATATGCTTATTCATTACATGAGGTGAGGGAGACACATACTATTATGCCTCTTACACAGATAGGGAAATGGATAGAGATCAAATTGCAGCGGGACAACTGTTCAGGGCTAGACTTCATCTGCAATAAGGGCAGATCTGTCTACACCCTTCCTGCATGCTCTATTCTTGGGAATAAAACAGGGTATTGGAATTTTCAAAATGCTTACACTTACATATCGTGTTTGCTCTTAAAACTAAGCAATCATCTAAGCATAAATGTGATGTAACGTGCTCATGAACCGAAAAGAAAGGTGTTAGAGCTGCCAGATTTGACAGTGTTTCTTTAGCACAAACAACTTTATAATAATAAGGGTCTGAGATTATCTGACAAAATGCAAGGAAGTTCAGAGTGAAGGTAGCCCCTCTTCTTTAAGCTCTCTCTGCTACATGTAGGGATTAGAGCAAATAGTCTCAGCTATGTAGTTCACTCAATAGGGTAAATTCTCTATGAACACTGAATACCAGTAGGTCAAGAATAGAGGAACCTTAACTCAGAATTTCTTCCACTGATGGGCTGAAGTACAATATTTTAGATCAAACGAACAGGACGGACATTCTGTCTCTGTAGGACTGTAAGTAAAAACTCTTAAATCAGAAAGGGTAACTGTGCAGTTTCAGACTTTCATGATGGGGAATCTCAATTCGTCACCTGCTCTCTGCAAGATGAATTCTGATCACTGTACTGTACTCTCAGTCTGTCTTTCACTCCTATGACTTTAAAGGGACCCTTCCTCTACAGCAATCCAACAGCAGAGCCAGACGTGTTCTTGAACAGTTTTTTGTTTCCCCTTTTTAAAATGGAAGTTTAATTTTTAGAAAGCGGGGGGGGGGGGGGAGCATCAGTGGCCCTAATGGAAATTTCAGTAGACTCTATTGGAATCTTACATCTGGTCTCTTTTGTTCCTACTGATCACTTTTGGCTCCTGCTAGAGGATCAGCATCACAGGAACCTGTAGAACAGTAAATCCAGTGCGCTTTCCCAAAAATCTATTTTTCCAACTAGAACTAGCAGGAATCAGCTGTAAATAATTAAACTACTATTTCCAGTTGGGAAGGCAAAATCATTAAAATTTCTGAAGTGGCTGGGATTCAGAAAGAAACATCACAATAAATGGTTTTCTGAGTATGCATGGCCAAAAATAGCAGAAAGATGTAAAAGTAGACAGACTAATTTAAGCAAGAAAGAGCACAGACATAGCGACTCCAGGAGAAATATGCCATAAAGAACAAAGAGGACCAAAAAAAAAAAAAAAAAGAAGTGTAGGAAAGAGACTTTGTAGACTAAATGGCAACAGATGCCTAGATCACAGCAGCACAAAATGACATGTAGGAACTGTAGGTCATCATTAATCAATTGTCAGGAAAAACAAAAGCAAATACCTACTGACGTTCAAGATCTCAAAAGGTAACTTAATGAAGACATCAAAACACCCAAGAAAACAAAAATCAACAAGAAACACCAGTAATATTTTCTGGGAGTGACATAGAAGAGGTCCAATATTTCATATATTTTGACAGCATTGTAAGTACAACAGGTGGAACAGATGAAGACATGGAAGCCAGAATAGCAAAAGCCAGGCATGCCTTTCTACTCTAAAGCCAATTTGCAAAAACAGAAATCTTGCCCTCAAAACTAAACATGGAATATTTAACACCATTGTAAAGTTGGTCTTCCTATAGGGTGCTGAAACTTGGAGACTTAACACCTTACCAGCTAAACTCCAAATTTTCATAAATAGCTGCCTTAGACAAATCTTCAAAATCAGATGGCCAGGGGAAGTGGGGAGAACACAAAGAACTCTGGATGACAACAAAACAGAAACTGACAGGACAGGAAATTACAGAATGAAAATGGAGATGGCTAGGATACACATGGAGGAAAGACCTGAACATCATAATATCGGTGTTGGACTAGAATCACCCCCCATGACAAGAGCCAATGTGGTTAAACCAAGGATAACATGGAAAGTAGCTAATTGAAAGTTATTAAAATAACATGGGAAGAAGCTAAGATTGCTTTCCATCCTTGCTGGTCTCCTGCAGCAATGTGAAGGCCCTATGTTCTGCATGAAATAGAAGGGCATGCAAGAGAGAGAGAGAGAGATGGATGCACTGTGTCCCCAGACCAGATCGGGATTATGGCTGGCAGGCTCCCATAGACAAGAGACTGCCAGAGAGCAGGGCCGGCTGGGGCGGGGGGGGGGGGAAGAGGGGCACACGCAAGTGGGGCAATTTGCTCCAGACCCTGGGCCCCACAGGGGCCCCCCACGAGAGTTTTCAGGCCCCCCCCCCGAGAGTTTTCGGTGGCACTTCAGCAGCAGGTCCTTCAGTGCTGCTGAACACACCCAGAGTGAAGGACCTGCCGCCGAAGACCCCAGGCCCCCTGAATACTCTGGGCATCCCTGCCAGAGAGCATGGGATTAAGAGATCACTGAGCAAGCGGCAGAGAAGCCCAGCAGCAAACTAGCCAGTAGAGGCTTGCAGCCCAGAGAGGAAGCACAAGAGGCAACATGGAGCCACCAAGGGCTTGGAGATGAGAAGCCCAGCAATTGTAGTGGAGAGTGCTTTAATGGCCTCCCTCCAGACCAGGCCTTCAGCACATAGGGAACCAGCTTGGGAAAGAATTGATGTGTCAAATCTGTTCTGTAGGAGAAAGGGGGCTCCTTTCTCAAAGAGTAGGAATCAAAAAAGGCTGATGGCCTTTATCCTCTTTCAGGGCATTTTGGGACCATGGCAGCTGAGGAACTGTAGAGCTAGAATCAAACCAATGGTGATAGCTGTGGGGAACAAGGTTGCGGGAGAACATGCACACAGGAATGTCACTACCAGACGTGGGGAGAGGTTGTAGTCTGTCATCCACAGGAACAAGGGACACCAAGGCTAGGTCTACACTCTAAACTTACATTGGTATAACTACGTTGCTCAGGTGTGTGAAAAATTCACAACCCTGAGCAACGCCATTCTACTGTCCTAACCCCCAGTGTAGACAGCGCTATGTTGACAGGAAGGCTTCTCCTGTTGACATCGCTTCAGCCTCTCATGGAGGTGGATTAACTACTCTGATGGGAGAAGCTCATGTTAGTGTATTCCCTGAAGCATTAAAGTGGTGCCATTGCACTGCGTCACTGCAGTGTTTTAAGTGTAGAGCTGCACTAAGTGCAGGACATCAGGCTATTCGTGCAGCTAGGTGACAGGGAGACAACACAGAACCCCACTGGTCCAGAGGCAGAGGTTGAATCATTGGCTTAAGAGGACTAGAGTCAAAATGCTTAGACTTCCCTGAGAGGGACAGTCTGAGGCCCTCTCTATTTTAAAGAGATTCACAATGGTATCACTACATCTGTTTAGTTACCACATAGTGGAGACACGGTGCACGGACACGAAGCAGGACTTACACTGATGCAGATTAATCTGGTAAGACACCAACGTAAATTGCCCCAGCATTGTCCCAGTGCAGCATGTCTGCTGAATCTGGATGGGTGTAACCATGGTGATGTAGTCAATCACACTGGTGACAGTTTCCTTAATGTAGACAGGGTCCTAGAATGACAATGTAGGTAGCTGAGCCTATCAGACAAAGCATCTGACACACCTATGGTGCTTGCCTTCTTTCTCTTGCAATACCTGACCCTCCACCAGTGTCCAGAGGGTATGAAGGTGCACTGCTACACTCAATTATCTTTTACCTGATTTGTTCACTAAATTGCCAACCCCAGAGAACATAATTTTCCCCTCCAAAACAATTTTCCTGTGGTTTGCCTTATCGTTAGCAAAGTATTTTTCAACACTCTAACTTGGTCTGTAAGCGTTGATACTCTTACCTGGCTTCCCTCATCCTAGTAATTCCACCAGTAAATCACGGATTCTCTTTTGAAAACAGTCAGAAATGCACGTTGTAACACCTGAGGAAGGCAAACAGCAGATGAGAACGTGTCTTTTTGTCCACAATATTTTTCATTTTATATTCCTAGTGCTGTTACAATGCATTATATATTGGAGCTGTTAGTTGACATTAATATTTTATAGACTTTTTATCTAATGAGGTCTCATGCACATGCTCTAGATCAGTGGTTCTCAACCAGAGGTACGTGTACCGCTGGCGGATGCAGGGGTTTTCTGCAGGGGGAACAACAACTCACCTAGATATTTGCCTAGTTTTACCAGAGGCTACATAAAAAGCACTCGCAAAGTCAGTACAACTAAAATTTCATATAGACAATTACTTGTTTATACTGCTCTATATACTTTACACAGAAATTTAGTACAATATTTATATTCTAAATGATTTTATAATTATATGGTAAAAATGAGAAAGTACGCAATTTTTCCAGTCTTGGTGTGCTGTGGCACTTGTATTTCTAGGTCTGATTTTGTAAGCAAGTAGTTTAAGTGAGGTGAAACTTGGGGTACACAAGACAAATCAGACTCCTGAAAGGGGTCCAGTAGTCTGGAAAGATTGAGAACCACTGCTCTACATGCCTAGATCTAAATAGTTTTGGAAGACTTCAACATTAGTTTAATGATCAGCATCCAAACATATTTTAGACTAATTTCTTGGATTAAAAAGAGTCCATAGCTGACATGTCAACACAAAATAATCAGATCATTTATGAATATGTTGAACAGCACTGGCCCCAGTACAGACCCCTGGGGGACACCACTGTTTACCTCTCTCCATTTTGAAAATGGACCATTTTTTCCCTACCCTTTGTTTCCTATCTTTTAATCAGTTACTGATCTATCAGAGGACCTTCCCTCTTATCCCATAACTACTTACTCTGTTAAGTTTGGTGAGGCACTTTGACAAAGACTTTCTGAAAATATAAGTACACTATATCCACCGGATCACCCTTTTCCACATGCTTGTTGACCCCCTCAAAGAATTCTACTAGATTGGTAAGGCATGATTTTCCCTTATAATAACCATGTTGACTTTCCCAACAAATCATGTTCATCTATGTGTCTGATAATTCTGTTCTTTACTATAGTTTTTTCAACCAATTTGCCTGGTACTGAAGTTAGGCTTACTGGCCTGTAATTGCCAGGATTGCCTCTGGAGCTTTTTTAAAAAAAATTTTTTTTAATGTATACAGCAGTCTGGTAGTACTGTACCAAATCTTAGTTATAGAACATTAGGAATCACTTTACAAGATGCCCCAAAAGCCACAATCCCACCACTGAGGAAGAAGGCAGTGTTGGTTAAAAAAACTTACCTTGTTGAGAGGAGAAGTGAAGGCAACTATAAAAACAACAAAAATGGAAGAAAGGGGAAATTGACAGAAATTGTAGAAAGTTGGTAAGGGAAGCAAAAGGACACAAGAAGAACTCTATGGCCAGCAGAGTTAAGGACAATAAGAAGTTGGGTTTTTTTTAAAAGTATATTAGGATCTAACAGAATCCTGAAAATTATATTGGTCCATTACTAGATGGAAATGGTAGAATCATCAATAATAATGCAGAAAAGGCAGAACTGTTTGATAAATATTAGTGTTCTGTATTTGGGGGGAAAACAGGTGATATAGACTCATCATTTGTTGATAATACTCTTTCCATTCCACTAATATTTCTGGAGGATATTAAACAGGAGCTATTAAAGTCAGACATTTTCAAATCAGCAGGTCCAGATAACTTGCATCCAAGAGTTGTAAAAAGCTGACTGAGGAGCTCGCTGGAGTGTTAATGTTGATTTTCAGTAAGTCTTAGATCACTTGAGACATTCCAGAAAATTGGAAGAAAGCTAATGTGCTATTTTTAAAAAGGGTAAATGGGATGACCTGGGTAATAGGCCTGGCAGCCTAACATCAATCCACAGCAAGATAATGGAGTGGCTGATATGGGACTCAATAAATAAAGTATTAAAAGGAGGGAAACATAATTAATGCCAATCAAATGGGCTTATGGAAAATAGATTCTGTCAAACTAACTTGATAACTTTTTTTAAATGAAATTACAAGTTTGGCCAATAAAGGTAATAGTGTTGATGTAATTTACGTAGACTTCTTTAAGAAGTTTGACTTGGTACTGCATGACATTTTGATTAAAAAATGTAAATGATATAAAATTAACACAGCACACATTAAATGGACTAAAATGGCTAATTGATAGGTCTCAAAATGTAATTGTAAATGGGATTTGTCATTGAGCGGGTGTGTTTTCCAGTGGGATCCTTCAGGGAACTGTTTTTACATTATTTAATATTACTACAATGACATGGAAGAAAATATAAAATGGCTGGTACAGTTTGTAGATGACACAAAGTTAAGGGATTGGTAAATAATGAAGAGGAGAGGACACTGATTCAGAGCAATATGGCTAAATGTAAACACATTCATCTAGGAACAGAGCATGTAGGCCATACTTACATGATGGGGGATTCTAAACTAAGAAGCACAGACTCTGTAAAAGATTTTGGAGTCATGGTGGATAATTAGCTGAACACGAGCTCCCAATGTGACGCCATAGCCAAAAGAGCTAATGTGATCCTGGGATGCATCAATGTGGGAATCTTGAGTAGAAAGAGAGGTGCTGGAATATTGTATTCAGTTCTGATGTCCACAATTCAAGAAGGATGTTGAAATTTGGAGAAGGTTCAGAGAAGATCCATGAGAATGACTGAAAGATTAGAAAAAGTGTCTTATACTGATGAGCTCTTTGAGACTAATCTATTTTGCTTGAACAAAGAAAACGTTAATCAAGTCATCCATTTAAGACTAAGTATCTACATATGGAACAAATATTTAATAATGGGCTCTTCAGTCTAGGAGTGAAAGGTATAACATGACTCAGTGGCTGGAAGTTGAAACTAGACCAATTCAGAAATCAGGCATAATTTTTTAACTGTGTGAGTAATTCCACCATAACCTTTGATAAATTGTTCCAATGGTTAGTTTCCATCACTGACAATTTTAAAATCAAGATTGGATGTTTTTCTAAAAAATCTGCTCTAGGGATTATTTTGGGGGAAGTTCTATGGTCTGTGTTATACGGGAGGTCAGACCAAACGGTCACAGTGGTCCCTTCTGGTCTTGGAATCTATGAACATGAAATCAAAGAATACTATGATCTGCCTTAGAGCACAGTTAAAAAAAACTCTCAGCTCCTCAGACAGCAAAAGCTGCCTCTTTCTGACAAGATCTGCCCTGAAGGAGTCTGTAGTTAAGTAGTAGCATCATGGTTTTAGGTGCCAGTTGCTTTTTTCCATTTTCCTATTGGGGGTGGGGGGGAAGAGAAAAGGGTGAGAGATAATTCCTCCAAACTGCATACTTGTATTGAAGTTTCACTTGATGCAGCCTTTCTTGATTATTTTGACAGGTTTCAGAGTAACAGCCATGTTAGTCTGTATTCGCAAAAAGAAAAGGAGGACTTGTGGCACCTTAGAGACTAACCAATTTATTTTCCCAAGACACCTCAAAAATCCCTTTCCTTCCTCTATTTTCATACTGAAGAGGAGGAGTTCAAATTAATTACCAATGTCTTGGTTTCCCCGGACTGGTTTTACCAGAAACCATTATCTGTAATGTTTGACTTGACTTTGATAGTTTTGCTTAGGCAATCAGTCTCATGAAGTTCACTGTGTTCAGGGGCTTATTCCTTCACCCACTTACTTCCCTGGTCCTTCTCGCATGAGCAGAGAGCAACAATACCTGAAGTCCAAAAGGTGCAAACAATTCGATGTTTATTGGGGTGAACTTCCAGCAAGCATGATTCCAGTTTCCTTCCTTAGTGTCCCCCTTCCCAGCTCTGACACCGTAGAGCCTTACACCTGTGTCCCTGTTCCCATTCCTGCCCTTAGCCAAACATGATTCCAATTTCCCCACCCCCATTCCACCCACCCACTCCCTTCCTTCCTGATTGACTACAGACTATATAGTAAAACTTGAGTTCTGCTTAGCTATACCTAACCAATCATTTTACTGAAATTTAACTAACCAATCCTAACATGATTATGTAACCAAGTATATCCCACCACCTTAATTAGTTTACACCCAGCAAAATTAATTGTACAGCAGACAGGAACAATCACAGAACCAGACAGACAGAGATTATACAGACAAACAATAGCAAAGTGGGAACTATAATGACAAAACAATACAGAAGTGAGGATTTCACATCCCAGCTATTGATAAGTGAGTTCTTACCAGACAGGATGCTATCAAACAAAGTTTCCTGTTACATTTTCTAGGCACTTCTCTTTCTCTGGAAGTGATAGGAATACAATAATGTCCTGATAATGCTTAACAGCCCAATAGCACCTTATTTCAATGTGACTAGTTTGGAATGTGAGGATCTGACCATTCACTTCCCAGCTTATGGCTGCCTCTGCTGCTTAGCCAAAGGCCTTAGTCTGAGGCCCTGTTCTTAGGCTGTCACAGTAAGAGAAGGCCTTTATGCTGGCAGAGAGTGATTTTGATTTTCTCTTTTATACCTCTATAACTCTCCTTTCCTCTCTCTTTCGGGATCCTCCTGCCCAGGTATCCCTGGAAAAGCATAGGACATATGGCCACACATTTCCTGATAGGGCCAGGCATCAAGGTGGAAGGTGTCGATATTCTATTTGTCCCACTGCCCCTTGTGTAGTATAGTGCCCTGCACCTTCTCTTGTATGGGCATACCACACCTATTCCAATTAGTGTTCCAGACTTCCCATTAGAGTGGGCCTGAGAAGGTTGGGTCCGGGTTGTCTAGCACACTGTAGGGTTTGGAGGGCTTATTACTTTACTTATAGGTTATCTCCATATGCAACATAACACAAGTACAGTTAACAATACAAAATCCACAGCAACACTGATTCCTGACCACTGCAGTATGGTCCAACATCCAAGACACCCCCAAAACACTGCCTCTCTTCCTTCGACAGGGTCACGATCTTATGTGTCCAGTGGCTGGCAGTTGCAACAAGCTGCCCCTGCAGGTTTTGCTTGCTTTTGTCCATATCATAAGTCCATTGAATGTTCACAGAGAAATGGGATTGTCCAAACCAGCTTGACCACTTGGTATGGAATCAGGCAGTATGCCCTGGTTTGATTATTCACACCAATAAGATTCACAGATCCATTTGTGCACCAAAGTCCAGATAGCAGCATGTAGATGTGTGTAGTTTGGTTATGGGCTGGTGTAATTGTGCCCCCATTTCCAGGTACCACGGTAGCTATTACACAGGTGCTGGCCTCCTAGTTGAGCATCTCTTCCCCCATCTCCCTCAGTCAGCCTTTGGAAGCCATCCCCCACCCATGTCATGAGGTTTTCTGTTCCTTAAAACACAACAATGCTCGCAACAAGAAAAACACCACAGACAAACACAAATCCATGGTATTCTGGGTTATTTTTCCCGCTGGCGCCAGCTTGCTTGTAGAGTGTCTGAAAAACAAAAAACAATTTTCACCCCCCTGGTAGGGACAGATTATTGCTTATTAATAATAATAATAACAACATCACTTTCTTTTACAAATTTCCTTGCTAATTGCAGGAAAAACAGGATTACCACCTCCAGGCTGTCCTTATTTTGTTCTATGGTCAGGCTAGTGAATTACCCCACTCACTGATCATTTATGAAATTCATGAGGTGGTATACCTCAGTTTCCCCTCTTGTACAACAGACCATGTTTGCAATAGTTTCTCTGCTGTACCAAGCTTTAAGTTTATTCTCAGGTAATAGCTGAGACACAGCTTCAGATTTTAGCACTGTACACATCCTAGGAAAATGCACATTCCTTCCATAGTTTAATCTCCATAACATTAGCCATATTAATTTTACACAAGGTGTACCTGCCTCCCCCATGCCCACAGAGTTTTTATGCACACCCACCAAAGCAACAATCTGATCCCCCAGAGCCACCCCAAGTCTCAGTGTTCCCATCATTCCTCCTTTTCCTTTTCTTTTTCCTGTGCGCACACACAAAATTCTCTTTTGCCTAACATCCCTTGCACCGTGATTACTCTTTTTTACACAACTGTACCCCGATTACACTTCCATCTTGTACAACTAGACAACCAGGGGCAGCCAAGTTAAGTTCCAATAGAAACCCCTTACATCCTTTAGTAATTTTGATTACATTACCCAATAGTTAAATAATTTTGATCAGATTCTCTCTCCTCCTGCTGCCTGCAGCAGTCCCTTATAGACTATTTCTGTGGGGAAAGGGCCCATTTTCCTTCAGAATAGCTGTAAAGGCTTCTGGGGACAGAAGCATAGTGGTGGTAGTAGCCACTCTACCTAACCGCCTTGGATAAATTAATTACCAAGCTTCCATCCAATGTGACTGCACAGAGTTGCACATACAGTTACATTTATATAGCTGGGTTTTATCATTAAACAACTTCCTTCTTGTAACACCACAACTGTTACTCTTTTACCATTTCCACAACTCCCAAATGTTTACTTTCCTGCAAACCCTGTATCATCAATTTTTGCAAAAGCTATTTGTAACTTTTCACTCACTTCTAGGTGCCACAAGTACTCCTTTTCTTTTTGCAAATACAGACTAACACGGCTGTTACTCTGAAACCATTCTTTAAATCACTTACTCCTACATTTAGTTCTTTAAGTAGTGCAATTTGTCTAACAACTTAGCCACCAAGTACAATTATTGCCACACAGCTGCCTTAACCTGTGCTGTCTTTACCTTGAGACTGTTCCAAGAGGCAGTAAAAAACTTTTGTCTCCATGGATCTTTTACTCCAAAAATTCCAGTGGAATACAGCACACCTCCATCATACTTTGTCCAAAATAACCAAAAACATCTCACATAAGTATCCAAAAGTACCCTTCATTAAAACTTCAGAAAAACAAAAGCGTGTGGAAAGGCAGGGGGAGAGGTGTAAAGAAACCAGTTAAGCCTGTCAGGTCAGTTTAAAGTATAGGCTACCAGCAGCCAATTAAGTAAACCGAGCAAAAGAAGGAAAAGAAGAAAAGGATATAGTTAGCTCTGAGCCAAGAGTAGGCTCCCTGGGTTGAAACAGTTGAGAACCCTTATCCCCAGGTTCTCATTCCGGCTCTGGGAGAATAGTGGGGGTTGTTACCTGCTCCGGCAAACCCTGCCATTTTGCACTTTGAAACTTTTTTTTTTTTTTTTTTTTTTTTTTTTTAAAAGAAAGGAAACTGGAATCATGCTCCCTGGAAGTTCACCCCAGCAAACATCAAATTGCTTGCACCTTTGGACTTCGGGTATTGTTGCTCTCTGTTCATGCGAGAAGGACCAGGGAAGTAAGTGGGTGAAGGAATAAGCTCCTTAACATACTGTATTTCTGCAACACCTGGCTACTGTGTATGTCTGGTCAAACAGGACTTTAGAAGGGGTAATTTGCTTTCAAATAGCCCAGGGATTTCTACACTTTGTGTCACAGGATTTTTCCAGGTTGATGGGTGGACCAGATGTTTTAGTACTTGACAGAGCAACAGTTTCAATACTGCAAATACAATTAAACACCATAGGCAACATTTTCAAAAGATCTCAGCACCCAGAAGTTCCCACTGTTCTCAACAGGAATTCCTGCGTGCCAAGCACATTTGAAAATCTGTCATCAATTGTAGGTGATGTGCTCTTTCAAAAATCTGACCTCATAAGTGCAAATTGAAGCTGTTTCAACAATTTCCACAATCAGAAAATGCTTTTCAACTCTATAGCTATACTATCACTGAAATGCAGACAACTCTGGGGCATAGGACATCAACTCTAGGGTGGGGTTGGGAGGAGTTTTATCACAATAACCTATTGAGGCAAACCCATTCTTAAGTACCATGGACATAGATAAACTGTATGGACCTCAGGTTTCCTAACTCAGAAGAAAGAAGACATGAGTTGAGCTTCCATGGATTTGAACTTGATTTCTTTTCAAACTGTTCAACTTTGTTATTGTTTCTTTACATCCAATTAGATAGTGTACAAAAAATAGGCAGTAAATGGAAGCAAAAGCTTGCTGTGACAAAACAGTTTAGCATTACCTCCAACCACAGGATGAGTTGTGTCCACTTCTCACACAAGTGATTCTTAATTCACTGCAGTTACACAGGTGTTAAGAGAGGGTCTATAAAACATGCATCAAAGTGCAAAACATATGATGATACTCCTGCATCTGGCTTGGGAACGTCTGGTGTTCCATATTAAGAGAAAGTATCAAAATGCCACTATATAAATCCATGATTCACTCACCTTGAATACTTTGTGCAATTATGGTTCCCCCATCTCAAAAAAATATATATATTAGAAGTGGAAAAAGTACAGAGAAGGGCAACAAAAATTATTAGGGGTATGAAACAGCTACTCTATGAGGAGAGATTAAATAGACTGGGACTGTTGAGCTTGGAAAAGAAAGATGACTGGGGGGAGAGGGGAATATGATAAAGGGCCATTAAAAAAAAAATAATCACAAATCGTATAGAGAAAGTGAATGAGGAAGTGTTAATTACCCCTTCACATAACACATGAAGAAGGGATCACCCAATGAAATTAATTGGTGGCAGGTTTAAAACTAACATAAGGAAGAACTTCACACAACACAGTCAACCTTTGGAGTTCATTGCCGGGGTTGCTGTCAACTGGGTTTTAAAAAGAATTAGATAAGTTTATGATGGATAGGTCTATCAATGGCTACTAGCCAAGATGGTCAGTGACACAACCCCATGCTCCAGGTATCCCTAACCCTCTGATGGCTAGAAACTGGGATTGGATGACAGGGGATGGATCACCCAATAAATTGCCTTGTTCTGTACACTCCCTCTGAAGCATCTGGTACTGGCCACTGTTGGAAGACAGAATACTAGGCTAGATGGACCATTGGTTTGACATAATAAGGCCGTTCTTATGTTCTTCTTGATAGTTTTCCAAAACAAGTTCTTTGAATTGAGTTAGTTACAGAAACCAGAACATTGTCTTTCACACCAAATGCCTTGGGGGCTTTTTACAGCAAAGTTGAAACTGCTTGTTATAATGCTTAATTGTGTGTGACCTGCAGTAGCCACACACAAAAAAAATAAAATAAAACCAGTGAACTCCATGCTAGACTGAATGGATGTAAAAGCTACATTAATCTAGGAAATGGAGAAGTACATGTATAATAATAGGTCTTGGGTTCAGTACAATGTATGCAATGTAAGGCCCTGACTCTGTAAAGACTTTCCCATATGCTTAACTGTACAAATGGTGTAGATCCATTGGTAAGTCTTTCAGGTGAGAATGTCAGATAGAAATCTTGATCACTTTAATAAAAGTTCCCATGGCACTTGGACAGATTGAGGGTCCCAAATTTTAGATAGGCAATTACTTTTCACTTTTCTAAGCCCTGGTCTACACTAGGACTTTAGGTCGAATTTAGCAGCATTAAGTCGATGTAAACCTGCACCCGTCCACACGATGAAGCCCTTTATTTCGACTTAAAGGGCTCTTAAAATCGATTTCCTTACTCCACCCCGACAAGTGGATTAGCGCTTAAATCGGCCTTGCCGGGTCAAATTTGGGGTACTGTGGACACAATTCGACGGTATTGGCCTCCGGGAGCTATCCCAGAGTGCTCCATTGTGACCGCTCTGGACAGCACTCTCAACTCAGATACACTGGCCAGGTAGACAGGAAAAGAACTGCGAACTTTTGAATCTCATTTCCTGTTTGGCCAGCGTGGCAAGCTGCAGGTGACCATGCAGAGCTCATCAGCAGAGTTGACCATGATGGAGTCTCAGAATCGCAAAAGAGCTCCAGCATGGACCGAACGGGAGGTACGGGATCTGATCGCTGTATGGGGAGAGGAATCTGTGCTATCAGAACTCCGTTCCAGTTTTCGAAATGCCAAAACCTTTGTCAAAATCTCCCAGGGCATGAAGGACAGAGGCCATAACAGGGACCCGAAGCAGTGCCGCGTGAAACTGAAGGAGCTGAGGCAAGCCTACCAGAAAACCAGAGAGGCGAACGGCCGCTCCGGGTCAGAGCCCCAAACATGCCGCTTCTATGATGAGCTGCATGCCATTTTAGGGGGTTCAGCCACCACTACCCCAGCCGTGTTGTTTGACTCCTTCAATGGAGATGGAGGCAATACGGAAGCAGGTTTTGGGGACGAAGAAGATGATGACGAGGTTGTAGATAGCTCACAGCAAGCAAGCGGAGAAACCGGTTTTCCCGACAGCCAGGAACTGTTTCTCACCCTGGACCTGGAGCCAGTACCCCCTGAACCCACCCAAGGCTGCCTCCTGGACCCAGCAGGCGGAGAAGGGACCTCCGGTGAGTGTACCTTTTAAAATACTATACATGGTTTAAAAGCAAGCATGTGAAAGGAGTACTTTGCCCTGGCATTCGCGGCTCTCCTGGATATACTCCCAAAGCCTTTGCAAAAGGTTTCTGGGGAGGGCAGACTTATTGCGTCCTTCATGGTAGGACACTTTACCACTCCAGGCCAGTAACACGTACTCGGGAATCATTGTACAACAAAGCATTGCAGTGTATGTTTGCTGGCGTTCAAGCAGCATCCGTTCTTTATCTCTCTGTGTTATCCTCAGGAGAGTGAGATATAATCCATGGTCACCTGGTTGAAATAGGGTGCTTTTCTTCAGGGGACACTCAGAGGAGCCCATTCCTGCTGGGCTGTTTGCCTGTGGCTGAACAGAAATGTTCCCCGCTGTTAGCCACAGGGAGGGGGGAGGGTTGAGGGGTAGCCACGCGGTGGGGGGAGGCAAAATGCGACCTTGTAACGAAAGCACATGTGCTATGTATGTAATGTTAACAGCAAGGTTTACCCTGAAAGAGTGTAGCCAGTGTTTTATAAAATGTGTCTTTTTAAATACCGCTGTCCCTTTTTTTTTTCTCCACCAGCTGCATGTGTTTCAATGATCACAGGATCTTCTCCTTCCCAGAAGCTAGTGAAGATTAGAAAGAAAAAAAAAAAAAAAAAAACACACTCGAGATGAAATGTTCTCCGAGCTCATGCTGTCCTCCCACACTGACAGAGCACAGACGAATGCGTGGAGGCAAATAATGTCAGACTGCAGGAAAGCACAAAATGACCAGGAGGAGAGGTGGCGGGCTGAAGAGAGTAAGTGGCGGCAGCGTGATGAGAGGAGGCAGGATTCAATGCTGAGGCTGCTGGAGGACCAAACCAGTATGCTCCAGTGTATGGTTGAGCTGCAGCAAAGGCAGCTGGAGCACAGACTGCCACTACAGCCCCTGTGTAACCAACCGCCCTCCTCCCCAAGTTCCATAGCCTCCACACCCAGACGCCCAAGAACGCGGTGGGGGGGCCTCCGGCCAACCAGCCACTCCACCACAGAGGATTGCCCAAAAAAAAAAAAAAAAAGGCTGGCATTCAATAAATTTTAAAGTTGTAAACTTTTAAAGTGCTGTGTGGCATTTTCCTTCCCTCCTCCACCACCCCTCCTGGGCTACCTTGGTAGTCATCCCCCTATTTGTGTGATGAATGAATAAAGAATACATGAATGTGAAGCAACAATGACTTTATTGCCTTTGCAAGCGGTGATCAAAGGGAGGAGGGGAGGGTGGTTAGCTTACAGGGAAGTAAAGTGAACCAAGGGGCGGGGGGTTTCATCACGGAGGAACAAACAGAACTTTCACACCGTAGCCTGGCCAGTCATGAAACTGGTTTTCAAAGCCTCTCTGATGCGTACCGCGCCCTCCTGTGCTCTTCTAACCGCCCTGGTGTCTGGCTGCGCATAACCAGCAGCCAAGCGATTTGCCTCAACCTCCCACCCCGCCATAAACGTCTCCCCCTTACTCTCACAGATATTGTGGAGCACACAGCAAGCAGTAATAACAGTGGGAATATTGGTTTCACTGAGGTCTAAGCGAGTCAGTAAACTGCGCCAGCGCGCCTTTAAACATCCAAATGCACATTCTACCACCATTCTGCACTTGCTCAGCCTGTAGTTGAACAGCTCCTGACTACTGTCCAGGCTGCCTGTGTACGGCTTCATGAGCCATGGCATTAAGGGGTAGGCTGGGTCCCCAAGGATACATATAGGCATTTCAACATCACCAACAGTTATTTTCTGGTCTGGGAATAAAGTCCCTTCTTGAAGCTTTTGAAACAGACCAGAGTTCCTGAAGATGCGAGCGTCATGTACCTTTCCCGGCCATCCCACGTTGATATTGGTGAAACGTCCCTTGTGATCCACCAGAGCTTGCAGCACTATTGAAAAGTACCCCTTGCGGTTTATGTACTCGCCGGCTTGGTGCTCCGGTGCCAAGATAGGGATATGGGTTCCGTCTATGGCCCCACCACAGTGAGGGAATCCCATTGCAGCAAAGCCATCCACTATGACCTGCACATTTCCCAGGGTCACTACCCTTGATATCAGCAGATCTTTGATTGCGTGGGCTACTTGCATCACAGCAGCCCCCACAGTAGATTTGCCCACTCCAAATTGATTCCCAACTGACCGGTAGCTGTCTGGCGTTGCAAGCTTCCACAGGGCTATCGCCACTCGCTTCCCAACTGTGAGGGCTGGTCTCATCTTGGTATTCATGCACTTCAGGGCAGGGGAAAGCAAGTCACAAAGTTCCATAAAAGTGCCCTTACGCATGCGAAAGTTTCGCAGCCACTGGGAATCATCCCAGACCTGCAACACTATGCGGTCCCACCAGTCTGTGCTTGTTTCCCGAGCCCAGAATCGGCGTTCCACAGCATGAACCTGCCCCATTAGCACCATGATGCATGCATTGGCAGGGCCCATGCTTTCAGAGAAATCTGTGTCCATGTCCTGATCACTCACGTGACCACGCTGACGTCGCCTCCTCGCCCGGTAGCACTTTGCCAGGTTCTGGTGCTGCATATACTGCTGGATAATGCGTGTGGTGTTTAATGTGCTCCTAATTGCCAAAGTGAGCTGAGCGGCCTCCATGCTTGCCTTGGTATGGCGTCCGCACAGAAAAAAGGCGCGGAACGATTGTCTGCCGTTGCTCTGACGCAGGGAGGGGCGACTGACGACACGGCTTACAGGGTTGGCTTCAGGGGGCTAAAATCCACAAAGGGGGTGGCTTTACATCAAGGAGTAGTTCAGGCAGGACTTCACGGAGGGTTCCAATAAGAAATGGTGCACCTAAGTTATTGTTCTTATTGGAACAAGGAGGTTAGCCTGGCCTCTGATTGATACATGGCTAGATTTACCTCGCTGCACCTTCTCTGTGAGTGACTGCAGTGTGACCTAGAGGAATGAGTCCCCTAGACAGGGGAGGAGGCAAATGAGTACAAAACAAATCTGGTCTATTTCTTGTTTTGATCCACTCCATCTATCTTTTACATCTTTGGCTGGCAGCAGACGGTGCAGAAGGACATATTGCCTACCTGCTCACCATAAGACAGTTCAATAGGACTGACTGCCGGACTTAAGAGAATGACCTGGTCAAGTCACTAAAAATTTAGTCCCTGTGCCCATGTCTGCCCAGGCGCTCCTGATCGACCTCACACAGGCGACCAGGAGTACCTCGGACATGACGAGGACGGCTACCAGTCGTATTGTACCGTCTGCTGCCACAAGGCAATGGGGTTGCTGCTACTGTGTAGCAATGCCGTACCGCGTCTGCCAGCACCCAGGAGACATACGGTGACGGTTACCTGAGCGGGCTCCATGCTTGCGGTGGTATGGCGTCCGCACAGGTAACTCAGGAAAAAAGGCGCGAAACGATTGTCTGCCCTTGCCTTCACGGAGGGAGGGAGGGAAGGGGGGACTGACGATATGTACCCAGAACCACCCGCGACAATGTTTCAGCCCCATCAGGCATTGGGATCTCAACCCAGAATTCCAATGGGCAGCGGAGACTGCGGGAACTGTGGGATAGCTACCCACAGTGCAACGCTCTGGAAGTCGACTCTAGCCTCGGTACTGTGGAAGCACTCCGCTGAGTTAATGCACTTAATGCACTTCTGTGGGGACACACACTCGAATATATAAAACCGATTTCTAAAAAACCGACTTCTATAAATTCGACCTTATTCCGTAGTGTAGACATACCCTAACATTCCCCTTGAAGTTTGAATGGAGAAGGTATTCTTCACTTCCTGTCCCAAAGCTCCTGATCATGCGCCTGTTGAAATCAACAGGAGCAAAAGGGCTAAAACAGCCACATTCCAGTGTTGGATGAAGTGACTCCCTGTGAACACTGGAATGTTTGTCAGTCACTGTTGGGGAATTGCTCTTTCAATCTTACAGTATAGTAGACCTGTCTCCCTTTGGAATTACTGATGATTTGTTAACATCTATGTCTGTACATCCTGATAAAGGCAAGAGTATGTGGGATATGATAACTTGTTATTTATTATTAAATGCCAACAATGTGGTTGTCCCAGTACAAAACAGAATGTCTCTGCCCCAAAGACTTCATTTAAACAAGGTAGATACAAATAGGTGAGGTGAAGAAATCCAGATGGAAGCACACCGTAGTTTTTGTTTATAAGATATATTGTTGACTCACTTTTCATAAGTTTTTGCCCTTTCTCCCTTCAAATCCTTGTTAAAATCTTTGTCGAACAGCTCAGGAATGGCTGTCCGTGAAAGTACAAAGAAAGTACAGAGATGGCTGTGGGAGTCTCCATCTCCTAATGTCTTCAGATCAAGACTGGATGCCTTTCTGGAAGTTATGTTTTAGTCAAGACACAAGTTACTGGGCTCATTACAAGGGTAACTACATGAAATTTAATGGCCTGAGATTCACAGATGATAGATGCACAGATCATCTAATTCAATGAAAAAAAACAAAACAGATGAATGGGGAATTGAGAATGGCATTATTAGCAGAGAGGAAAATGGCAAGACAAGAGAAGAAATCCCAGCCCCTCTGACACAATGAGAGCTTTGCCATTGACTGCTGCAGGAGCAAGATTTCGTCCCATATCTGTGGGTCTGGAAGGATTATATTTTTATCAGCCAATGTCACTGGATATTGGGATTTCTTTTCCAGGACCTTTTCCACTTGCTTCCCAAGAAATTAGCTCAAATCCAGATTTGTTATTGGCATACAGCACCACTACGCTGAGGTGATTAAGTGTAAATGCAGTGGAGTGGGTATAGGGGTTTACCACAACTTCAAAAATAGATAGTCTATATGCAGGCATGTGCATTATATAAACAAATTCTGAACAGTCCACAAGCTACAAAATATGCTAGTAAACAAAACTGCTGCTGCAAACTTATCACACATTATTCTTCTTACTATTTCTTTATTTACTAAATACATGTTATTTACAAGGCCCCTTATGAATTCATGCTTAGTCCACCGTTAACCTCTGTTTCTTTACTTCTATTTTCTTTCGTTGTTCATGCAAGGCCTAAACTGGACACAAACCGACAAAAAAAATTTCCATTGATAAACATTGAAAATTTACAGATCACATTTTCCTGACTTTGCCTGCTTGCTAGAGTTTGTTTTAAAGATATTTACTTTATATTTTGACATGTGACGTTAACAATGTGTTTTAATGGTTAGAGAGCTTTAACTTTTTGAATCTCACTATCTCCTGTCATTAAGTAGTTATTGTTCCACCGCTGCATAATTTCCCACAACTGTGAAAAGCTAAATAGATATTAGGGGGAAAATGCTTAACAAAAATCTATATTATCCATCAAAATTATAAAAAAAAAAAAGTAAAAATCAAATTCTGCCAAGCCTAAATGATGTACTGTGGTGTACTATGGGATGATTTACATGACTGAATGCACGAAATCTCCGTGCGATACTTTTGTGCCATACAGTTTAGCTGTACAATAATGCCTGAATTCTCCTATAAGTTTAATCAATATGTTTTCTGGTGGCTTGATCCAAAGGCTAGTGAAGTCAGCAAGGGAAGGTGTCTTTCCATTGACTTCAGTGCACTTTGGATTAGGCTCTTGATGCTTTTAGTTTCTGAGGTGAGAGTTGTATGTAATGGACTGAAATTGTAGATGGGTTGTTAAGTCTACACAAATAAAAATCTCCTAATTTAGGTTCTCTACAGTTGAGTGTCTTCCAGAACGTCATTTTATTCAGCAGTTGCCTGGTTGGACAGTCAGAAAGGTGACTGGTTACTCTTTTGTCTTCAGACTTATTTAACTGCTTAATGACTATAATTTAAACTCCATTTTATTCAGATTCCATATGATTGTGAAAGCGGCTTTGAAAGTATGCACAGAATTGCCCCCCCCCAATATACTTTAAAAAAAAACCACAAGTACAGCACTGCCTAGAATTATCTTGTCAATTAAATGTGCAAATCATTTTGAAATGAAGTGTCAAAAATGCACAGTGGATGAAAGACACCTTCAAGCGACAAGCCGTTATTAAAAGAGAAACGGAGAACTTCATGCAAACTGCTACTTACATGGCTATGATCAGACAAGTATACGACCATTGAAACATACAGCTTAGTCTCAGACAGACAATTTAACTTGCACTGAAGGGAAATCATTGCCAGAAAAGCACTGAGGCTGATTGTGCTGCCTTTTACACTGGCATAATTCTATTCATTTTATAGGGTTAGTCCTGTTTCACACCAGTGAAAATGAGAAAATCAGACTTCATGATCTTTAATTGCTAAAATTATAAACTGCAAAAGAGACACTCAACTCAGCACAATTCCATGCAACACATTCCAAGGGATTTTCAAATGATACATAGAACATGGCTAGAGAGGGGTTTACTTTGTCAATTTAAGGGAGGAAAGGAAGTAGATTTGCAAAAAGGTTGTAGATGCAAAATAGATTTCTGATACTAGGACAGAAAACATCATGTTGCCTCTATATGAATCCATGGTACACCCACATCTTGAATACTAGTGCAGATGTGGTCACCCCATCTCAAAAAAGATATTGAATTGGAAAAGGTTCAGAAAAGGGCAACAAAAATTATTAGGGGTATGGAACGGCTTCTGTATGAGGACAGATTAAAAAGACTGGGACTGTTCAGCTTGGAAAAGAGACAGCTACAGGGAGATATGATGGAAGTCTATAAATCATGAATGGTGTAGAGAAAGTAGATAAGGAAGCGTTGTTTACTACTTCTCACAACACAGAGCTAGGGGTCACCAAATGAAATTAATAGGCAGCAGGTTTAAAGCAAATAAAAGGAAGTATTTCTTCACACAACCTGTGGAACTCCTTGCCAGAGGATATTGTGAAGGCCAAGACCATGACAGAGTTCAAAAAAAGAACTAGATTAATTCATGGAGGATAGGTGCATCAATGGCTATTAGCCAGGATGGGCAGGAATGGTGTCCCTAGCCTCTGTTTGCCAGAAGCTGGGAATGGGTGACAGGGGATGGATCACTTGATTACCTGTTCTGTTCATTCCCTCTGGGGCACCTGGTACTGGCCACTGCCAGAAGACAGGATACTGGGCTAGATGAATCCTTGGTCTGACCCAGTATGGCCATTCTTATGTTCTTATACAGTAGCTATATCAACATCAGTGGAGTTGAGCCAACTCACATCTGAGCTGAAATTGTACTACAGAATTCTAGTACAAAGAGCACATAAAATCCTCAAACAAAAGAAGTAAATCACAAACAAGAGCCATACTCAATATGCCACATATTAAGACCAGCATGTACTAGTTTCCTGGTCCCTTCATCTTTCTTAGTATGGAAGTAGAACCCGAGTAAGCTATTTGCCCTGCCAGCAAGCTTATTCAATAAAAACAGTAGGGCCAGCCTTACAAACGGTGTGAGTTCCAGGAGAAGAGTTTTTGTTTGTCGGGGGAAGAAAGGGCATCAGAGGAAATCAGACCATAAATTGCCTCCTCTTCCAGTCCTGTTGTGGGGATGACATGAGTAGACTGGTGCTGGATTCTTTTCCTCCTCTTCCAGGGCCATTGCTGGAGAAGGAAACAGAGCTCAGCCATGAGCTGCAGAGCTTTCATGGCCTCCAAAAACCTCAGCCCCAACTGATCACTAGGGTCCTGCATTCATTAGCATGACAGGGTGTATCCTTATGTTCACCATTTTTACAATACTGTGATATACTTTATACAAAGTATGCCTTGTGAGATATCATTTGAAAAACTCACAATCTGCTGAACATTAGTGTCCTGGTAAAATGTGTGAGGAAACACTGTATGTAAAGTTATAAAATTCTACTGTTTAAGACATATTCCAAGTCTGGGGAAAGAACTTCAAACCAGTTCCCCAGAGACAAAAGGCTAGCCAGCACCTCAGCCAGGTGTCAACAAAATCAAATGGACTATTACTTGGTTAAGTGGCCATTCTTTGGCAGGAATAAGGGTCTGAGCGAGAAATTTACATATTGCCAGACAGACTTGCTGTCACCTGAACCCCCGTTGGAAATGATTTTCAAAGGAGATAAACGCTCTAAGAAGGGAAACAGAGGACACAAATCACCTCTCTCCCCTCATCTCTACTCACAGCATCAACAATATCTGAAAGATAAAGAAAGCATCTTTGAACTGGAGGAGGGGTCCTGGCTAAGAAGTCCAGCCATACTGCCATAAGCATAAAGCAAAGGGGTTTCTCCCACCATAAGTTCACTTAGGTTGTTAAGTATTAGTTTGCATTTTACCTTTTATTTCTATGTAACCTATTCTGACTTATGACTCATTACTTGTAATCACTTAAAATCTATCTTTCTATAGTTAATAAGCTTGTTTTAGCTAAATCAGTGTGTGTTTGGAACCTCCATTTGAGATAGCAGGGCTTGTGCATATACATTTCTATTAATAAAATGACAGGCTTTCTATGAGCTTGTCTTGTCCAGAAGGAAAGAACTGAGTAGTACAAGAAGCACATTTCTTTGGACAAATCTGGGGCTGGGAATTTGCTGGTTTCACTCTGCAATATAATTCAGGACTGGCTGACCTACAGCACTAGTATAACTCAGCTGGGAGTAATTGACATGCTAGAGGCTGTGTTTGAGCAGTTGTTCTCAGAGCACAGCAGTGTAAAAGGCACCCAAGGTTGGAGAATTGAGGTGACACTGCTCTTCAGCAGTCCAGATTGTACCCTGGGGAATGTCACAAATTGGAAAGTGGGTTTTGTTTAAAACCATGCTTGCCAGAATTGACGTTGACCAGCTAACACTTTTTTAAAGGTGTTAAGTCCTTTCTAGCAGTAGCGGTTAAAGATATGTAGTTAAAGTGCGTGCAGAGGGGACGCTCAGAGTCATACAGTGTGTCTATCTATGTGACAAATATGGCACTTTCCTGCAATATACTGGACAAACCTTACTGAATTAAAAGTATCTTAGGAGTTCATTGTATCAAAAAGAAATGTTTATGTATTATTGTGGAATTTTATGTAATGTTTCCAGGGGTGGAGACATGGCAAATGTAAACCCTGGAAAGCGTTAGGAGCTTCAAAAGACTATTGCAAATAGCATGCCAGACAAGAATGCACTTTAAAGTTGAATGGATTTCCTCAGGAAATCTTTAGGAGGTGTGTGTAAATGTACCCCCACCACTAATGCAACAACTCACCCTTTTGAAGCTTCACCCTAAGGTGGGGACCTTTGACTGCTGATCACCTGGTACATGAAGATGCAATTAGAGGCCCAATGAACAATTAAGGGTGTGCTGGGTCTGAGCCAAGGCGGTTATGAACTTTGTAACGTCACAGAAAACCCTTGGTGAGGTTTGAAGGACTGACTCTGAGCCAAGCCCTTGTTGGAGTAGGGGTGATTACGGATAAGCTTTTTAGTATGCATGGAGGCTCTTATTTTTTCCTCTGTAATGCATTAACCTTATGAATAAGTGTGCTTGCTTAGGAAAAGCTGTGTGGTACCTTATAATTGTGAGCAATTATGCTGTTTGTAGCCTCTGAAGGGAATGCAAAGCTGGCCTGTTTAGGCAGTCTGACTTGCTGGGGAATTCACAGCATAGGCAGAGAACCATGCAGCCTGGAAGGACCCCACTCAGTAGGAAAAGAGACACAGATCTCCACCCAAGAGACGTGATGACTGAGGAGCCTGGAGCCTAGAGTGGACACCCTTCCTGGACCACAATGGGGAAAGAGAGGTGCATTTGCCCGGAGATGTGACAGCCTACATTAGCACTTTTCAGGAAGTCTCTCACTGGTAGGAGTGCTAGGTAAGCCATCAGTGTTTTTTCAGCATGTTGTCTAGGCACATTCTGAGTCACAAAAATAATAACTATGGGTCTAAGCCTGAAGTCTTTACTCAAGCAAAATCCCATTGTATCAATGGAAATTCCCATTAAAGACAATGGGATGGACTTCTGCCTGAGCCAGGACTTTGGGACTAGGTCCTTGGCCCAGGCAACTTGACTCTTAGCTTTGGTCTTCACTGGTTTCTCATGTGCTGTGCTAGACAGTGCTGGCAAGAAGTCATTCTTGCCTTTGGACAGAGGATCCTAAACAGGGGTAGATGTAAAGAGCTCTCTTCTTCGAGGACAAAGGTTAGTTGACCTATCCAGGAAAAGACTGTGTGAATTTCACAAAAAAAAAAAAAAAAAAAAAAAACAGTCTTGCACAATAAGAATCTCTGTTAAAGCCAGCTTGGAAAAAGGGACAATTGTATTAAAACAACATAATATGGAAGCAGATTTAGCCTTAATTCAAATATTAATCTAGACAGCTAGAGACTTACTGGTATGAAAAGAGAAGTTAGAAATAGCATGTTCTATCAGCAGGTCATGATCTACTAAAGTTTGGCCACAGCTTCCTTGCTGATAAGCTGCCATTCACACGTCAGTCTCAAGCATGGCTCTACTAAAAAGCTTCGCTGCTTGAACTATAGTGGTAGAGTTCAAGTGGCAAATTCCCCTCCTCTAACGTGGATGCAATTATATCAATATAAAACAGTATACTGGTATAGCTTATTCCAGCCTGGGGAGCAAAATAAGCTATACAGTATAAGGCACATAATGTCAGGAGGGGGTGCCTTTGTCTGTCAGTGCCCCCTTGCAGGGGAATGGGGACCTACACCAATCTAAATCCATGCCACCACACCCAATTCTGCATTTGTCAAGGCCCTGTTATGACCCAGCCCTCTAGCTGGGTCATTAATGGTCTCTGCCCCCTTCAAGGTGATGGAGGGTCAGAAGTCCCATGACTGTAGGGGGGGCTAGTCAGCCCCAGGTCTCCTGGGTTCAGTGCCTTCTTCTCCAGAGTCCTTGGCTAGAGCCAATAGGGGAGCCCAGTCCCACTCTCTCCACTGGGTTCCAGTTCAGGCCCCTTGTTGGGAGCTGCCAGAACTAATCCTTCTCAGCCCCTTTCTGCTCCCTGAGCTACTTCCTACCTTTCCTCCTCTGTAGGCCTCCCTCTTTGGAGTGTTGGCTTGTCCCTCAGCTTCTCCTCACACAGCTGGAAGGACACCTCTCTGACAGCTTCCATTCTCCTCAAGAGTCCCCCTCTAACAGAGGTTCTTAGCCTTTTATCAGACAAAGGTGCTTTCCTGCCTAATTAACTGCCTCCTAGTGACTCAGTGAGTTAACGACTCCCAGGAGAACCTGAACTAGCTCATTCCCCCTTGTGGAGCCTGTCAGGGGTAGGCTGGGCCCCTGACCCCTTCAGAGAGCCCTCTGACGGACACCATTATACCAGTATAATTGCACCCACACTAGGGTTTGTGTCGGTATTACTGATACAGTTAAAAACATACATACCTTACTGACATAGCCACACCAGTATCACTTTTCTAGTGTCAACCAGGCCCGTGTCCCACTATTGTAGAAAGTGCCAATAGCTTCCTTTTGTCAGAGAGACTTCCCTGGTATATCAACAAGTATTTTAAAACATTAGTTTTATTACAGTAGCACTTAGAGGCCCAAGCCCCTTGTGCTAGGCACTGTGCAAACATAACAAAAAGACAATCTCTGCCCCAAAAATCTTATCGTCAGTGCTAGCCTGCCTTTCCATTCTGATTATGTCATTATTAGGTTGTGCATATAGGATCCAAACACAGGTTACTGCCCCAAGATAAGTATATCTTGTTTTCCTTCTCCTCTACCTTCCCACTTTAATTTCAAAAGCTATATTGAACTCAGACTAGAGTCACTGAGCCACACATTCCATGGTCATTGCTTAATCCTGGCTCAGAGGAAAGGCCACCTCTAGATCTATTCTTGTCCAGCCAAAACTAAACCACTTTTCCACTCTCACCCCCGATATACCTGTCCTTCCTGGAAGAGAGCTTTTAGAATGCCGATTAGGCTTTCATGGACCTGTCTCAGGGTTTTACTGGAAGCAATTCGTCATACATCCTCTGTCGATCCTGAATTTACAGAGACAGGCACATACTTTTCAGTAACACCCTGAGCTTGATTCACCTCCACTAGCACAAGGGAGTGCACGTTACAGACCTCTGTGATAGATGCACCAGCAGGGACATTTAACTCAAAGAAGATGACACCGGATTCACTGCCACCCTCCTTTGCGAGTTCTGCCAAGGGAGGGAGCTTTATATGCCAGCAGGGATCTGAATCAGTGCATTTTCCAGGTGCCCCTGCCATGATCCCGCTCCACCAAAGGGCCTAAAGCCCACTGAAGTTACGCAAAGATTCCCATTGAATTCAGTGGGCTTGGATCATGTCCTTTGCTGGCAGCACTGCCAGGTCCTGGCCCTCTCCCTTTACAAGTTGCAAATACTACAGTAGAGTTCTCCAATAAAAACACACCGTATTTTATATGTAAATGAGTTTAATGAAACATTTTTATTCACATCAGGTTTGGAACAAAATTAACAAACTGAAATATGGAGCCTAACCTACACAGGCAAGGCACCTCTTTAAATGGTGCCTGCTAGAAACACTTTTCGTATGAGGTCTCTTACTGATTATAAAAAGAGGAAGAAGAAGTTTTCTGCATTATTACACAAACACAGGAAATGGAAATTCAGTCAGGGGCTCTTATCATACAACAGACAGTCTCTCTTTGTATTGGATACTTTACCCACATTTTTCAGCTCAACTTGAATTACATTTGGAGAAAATACTGATTAACAGATGAGCTGTTCTCTGCTCGATCATCATAGAAATAAAGGGTGTTTTCAAACTAATGCATAGTTTTTCCAAAACCAGGCATTAGCTTCCTAAATATCAAAGGGAAGCAGCGTGGCATCGTCGACAGGGTTAATTAATGTTCATAAAGTGTCTAGAGATTGTTGGATAAGAATTACATATGTATAAAGATTTCACACTGGACAACTTCTCTTATTATGCAAGAACCCTGTTTGGTGATCAAAGGGCAATAATGTAGCTAAATTGGTAACCAGCAATGTAGCACTCAGCCAACACCTTTCAAAGTACACAACATGGCAAAGCATAGAATTATGGGACATCTACCTGTGCTTGGTGGCTGCTGTAATAGGCCAAGATTGAGAATAAGTTATAATCACAGTATGCCAAATAAATACTGTACTGCTTTGTGCAAACACAGTTTGTTTACACCAAAAACATGAGGGAACCTGGTAAAACCTGTTAAAGCTAATGTTGATAAGCCGTTTCTGTCTTCATCATAACTTTCCACATTTATCTTTGAGACTGAAATTTTCCATCCTTGGCCTCTGCACAAAAGTGAATCTCCCATCTTTTAAAAGTGATGGGAGAGTGGTAAAATATATCCATACTTCAAAAGTGGCTATAATAATAAAAGCAATTGGAGTTTGAAGCTTGGCAAGGACACAGTACTCAGTGAGGTCTACTACCATTCTAGTCTTTTAAGCAAAGATAACAAGCATTGAAAGTTTCTGCACAAGCTAAGGTTTTCCCCCTTATAAAGCCTAATGGAAGCTCCATCCTTTTTTGACATATCGACTTCAATGGGACTAGCATACTCACAAGCTTAAAGATAAGCACATACTAGAGTGCTTCCTCAAACTGGACCCTCCTGGTAGCATGAGGGCATATCATGATTCCCCTGAGTGTGCCCTTGCAGCTGGTAGGCTTATTGTCTCCCTTTCTCCTCAAAGACTCCAACATAAGTTCTCTTCCATCCAAAATTACCTTGACTTGGAGTTGGTTTGTTATCCCACATAGTGCAAGCAGTCCTTGAAAGCCCAAGACACATTCTGTTTCTCCCACACAGTGCACATAGTGTATGTAGCTAAGAAACTGTTATAACTTTGTTTTCACTGTACTGAGCCTTTAAATTTCCAAGGAATATCCATCTCCAGGAGCAGCTGCTGTTCTGTGAGGCACAGCATGTTACAGAGGAGATAAACTATGGTTTCCTACAGGATCTGAACTATGTTATATTCTTTTTTGTTGCATCCTTTCATCCAAAATAAGTCACTCAGAGTAAAAGAGCAGCAGTTGCTCTTTGAAAAAACTGTTGTTACTGAACTTTGTTACTGTATAAGTGCACTGACAGCTCCTGTCTGCCTGGGGAGCTAACCAAGATTTTGAGTTTTCCCTCATTACAATTCCAACGTTGAAGAGTGGGTCATTTATGTTGCTGAGGAGCAGTTGCTCTTGCAACCTTGCTCCACCATTTGCAGGGTCTCAGTCAATTAGGGAGGAGCAACTGAGAGTTACCAAAAGAAACTACAGCATTTGCTCAAGAAACTCCCTGAAAAAGCACAAGATCAAATCCGCACAGACACGCCCCTGGAACCTCGACCTGGGATATTCTGTCTACTACCCAAGAGCCATAAACCTGGAAATCCTGGGCGCCCCATCATCTCAGCCATTGGCACCCTGACATCAGGATTGTCTGGCTATGTAGACTCCCTCCTCAGGCCCTACGCTACCAGTATTCCCAGCTATCTTCGAGACACCACTGAATTCCTGAGGAAACTACAATCCATCGGTGATCTTCCTGAAAAACACCATCCTGGCCACTATGGATGTAGAAGCCCTCTACACCAACATTCCACACAAAGATGGACTACAAGCCGTCAAGAACACTATCCCTGATAATGTCACGGCTAACCTGGTGGCTGAACTTTGTGACTTTGTCCTTACCCATAACTATTTTACATTTGGGAACAATGTATACCTTCAAATAAGCGGCACTTCTGTGGGTACCCGCATGGCCCCACAGTATGCCAACATTTTTATGGCTGACTTAGAACAACGCTTCCTCAGCTCTCGTCCCCTAATGCCCCTACTCTATTTGCGCTATATTGATGACATCTTCATCATCTGGACCCATGGAAAAGAAGCCCTTGAGGAATTCCACCATGATTTCAAGAATTTCCATCCCACCATCAACCTCAGCCTGGACCAGTCCACACAAGAGATCCACTTCCTGGACACTACAGTGCTAATAAACAATGGTCACATAAACACCACCCTATACCGGAAACCTACTGACCGCTATTCCTACCTACATGCCTCCAGCTTTCACCCTGACCACACCACACGATCCATCGTCTACAGCCAAGCTCTGCGATACAACCGCATTTGCTCCAACCCCTCAGACAGAGACAAACACTTACAAGATCTCTATCAAGCATTCTTACAACTACAATACGCACCTGTGGAAGTGAAGAAAAAGATTGATAGAGCCAGAAGAGTTCCCAGAAGTCACCTACTACAGGACAGGCCTAACAAAGAAAATAACAGAACGCCACTAGCCGTCACCTTCAGCCCCCAACTAAAACCCCTCCAACGCATTATTAAGGATCTACAACCTATCCTGAAGGATGACCCAACACTCTCACAAATCTTAGGAGACAGGCCAGTCCTTGCCTACAGACAGCCCCCCAACCTGAAGCGAATACTCACCAGCAACCACATACCACACAACAGAACCACTAACCCAGGAACCGATCCTTGCAACAAAGCCCGTTGCCAACTGTGCCCACATATCTATTCAGGGGACACCATCACAGCGCCTAATAACATCAGCCACACTATCAGAGGCTCGTTCACCTGCACATCTACCAATGTGATATATGCCATCATGTGCCAGCAATGCCCCTCTGCCATGTACATTGGTCAAACTGGACAGTCTCTACGTAAAAGAATAAATGGACACAAATCAGATGTCAAGAATTATAACATTCATAAACCAGTCAGAGAACACTTCAATCTCTCTGGTCACGCGATTACAGACATGAAAGTTGCGATATTACAACAGAAAAACTTCAAAACCAGACTCCAGCGAGAGACTGTTGAATTGGAATTCATTTGCAAATTGGATACAATTAACTTAGGCTTGAATAGAGACTGGGAGTGGCTAAATCATTATGCAAGGTAACCTATTTCCCCTTGTTTTTTCCTACCCCCCCCCCCCAGACGTTCTTGTTAAACCCTGGATTTGTGCTGGAAATGGCCCACCTTGATTATCGTACACATTGTAAGGAGAGTGATCACTTTAGATAAGCTATTACCAACAGGAGAGTGGGTTTGTGTGTGTGAAAAAGGGGGGGGGGGAGAAAACCTGGATTTGTGCTGGAAATGGCCCACCTTGATTATCATACACATTGTAAGGAGAGTGATCACTTTAGATAAGCTATTACCAGCAGGAGAGTGGGGTGGGGGGAGAGAAAACCTTTCGTAGTGGTAAACACCCATTTTTTCATGGTTTGTATGTATAAAAGCATCTTCTGTATTTTCCACAGTATGCATCCGATGAGTGAGCTGTAGCTCACGAAAGCTTATGCTCAAATAAATTGGTTAGTCTCTAAGGTGCCACAAGTACTCCTTTTCTTTTTGCGGATACAGTTTGTGATCCTCTTCTGCCGCACTGATGAGAAGGAGCCCTTCTCATGCAACATTGCGTAGGAGAAACACAAGTGGTCCATGCTCTTTTAACAGGTTTTCTTCTTCAAATTATTTAGTTAGTTACATATATATGAATGATATTTGGGGAGTTTTTAATTAGGTTTAAATCATTGGGTGAAACAAAAGCAACTTCTATGTTCAGGTGGAAAGCCAAACCCGTATTTTTTAAAATGAAATGTTTGGGTTTAATCATTTAAAAAAAATGAATTACTGCAATTACTTAGGTTTATTACCGGAAGCAGTTGATATGCATGGCCTGTTATGCTATTTCATTCAGGGGCCTGAAAGCGTGTTTACATCTGTATTGTATGTTGACATTGCAAGATGTACTTCACCAAGTAAAGAGCACTGATGCCATTAAGAATTTGAATAGAAATTGGAGTCAAGAGCCTTATTCTGCAAACGTTCACTAGTGTAAGCAGTGTTTGGTACTGTGCGTAGTTCATTTCAATGTAGCTAACAGTAAGCACTGCCCTTAGAAGAGGCTAATCATTAGAGGTGAGATCACTTTAGAGGCTGAAATTGGGTTTAATCCTTAAAGTACCGGCCCTAGTTATAATATAGTCAGTAGTCATTCCACATATCCCACTTTGCAGGAGTGCTGTGAGGATAAGGCTTGGGAGATGTTCAGATACCACAGTGATAAGGACGATATAAGTACTTAGATAGACACACTGGCAGAGAGCAATATGGGGAAGTTTGCAGTGCAGCTGACTGTCTTGTGGAGTAGAAGGCTTTGTTTTCTGAACCTGGGAAACTTCATAAACACTAGCATAATTTTAGCTATTGGTTAAAACCATTTCCTTTCTGTTTGCGAATCTTGTCTCCACCCTGCCACCTCCACCCCGAAGTGTTATATATGAAAGCTGTACACTGAGGTCTTTGGCAGTGCTTGTAAATCATAGAATCATAGAATCATAGAATATCAGGGTTGGAAGGGACCTCAGGAGGTCATCTAGTCCAACCCCCTGCTCAAAGCAGGACCAATCCCCAATTAAATCATCCCAGCCAGGGCTTTGTCAAGCCTGACCTTAAAAACTTCTAAGGAAGGAGATTCTACCACCTCCCTAGGTAACACATTCCAGTGTTTCACCACCCTCTTGGTGAAAAAGTTTTTCCTAATATCCAACCTAAACCTCCCCCACTGCAACTTGAGACCATTACTCCTTGTCCTGTCCTCTTCTACCACTGAGAATAGTCTAGAACCATCGTCTCTGGAACCACTTCTCAGGTAGTTGAAAGTAGTTATCAAATCCCCCCTCATTCTTCTCTTCTGCAGACTAAACAATCCCAGTTCCCTCAGCCTCTCCTCATAAGTCATGTGTTCCAGTCCCCTAATCATTTTTATTGCCCTTCGCTGGACTCTCTCCAATTTTTCCACATCCTTCTTGTAGTGTGGGGCCCAAAACTGGACACAGTACTCCAGATGAGGCCTCACGAATGTCAAATAGAGGGGAACGATCACGTCCCTCGATCTGCTCGCTATGCCCCTACATGTACATCCCAAAATGCCATTGGCCTTCTTGGCAACAAGGGCACACTGCTGACTCATATCCAGCTTCTCGTCCACTGTCACCCCTAGGTCCTTTTCCGCAGAACTGCTGCCTAGCCATTCGGTCCCTAGTCTGTGGCGATGCATTGGGTTCTTCCGTCCTAAGTGCAGGACCCTGCACTTATCCTTATTGAACCTCATCAGATTTCTTTTGGCCCAATCCTCCAATTTGTCTAGGTCCCTCTGTATCCTATCCCTGCCCTCCAGCGTATCTACCACTCCTCCTAGTTTAGTATCATCCGCAAATTTACGGAGGGTGCAATCCACAGCATCCTCCAGATCATTTATGAAGATATTGAACAAAACCGGCCCCAGGACCGACCCCTGGGGCACTCCACTTGATAACATGCTATGGAAAGATGCATAGGTACAGTGATGCCAATGCTCGTGATATTAGGTTTGTCTTAAAGCCCCAGCTCCTGAATATATGTGACTACGACATCTCAACTTTCATTTAATTTTTGTCCAGCCCTTGTGGTGGCACAGAAAAGCTTGAAAACACAAACCTGAATGGCTCCAACACTGGAAGACAAACAAAATGTTATTTTTCAACCAATCTTTTCAACCAATCTTTTGATTTTCGGGGCCTGACTCATGATTTTTGAACATGTGGCATTGGTGTTATTGACCCACGTAGAATAACAACACAGGGGGGTGGATAAGTCATAAATGTCCTGCAGCCGTGTTGAGGGAGAGACAGGGTTGCTGGAACAATTTGTATAGTGGGGGTTCTGAGAGCCATTGAACCAAACTGTGAACCCTGTATATGGTGGAAACCTCTTCAAGTCAGAGGGTGCTCCAGCACCCCCAGTTCCAGCACCTATGGAGAGAGATTTTTTTGGGGGGGGAGGTAAGTTTCCTCAAAGGACTGTGGGTTAATGGTGCTGTCCTGCAGTGTTATTTGGGAGGAAATGTGAGTGCTGTCTCTGACTTTACCCCGACGGGTGTGCATGTAGGGATGGGTGACAGTGAATCCTGTGCCACTCAGGCCTTGTCTACACTACAAATGCTTTACCAGCATAGCTATACCAGCAGATTCCCCCTAGTATAGACACAGCTTATGCCAGCATATGGAGTTTTTCCTGCGGGTAGAGTAACACCATCTCCCCGAACAAGGCTAGCTATGCGATGGGGGCACCCTCCTGTTGGCATGGCAGTGCCTACATTAGGGATGTTGCTGGCACAGCTGCTTCTACACTGGGCATGTTGCCACTGGGGGTGTGGTCGGCACAGCTCTGTCTATGCCATGGGGCAATGGCGGCTGCAGGGCCGTGGCTGTGCCGGGGTGTGTGTACGTGCAGCGGCGGCAGGGCTGTGTCGGGCAGCGTAGCCTGGTCTCAGTCGTTTGCCTCATGGCTGTAGCACCAGACTGGAGCTGCCTGATGGCCACTGTGGCCCCCCACCCCCAGTCCCTCAGCTGCACCCGGGACCAGGACTCAGCAGGGACCTGCCCCATTGGGCCTGATCCTGCAACGGCGGGAGCTGGGGTTCACTCTGCACCTGTCAGGCCCGGGCCCCAGTGGGGCTCCCCCGCAGCAGTTCAGTGGGAGCCGGGCCCCGTTGCAGGATCGGGCCCATGGAAGCCAACGGCACAACAGCCAGTGCCCTCGCAGGGCGCAGGATCGGGCCCTGCACGAGCTGAAGCCCTCATCGCAGCGCGCCCCCGCCTCGCGGCCGCGCGCACTAGTTGCTAAGGCCTGGAACTGGAGGTGTGTCCGTGTGTGTCCCCGGCCGGCCAATCGCAGGCAGCTGTCGTCACCGCCGACCAATCTCAGACTCGGAACAACAACAACATCGAGAAGGAAGGAGGGGGACGGCTCTATCCAATCAGCGAGCAGGATTCACGGACCAATCAGCGCGCAGGACGATTTGGGCGGACTTTTCAAAACGGAAAAAAAATCTCCGGTCCCTTTAAAAGTGTGATTCGATTTAGTTTCCGTCTCCTTCCGCGTCCGCAGCTGGGTAAATACCCGGAGAAAGCTCTCTGCCAGGGAGGGAGTGGTGTGCGCCCGGGCGCTGCCTGGGGACAGCTGACAGCCTCACTGAGCGCGGTGGTTGCCCTCTCGGCCTCTTTGTCTACCACTCCCCCAGGGGGACTCTTTAACCTCCCTTCCCCCTGCCTGACATTTCACCGGCCGGACCTGCCCGAGATCACTCCGCCCGGGAACATCTGCGACTCCGGAGAAACAAAAACAAGGGGGCGGGGCGGGTCACGTGACGGGGCTGAGCGGAGGGGACGGAGAGCCAGCCAGCCGAGCCGAGCCGAGCCGCCTCCATTTTGCTGTGGCCTCAGCTGCCCCTCGCTCGGCGCCCGCGGGGAAGGTGGCGGCGATGGTGCTGCTGCCGCCCGTGCAGTGAGTGCGGGCGGGGCGGGCGGCCGGGGCTGCGCGGGCCGCGCGCGGGTGACGGTCGCCGCCTGGATGCGGGGCTGGGATCGGGGCCGCTGCGCGATTCTGCGGTGACAAGAGGCTGGAATCGCCCCCCGCCCCGAGCTCCGCTTCACCCCCCCGCCCCCGGGCCCGCTTCTCCGGCCGGGGGGGGAACAGCGCTGCGGAGAGGTATTAGGGGCCGCCCCGGGAGCGGTGGGGGCAGGGGCTGGTGGAGGGGGGAAGGAGCGAGCCGTTGGTGGTGGGGAGCAAGAGAGGGGGCTGAGAGCAGTCGCGGGGGGGGGAGGGGGAGCTGTTGGTGCTGGGGGGAAGGGGGCTGGAAAAGGAAAGGGGGGGGTTGGAGCAGTCGCTGGCAGGAAGGGGGAGCCGTTTCGGCTGGGGAGGAGGGGGGTGGGAAAAGGGGAGTGGGGGAAGGGCCTCCTTCTGCTGGGCCCCGGAGCTTTGTGTTGTGCTCCCTCCCTGCTTATGTGTCTGAGAACTGGTGGCACCCTAGTCGGGACCCCTTTGTGTGGGGCACTGTGCGAAGGCAGAGCTGTCTGCCCCAGTGCCTCCTACCCCATAGCTGGGTCTGGCTTTCTTAGGGCTGCTGAGCCACCTCCCTTTGTTTTGTTTCTCTTTCCCTCTCGTCCTCTCTCCTTGTGATAAGTTTCAGTTATTGAACAAAGACGCCCCCCCCTTCCCCCGCAGGCCATGGTGGGTGACTGGTGATTTAAGTGTATAAAGAGCCTGATCACTTCAATGTACTGATTCAATGATTTCTAAAACATATCTAGATTAGATGGGGAGAGTCTGGCAAAAATTAAACCTTGAGATGGTTTGAGTAGAGAAGTTTCAGAGAGGCAGCAGTGTTAGTCTGTATTGGCAAAAAAAACCAAGGCGTACTTGTGGCACCTTAGAGAGTGACAAATTTATTTGCGCATAAGCTTTCATGGGCTAAAACCCACTTCATCGGATGCGTGCAGTGGAAAATACAGTAGGAAGATATATATATATATATATACACACACACACAGAGAACATGAAAAAATGGGTGTTGCCATACCAGCTGTAAGGAGACTAATCCATTAAGGTGGGCTATTATCAGGAGGAGAAAAAAACCTTTTGTAGTGATAATCAGGATGGCCCGTTTTGAACAAAAAGAAAAGGAGTACTTGTGGCACCTTAGAGACTAACCAATTTATTTGCGCATAAGCTTTCGTGAGCTACAGCTCACTTCATTGGATGCATACTGTGGAAAGTGTAGAAGATCTTATTATATACACATAAAGCATGAAAAAATACCTCCTCCCACCCCACTCTCCTGCTGGTAATAGCTTATCTAAAGTGATCACTCTCCTTACAATGTGTATGATAATCAAGTTGGGCCATTTCCAGCACAAATCCAGGTTTTCTCACCCCCCCCCCCCCAAATCACTGCTGGTAATTATGCAAGGTAGCCTATTTCCCCTTGTCCCCCCCCCCCCCCCCGACGTTCTTGTTAAACCCTGGATTTGTGTTGGAAATGGCCCATCTTGATTGTCATACACAATGTAAGGAGAGGTTTCAGAGTAACAGCCGTGTTAGTCTGTATTCGCAAAAAGAAAAGGAGTACTTGTGGCACCTTAGAGACTAACCAATTTATTTGAGCATGAGCTTTCGTGAGCTACAGCATCCGATGAAGTGAGCTGTAGCTCACGAAAGCTCATGCTCAAATGTAAGGAGAGTGGTCACTTTGGATAAGCTATTACCAGCAAGAGAGTGAGCTTGTGGGGGGGGGGTGAGAAAACCTGGATTTGTGTTGGAAATAGCCCACCTTGATTATCATACACATTGTAAGGAGAGTGATCACTTTAGATAAGCTATTACCAGCAGGAGAGTGGGGTGGGAGGAGGTATTTTTTCATGCTTTATGTGTATATAATATTTTCTACACTTTCCACAGTATGCATCCGATGAAGTGAGCTGTAGCTCACGAAAGCTTATGCTCAAATAAATTGGTTAGTCTCTAAGGTGCCACAAGTACTCCTTTTCTTTTTGCGAATACAGACTAACACGGCTGTTACAAACCATTTCAAACAGTTGACAAGAAGGTGTGAGTAACAGTGGGGGGAAAATTAGCATGGGGAAATAGTTTTTACTTTGTGTAATGACCCATCCACTCCCAGTCTTTATTCAAGGCTAATTTAATGGTGTCCAGTTTGCAGATTAATTCCAATTCTGCAGTTTCTCGTTGGAGTCTGTTTTTGAAGTTTTTTTTGTAGGAGAATTGCAACTTTTACGTCTGAAATTGAGTGACCAGGGAGGTTGAAGTGTTCTCCGACTTATGCCCAATTAAATTTTTAGTCTCTAAGGTGCCACAAGTACTCCTCGTTTTTTGGTTTGTGTTTTGTTTTGTTTTTGAGTAGAGAGTGGCCAGAAGCCATTGTGTGTCTCCAACCACCTAACCGAAATGCAGTGTGATTAATTTCTGTAAGGCATTGAACTGTTGCTGCTGAACCTCCCTCTCCAGCATTATTGTTTTCTTTAATAACAAATCAGGTCAGAGCTCTCCCTGGGTCAGTGTAAGAGACAACACCCCAAACCCAACAGCAATTGCCAAACCCACCCACACTGTCACAGGAGCGACTCCTCTCTTCTCTCCCCTCCCTCTTCAGGGTGGGAAGTGTATATCACCATCTTCTCCCAATTCATCCCAGTCTCCTTTCCCCATAGAAGGGTAGGACTAAGTACACCACCCTAAGCTTTTTCTCAAGTGAAGACAGAATGTTTCACTGGCAAGACAAGGGGAATAAGTGTTGCTAAAGTTGGACTTGGAATCTTTCACACTGGTATTTGAGGCTGTAGATCCTGTCTGACTCCATTGTTTAATTTTCATTCAATGGCAAGCTACCTAACACTGAGATTTGTTTTCCTATTAAGATGAAGGATTTGGGGGCTGAAGAACAAATGAGCAATGAAGCTTTCTGGCTGTTCAAGCAGTTAAATCTACATTTGGAGCAAGAATTGAAGTTTCAACCTCGGGAGAAGGGCCTGAGCCTGATTGAGCGCACTGTTGAGGTGAGGAGCAGGAGGAGAGCTTTGGCTGTAGGGGTGGAAGAGTTAATTATTCATGAGGTTGATCCATTGCAATGAGAACTAGCTGTGTAACTATCAAAAGCTCTGCTGTAGTTTTACACTAGGGAATTGCAGTACACGAAGATAAATAGTAAAGCAAAGCGATGCTGTTAGTTCAGATTTAATACACAACTTGGGTTTTATAGAAACTTGTAGGAAACTGAATACCAGTAGAAACACATGTCTTTTAAAAATCCCATTATCATTTTTTTCTATATAAACATCCTTTTTATGTGTTTGTGGAGGTATTTTAATTTAAAATAAATGTATACATTATGTGCCATGAACTGTCTTTAAATTCCAACACTTAAATCCACTAGATATCTTCATTAATAGAAGAACTAGTTAAAAAAATAAGGTGAGTTTTGTATCTGCATCTGATCTGTGATGTGCAAAAATGGTCTGTGGATAGCTGTAGATTTGCAGGGCTCTAGAGATGCTTTCCTGAGTTGGAGTCTAATGCCCTAATCCATCTGGGCAGACTCCCGCTGAACTCAGTCAGCAGGTACAGAGCCCCACTGATTTCAATATGAAGTTAATAGCTTAGGTAAAGAAACTTATTTTAGTATATTAATGTTTCTATCTTGATTGTGTGCCTTCAGGTACAGAAGCTATTGATGGATTCTTGTAGATTTTAATGATATGCTTAAGTCGTAGTGCTTTATGTCTTCAAAGCACTGTACAAACAACTAGAACAGTTCTTGGGGTTGTAAACTACTGGGGTATCTTGACAAATTAGGCAGTGGAGACAGATAATTAAGGGTAATGGGCTTCGAAAATACATTTAACCAAAGACATGTGAAGTGTCATCCCATGTAATTTAATATTTTAATGATCTCTGTAGAACTGACCCAATGAGCTTTTCTGAATTTCAGCTGAATATGGAATACTTTAACTGGATACTATAAAGAGGAATTTTGATGAGTAATCTGTATTATTCCACAGGTAGCTCCAGGGGCACCCCTATCTAGATGCCTACAAATCATATGTCTACAGTGGTCCCTCCATACAAGCAGGGCTCATAATGGGTTTAATTTTTGCATTCTGGTGGAGTGTAGGAGGAACTCCATTTAATACAGGAATTTTTCTGCAGCCTTTGCCCACACCCTGCGGTCAGGGCTTGTTCTGTTTATATATATTTTGGTAACAATTGTCTTTTAAAAACAAATGCATATTATAAATGTGGTTATACTGGATTTTGTACTAAGTTGACTTGGAAGGTTTGGCCTTCAGTCCAAACACCATGGGTTTGTTGTGAGGCTCTGTAGGATAACTTACCCCTTGTTCGGTAAATTAAAAAATCCACTGTTTTCACAATGTACTTCTTTTAAGAGACTATTTGCCATCTGCTTGCCTACTTCTAAAACAGATGACACTGCATTATATAGTGTTGGTAAATGCTGATTTTGCTCATTTCATTGCAGAATGAAAACACTTTATGTCCAAGACTAAGGAATGCCAAGGTTGAAGATCTATGGAGTCTGACCAGTTTTTTTGGATTTACAACTGAAACGTTTGTCCTGGCTGTCAACATTCTGGACAGATTCTTGGCTCTTATGAAGGTATCTTGAATGGGGAAGAAGTACTACTATGGCAAAGATCCTTGTGTTGAATATGCAAACTTCCTGTTTTGTTTTACATTCATGAGGTTTGCTTTGAACGAAGGTAAAAAACAATCGAGATTCTTTAATAAACAACTGTAATTCCTGTGTCCTGGTTAGCAACATCCTGTGATAGCTCCTACTTCCTAGATCAGAAGTGGGTAGGTCACTTCACGACAGATAAGATTCTTAGAGTGACTATCCGATATTTATATGGTATCATAACTTTGCACATAACTCTACATAGGTAAACAAAAAATATGGTTCTGGTTCTTGCCTTTAAAAGCCTATAATGTTCATGAAATAAGATGAGTCACAATATTTTGCAAACTAATCTTGGAGTATTGAGAGATCTATATAACTGTGGCCAACCTATATGTAGTATTAATGTATGGTCCAGTGGAACTGCTTCAAGAATGCATTGCTGGACTATTCTCAGTAGAGGGGGCTCAGATATGGAAATGATTCCCCCCTATGGCCTCTGGAGGCTGTGCATTTCAGGATTTGTATTAGTGAACTTTTTTTTTCTTCCTAATTTTCTTCCTTATTTTTTTGTTATACTGATATCACTTTGCAGGTACCTTTCTAGTGAAACTACCTTGACAAAGTGCATTTTATATATAGGATTTGGTTAGACAGGCATCATGTACCAGTAAATGCAGTCTAAATCTTTTACTTAATGTTTATATTGTAGTAGTGCCTAGAGGTCTCAACCAGGCTAAATCTCTGTTTAGCTGGGTGTTGTATGAACATACATGACAGTCCTACCCAAAAGAATTTGCAGCCTGAAGCATTTCATGTTTTGTGTTTAACTGAAGGTTGTGTGGCTTTTAAACATGGTACTTCCGTAGTAACATCATGTGGGTCACTAGGTTGTCACAGGTGTAACAATTGATAAATGTTGTGGGTTTTTTTTTTTTCAGGTGAAACCTAAGCATTTATCTTGCATTGGAGTCTGTTGTTTTCAACTGGCTTCCCAAGTCATTGAAGAGGAATGCAATATTCCGTCCACTCATGATGTCATCCGGATTAGCCAATGTAAATGCACTGTTTCCGACCTGAAACGGATGGAAAAAATAATTTCGGAAAAACTGCACTTTGAATTTAAAGCTACTACTGCCTTAACCTTTTTGCACTTGTACCATACTATTGTACTCTGTCATACCTCAGAAAGGTAAGTGTAGTTACATATCCTATGCCATTATCTCCAATGATCTGTCATCGTTATAAGACCCTTTTTCCCCCTTTTAGAAGTCTCATTAAATTGAATTCTGACTTTAGCTTAAAAATCGCCATCTTTTAATCTTAGTTTTTACTTGAGTAGAAATGTTGTTCTCTTTTATTTTAGGAAAGAAATCCTGAACCTTGACAAATTGGAAGCACAGCTGAAAGCTTGCAACTGCCGATTAGTCTTCTCTAAAGCAAAAGTATGTACATTTAAATTGTTTTGCTTAGTAATTCATAACTGGATTTTGATTTGTGTATGCTAAGTGTGTTTTTTGTACTTCCAGCCATCCATATTGGCCTTGTGTCTTCTCACTCTGGAAGTTCAGACTTTAAAATCCATTGAGCTGTTTGAAATTGTTCTGCGTGTTCAAAAGCATTCAAAGGTAAACTATTTTAAATGGCTTGTTTACCTGTTGGCTTTAGCACTGAATAATGAAGTACCACTTTCCTAACCATGGGCATCCTGAACACAACCATAAGATGTTGGATAATACCAGCACCCTTCCCCTTAGCATCTTGAGGTGTAAAACATACCATACCACTAAGACAAAATTACATTGCGCTCTCTTCTTTACCAAGAAGCAATCTGATAGCAGGGTCTGATTGGATGCTTATATGATTAAGAACCTGTTAAGTTCTTCATCTTACCCAGTCCACTTAAATATGTGGATCCGAGGAAGCTCCCCTGTTGTCCTGCTCCTTACATGGGAAGGAGCTTAAACATGACACTTAAAATGTGGTCTGTGTAAATGTAGCTGTTTTTTCTTTTCACACTAAAGATGTTAAATATATAGAAAAAGTGAAAGGTACTGTCTTAAAAGCATTAGTGAAACTAGTATAGCTGAGTGCTTTTGTCTTACCTTTAAGTGTACAATAAAACCAATACTTTACAACAAACAAATCTACCCAGATTTATTTAACCTGAAATGATGATCCCAGCCCTGAAGAAATTATTTCATATTTCCTAGCTCTGAATAGTTTTGTCTGACATCCTTCATAAAATCATTACTATACAATTTTAATGTTCTTAATAGACATTAAATAGTATAACAGATAACTCTACTGTTTTGTTACTGTGTGAAAATCCTAAGATTCAGGGTCCTGATTTATACTGGCATGCATTGTGTGTTATGAGGCAGGGACTAACTGGCTCATTTGCTTAAACCTGTCTTTAACTTAAAGGCAACATGAATTTTATTTGAACTGTCAGCTTCACGCTATATCACACAAGATTGTCTTAGGCCATGCTAAAGGAGCTGAATTTGAAAAGTGAAAGACTGACTTTTTAGTCCATTACTTCAGCAGCATATCACTTGATTTACATGCCAGCATGTTTGTAAAGGTGAGGGGGCCTCATTCTAGACTGTCTGCAGTATAACTAATTAGACGTTTTTCTCACTTTTTTTTCTTTAAGATAAGTGATAGTGACTTACTCTACTGGCGAGAGTTGGTTTCCAAATGCCTAGCAGATTATTCTTCTCCTGAATGTTGCAAACCAGATCATAAGAAGTTAGTTTGGATTGTTTCAAGACGTACAGCCCAGAATCTACAAAATAGTTACTGCAGTGTTCCTGAGTTGCCAACTATACCAGAGGTTGGATGTTTCAATGAAAGTGAGAGGTAAGTAACATTTCCTAGATTGGTGGTTTTCACTGATTTGTTAGTTTCTGCAAGCATTGTGATGACACGTAGTCATAAAAATAGATTTGATTCAGTAGTTCTTATTTGCATGAACAGTTGCTTAAGGAAGTGTAGTCTTTCTGGTTGCAGTCCAAACTGACTTAAATCGCCAAAACTATATATTGCTTGGGTAACTAGAAAATCACCTCAGTTTTCCCAAGCAGTTAAAGTCATGTGGCATGATCTGACTTAGCAGCTGCCAGAAATTTAATTTTAAGGACTGCAACCCAAATGTTCAATAAACAAATAGTTTTATTGTTGGCTTTTTTTGTCACTTTAGTCCATGTTAATTTTTGTTTCAACAGTTTCTTAAAGGACTCTAGCTAAAAAGTTAGCATGTTTGGGAATCAAATTTAAGGGAAGGTGAGGGAAAGCAGAGGGAGAGGAAGGGGCAGGGCTGGAGCAAACAGCCAATCAGCACAGGGCAAAGGAAGTCCAGTCAAAATTGTAGAAAGGTGTTTGGCTGCTCCTACTGGCTGGAGTCTCTGGAGCAGTTTGGCTCCAAGGTCACATGCTGAGGAGGCACCACCTGTGTCCTTGTGCCCCCAGAGTTTGTGGGGTTCCCCTGCATAGTTTTGGGTCCATGTAATTGCTTGTGGAAGTGATTGCCCCTGCTGGGCCCCATTTTACAATATGCAATAGTCCCTAACTAGATGAGTTCTTTGCACAGCAGTCTGATCCTACATCTGTTGACTTAAATGGCAGTCATATT